>NC_088887.1:108585277-108888308 GCF_037157495.1 Lathamus discolor | reverse complement strand
CCTGACCACCTTTTTATTTTTTTTTTCATGGAAATTAATTAGCAAAGTGGGAAATGTATGTATTCTTTTAGAAAAGCCAAGAAATAGTCACAGCCTGATGTCTGTCACAATGGGTAAAGTCATTGAAGGTAGATAAGTTTTACCCCAGTGTAATGGATATGTTATTTTCAACAGAGTGAAAGGATATTGTTATAACATTATAATGATGATAAATGTGAGTTAATGGTCTCTGTCATAACAGAGTGACTTCTGATCTTTTCCTTTTCCTGAAGTTTTGCTACTGTTGATTTCTTGCTGTTTGCTTCCAGCTCAATATGGATATGTCAAGGGCTCTCAGGAAGTTTGTTCAACTGTTTAAACTGTTAAACGCTTCATGATTCTTTGGTTCCAGTGAGAGCCATAAGTCTCTTACAGTCAGTACTACAGAGTGCTGTAAAACAAATATTATGTCATATTGGCATATACCATACATTTTGAACACTGCCAATATTGTGGTCTGGTCTGCCCCACTGCTTCATGAGCAAGGCTCATGCAGATGTTCTCATTGACACCTCCACCCTGAAGTCTCAAGATTATTCTAAACTTCCATCATGATTTTTTTGAAAAATAAATTGGCATATTTTTTGCTTTTGACTGCAGTAAGGTGGCACACACCTGAAAAGCAAAAAACAACCAAACAAAAACCCCCAACCCTTTAAATGGGCAGATATAAAAAACATTACCTGGTGCATGAAAAATAATGCCACAATGTCCATGGAGCATAAATGCCAGAGTTTGCATAAGGAAATGCTAGCATAAATTTAATAAGGTGAATAATAAATTCCTCACAATGTATCCAAGACCATCATTCTGAAGACTTACAGCAATGGGTAATATTTTTATTTTACATTTTTTATCCTTCTTTGGTGTGGAAGAAGCTCTTGTGCCTTGAGGACAGGCAAGAAAATAAATTGCTTTCAGTGACTGGAATGTAAGTGACTGGAAGTTTTTAATTTGTCATGTTACAGAAGTAGAAAAAGAAAGACATTGTATCTTAAAAATATTTGAATTACATATATATATATGTCTTAAATGAGTACTGAGGAATAGTAAATTCATAGCCTGGAACTAGAACCATCTTTATTTTTCACAGTGTCTGGGTTTTCCTTGAAGGATGTGGAATTCCTATCTGCACTCTTGTGGAAGCTGTTATTGTAGTTACACATACGAAACAGTTTTGAATCACATGCTGTAGCATATGTCTAGGCCAGCTGTTCTCTCTACTTATATGATCCCATCATCCTAAATCTCTGTGTGGATCACAAGTAAAACCAAAATTACTCCTGTAGTGCCCATTGGTGAGAAAGAATTTGGTGTCCATCAGTAACTAAATGGGTAAATTGGAGAAGAGAGTTAAGAACTGTTTGATCTCAAATTAAGGAAGAAGTCTTGCTCTGCTTGAATTTGGTACTCCCACAGAGTCACAACCAAGGGCACCTTTGTTACACATTTTTCCAGGAAGCAGAGAATTTAAGTGTGTATTTTTTGAAGCTACGTGTGTGGGCAGTCCTCATGTGGCCACTGATGTCTTCTAAGATTAAAAAAACCAAAATGCACCTGAAATCCTCAGTGCTGAGCAGCTGTATTCTGTACAGCCCTGGGAAGGGTGAGCCGTTCTGGTAAAGGACCTGAAAACAACCAGTTCTGCATTTTTGTCTGTCTTTTACATTGCTAGTATCTCAGTGAACCACCTCTGCTTATACACTTTCCCATATCCCACAGTAGTTTCTATATCTGACATTTAACACAAAGACCACTTTCAGCATGTATTTTTGCCCTTTTTATATACTGTGTTATTTTACACTTTATAAAAAATGAGAAAAGGACCTGTTTTGATCAAAGCATTTTTCTCTGACATAGCAAGACACAATAATGTATCCTCACAAATACCTCAGCTTTCAAATGCAGAAGGCACTCTCACATTTATACCATAGAAGGTGCTACTTGGATATTCCAAATTCCCTTCATTCCCAAGAGATCTGCTAATCTTAGAAGAAGGGAGGCATGAAGGGAGTTTGCTTGGCCCCAGATTTCCCATTGCTGTGATGCACTCAGGGAGCTTGAGGACACAGGCACAGGGCTACAGGCTCTTCTTGCACCTGTACACTTGAGTGTACCACCAGCTGCCCTTAGAGGAAGAACCCAGACTGCCTGAATTAAGCATCAAACCACTTCCTAACAACCACAAACCTTAGATAGCTCCCCCACAACCACCACCAGCAAACCTCAGCAGTAGGAAAAATCTGCTAGAGGGGAGGAGCGCACGTCTTCCTCAAGCTGAACAGAAAAACCTCATCTGAATTTATTATTGGCATTTAAGCACATAAAATAACCCTATTTTATACACTTAGTAGATAGAAATATTAAATAGGTGGTGTCACACAGGCAGTATAATGCTGCTCTGTGGAGATCAACTCTTTTCCTGTGATGAGGTCAGGGACAGGCAATGGAAAATTGTATGTACTGACCCTGGCTCCCACCTGGGGGAGTTGCCAGCCTGAAACACAACCTCCTACCAGAAAACAAAACTCTACAAAAATAATCTGGTGGAGCTTTTACAATGCCTCACACCATTCAGATTGTGTTTCCCCTTCAAGACAAGAAATAAGTCAATCAGTGGAGAAGTGGGGTGGGATTCAGAAGTGAGCTGTCCCAGCTGGGCATCTCTGTCTCAGTGAGTGAATGTGAGATCATTATTCTATTTCCTTGGAGAGTCCACTGGGGTAAACACTTTGAAAACAAGCGTTGACATCTACTGATGTTAATGTGTAGTGGACTTTACTGTACTACTTAATCAACTGTTTTTACTACATGATCAAGACTGTGTTCGTTGACAAATGCTGAACTATAGTGAAAGTGTCCTGCATGCTCCCTGCTGAAAACTCTCTTCAGAAAGACAGCCTGCAAATACAGAGTCATATCAATGAAAGCTATTGCAAATAATGTTAATAATTGAAAGATATATAATCAAGATATATGGATGGCTGGACTAGCTATTACCTAGGGAGGGAGTTTCAAGAACAAGGGAATGTTGCATCTGACCAGGAAGCTGATTTTGCCCCCACCCCCCCTCTTTTATTTTTTCAGCAGTCTTAGTGTTTAACTAGCAGACATTTATGCTATTGTTATTAATAAAGCCTTAAAGAGTATTCCCCCTTGCTTCTTGAGGACTGTGGTATGCAGGCAACACAGAAGCATTCAAACCTCACACTGACAGATCCCGATGGTCTTGAGAACAAGATTACCTGTCTCAGACAGGTCATTTAAAATCCCTTGATGAATATCTTGAATAGTAGCTAATGAACCCAAGAAAGTACGGAAAGATTGGTATACAGAGACTCGGCTTATGTTCTTCAGAATTAGAAGGACAGAATAATGAAATACAATACACTTTGCACAAAGATTTTTAATATTGATACTAGGCAAATCCAAATTAGGTTTTTCTGGTGGATATTAAGGTTTTTCTGGATAAAAATCTTACTTACCTTCCTAAATCTTTTTATTTGCATTTCTATCACTGTAGGCTTTTAAGAAGGACTGGTAGTAAAAATTGGATTTTATTTTCACTGTAGTTAAGATTCAGTTTATACACTCTTCTATGTTCAGTTTAAACACTGAGCCTCACCGTATCATGCTAGAGAGCTTGTGCAGCTTCACGGTGCTACAGTGTTTGGACTCAGCTCATTGAAGAGAATCTTTCCATACCAAATCTTGCATTTCCATCTTCACTCACCATCTAGACCCACTTCAACCACTTTAAAAAACATAAGCACATTCATTTTCTGTTTCATTTAATAAAGCATTTTCTTTTTCCCCATTAAAAAAAAAACAAACAAAAACACCACAAACCAAGAACTAAAGACTAGAATTTAAGCAATACCCAATTTATTGAGAAAGCTGGCATTGACTGAAAAGAAGTCACTAATACAAATCATAAATATGTACACTGAATTCCATTTTCTTCATTTGCAGTCTAACCTGCAGACTCACATAGGCATATATACCCTATTCACCCTCACTAGTGCAAATCCTGCCTCACTATTTGTGTGAGCTGCTGGCCTCAGAAATACCTTCTGCCCTGCCAGAAATACCTACCACTGCTCATACAGGAACAGTGGTAGGTATTTCTGGTATGACATTGCTCTTCCATTCTTGGTATCAATAAAAGGATTGTGTCCAACTTTTTTGTAGGCTGCTGAGAGTTAGTTTGGTGTTTCTTTACCTATGAATATGTAAATTGTTTTCATGCAGCATTTCCGTGTATGAAATGTAAATACAGGCTCACTTGCACATCTGACAACCAGCTCCATCAATCAGGGTGGCTGAATAGCTGAGCAGGGACAGCTAGCAAGAATGTCTGACTGATCTGACATACACTTGATTTGGATAGAAGAAAACTTTGCTGTGAATAACAAAAGCTCACTGTTTTTTGTCAATGACTTTTAGATTCAGAGGTTCCTTCTTAGACTCACAGATACATCTGAAAAGCAGAGAGGACCATCATCACATCCTGAAGGCCACTGGTGCCCTAACTTTACTGGGACACCACCAGTGTGGAGAGGGAAGTGTGCTGTCCCACAGTGGTGGCAGCAGTATCTCCTGGCTTTCTGTCAGGGCCTGGGCTCATGTAGGTAGAGGTGCTCCTCACATTTTGCCAGGTCTTCTAACAGGGATGCAGCTGATAAGAAGAGGCTTTTCTTTTTCACAGAAAGGAAAAGACAACCCAAGCAAATTTTTCTTACTTTTTGGAATTGGCCAATTGGGATGTGAGTAGTTCACATTTCACAGGTTGAGAAGCCCAACACTCATCTGAACTTTCCTGTAACACAAGTTGTCACACAGTTACTTGAGGGAATTTTCCCAAGCATTTATACCTGTAAGACTCCCACTCAAAGCTTTGTGTGCCAAGTTAGTCTGAACAGGGTCAGGGCATAAGCACTGTGACTCACTTTCAGATGCAGGAAAATAGTTCTTTTAAAAGATAACCATATACAACAACTCTGGCAAGAGTCTCTGTAGAAGTCCAAGGTCTCCTTCCTGACTTCTCTGCTATGGAAGTCTCTTTTCCTCTGCAAGAGTAATAAGACCTGTAAGTAGAGCAGATATGAAGAGTAAAAAAACCCAGGAATCTCAGTAACTCCTCTGAGCCAAGTTTTAATGGTTAGATTCAATACATCAACATACCTTTCTTTCTTATGTTAATGAACTATTTGTCAATAACTTTTGTGTAGAGCAAATCCTTGTATATGTACAAGCATATAGCTGTAGCTACCAGGGTAGCCCAAAGCAGTAAAGCAAGAGATATTCAGTGACGACAAGCCAGCTTAGCCGCACTGCAACATTTCCAGTTGACATCAGATGAGAATCTGGCTGGTTAGTATTAATGCCCCAATGCTGCAGTTTTCTGTGCTTTTTCCTTTTAGTGGTTATTATTTAGAGCATTCATAGTTCTCTTATAGCAATTCTTGTCTCCCAAATCCAGCCAGCATGGGTTCCAGTTTGTATCTAGATCTATGAAGCCCAAAGGAGGGCTGTATTCCTCCAGGACTGAGCTAATAATGCCTTCCTTAGCATGAACTGTCTTTATATTTATTTTGAGCTTTATTTTCTAGTGGTTTTGAACTGACATGAACTACTATATTCTCTAAGCAGTGCTAAGAAATCAAAAGCATTTAATTTCAAAGTACTTGCTCCTTCTGAACACTGAACAAGCAGAATACACTGGAGGTGTCAACAGCAACAGAACAAACAAACCACACCCCCCACAAAATATCAACAGTGACTCATAAGGCTTACAAATAGCTACCTACTAAGTGATTTAAGGTGTCTGAAATAAATCATTTAAACTCAGCATAAACCAAACATGGATATGGAGGCTGAAGTCTTAATTTGGCTGTAAATGACGGTGTGTGGCAAAAAAAATGCAAATTTAAGAAACCAGATTTTATACATTACTGTTATAGCAAGACTGGGTTTTGGGTTTTTTTTTTTTGTGTGCCATTCTGATACCACTCTGACTTCACATAGCAGATTTCCCAGCCCTGAGACATCCAACAAAATGATGTAGCATATTGTCAGAAATGATAGAATTCATAAGTGTCCCTGGGTCAAATTTTCCAAGCAGCAGCTGCTGGCATTTAGTATTAGTGTTTCAAGAGCAGGAGAGGAGGGAGCAGGAGGTTATGGCTGAGAAAAGGTGAGGTGACTCAGGTGTGGCCTTGGTGAGTAGATCTGTATGAGTGTATGGCGGGTTTCTGTGCAAGACGATGTGATGAAAGTTAAAACTGAGGATGGGATGGGAAGGATGGAGGGTGTTGGCACACATATGTGCTCTGCACACTTTGTACACCACAAAAAGATGCTCCTTTCATTGGAGTGTACATTCATTGACTAATGACAGGGTACGCTTTTGAAAGAATATACTGTATTGTATGTTAGTCTTCTTGAAGGTGGGATAGGATTTTTTCCAGGGTCACATGTTAAACTCATCAAACTAACCTGACAACAACTTGACATCAAAGTTATGACATTATTACGACATTAAAAGCATCACCACTGAGGCAGCACTACACATAATTTGCTGAATGCAGCCATTCCCACTTCTCAGAACTATTATTTCAGGCTCTGTGCAAACTTGGGCAGGTGAAATTATAGAATCATAGAGTGGTTTGGGTTGGAAAGGACCTTAAGATCATCAAGTTCTAACCCCCCTACCATGGCCAGGGACACCTCACACTAGACAATATGGCCCAAGGCTCTCTCCAGCCTGGCCTTGAACAGTGCCAGGGATGGAGCACTTGCCACTTCTTTGGGCAACCTGTTCCAGTGCCTCACCCCCTCTTCTTAGGTTCTGGAAGTTTTCTTTGTAACTATAGTTGTGACACATTAACTTCAAAACCAAAATCTGAAATTCAGAGGAGCTGAAGTGAGCTGGTGGTACCTAGGGTAGAAATAATTTGCCTAAAAGTTGTATCTGTATCTCTGCTCTGTGCATGTGTGCATGTACAAATGTATTTTGCTTTACTCTGCGCCATTATTGTGTTTGATGATGATAAGTGTACTGCTGTAAAATTGAAATTCGGGTTGCTAGTTTTTTCCTGCATGTAATGGAGGTGATGGGAGACAGTTTTCTGTGCTGAATAGCAAGGTCTGACTGCCTGAGGTACAGAGATTAAAAAGCTACTGTGTGCATGCGTGTGTGTGTGTGTGTGTGTGTGTGTGTGTTTGTGTGTTCAGGGAACAGCCTGTTGTAAACAGCATTTTGGGGAGGAAATGGAGCTTCCAGAAGGCTGACATCTTTGACAGAATAACTGGGGAGAATGGGAACATGCTAACAGGCATGTGAAGTTCTGCAGGGCCCTGAATGTGAAAGGAAGAAACCAAAACTTAACAGGAGTGGTAAAGGGGAAGTCATTGAATTTACAAATGTTGTGATAAGAAGATTTTCCATGGAGGAAGTACATGAAATCACTAACAGTCATTTCACTTCAGGGTTGTTAAGTACTTTCAAATGAGAAATAAGCTTGTTATGATAACTTTTTAAGCTGCCACCCATTAGGGAAAAGCTCTGAATACCATTTCCAGTTCACCATTCTCTACAGCATAGATTTCAATTTGTGAGTGTTACTGAGCCCATGTGGCACACCACAGTTCTTTCACTTAACTTGTGCCTAGGAGTTTCTGCAATTCTTTCATCCAGGATGTGTTGATCTGATTTCCCAGCACCCCTTCACCCCCACCCCGCCCCGCCCTGCCCCGACTTTACTATCAACTCTTCGAGTGCACTTAATTTCAGTGAAAATCCCTAATTACCTAGTTTGGAAAGGTGACCCAGTTCCTCAGTGTCTTTAGATCACACAGAAATATGTGCCTATCCAATCTCTGCTGCAGATATGGGCCAAGGTCATAAGAGGATTCCAAACTAGGCTCCAGAACAACAGTTGGTACCTATCATCCAGATGTAAAGATAAAACATAAAAAATGCTCTATTTGTGTTCACTTCAAATTGTGAAAGTATAACATTATTCTGTCCTTTCACATTGCTGCTTTCTACCTTCAACTCCTTTTTTCACTTGAACTGAAAACCTTTCTGAAGGACAGGACTGGAGTTTACAAGAGACTGTCAGATGCCAGTCCTACAAATATCTTTACACATGGTTAACTTCATGCACAGGGGTGGTCTTGGTGATGTCAAGTTAAGCACATGCCTAAGTGTTTAGAAGACTCAACCTTACTTCTGACATCAAAGTAAACAGACTATCATCTTAAATTCTCCAGGAATTTCTGATCAGAAAGGAAGCTTTATTAAAGGCAAACCAAATCTGTAAATGTATCTAAATTCAGCATCAAAAGTATCTTTTAAATGAAAATGGTATTCATAGCTTTAAACATTTATTTAGTGAAATCCCTTTTAATGAACTGAAGTTTAAAACTTCACCTTTATTTTAATATCTAAATTTTATACTTTATAAGTTAGAAAAGGTCAAGCGCATCTTTATTATACAGAATTTATTCTAATACTAACCCAGTTAAACATGTCACCTTCATTATAATTAAACTGATTATTTCTTGTGTTCCAGGATTTCCAGAGAAAAATGTATTCCAGTGGTGATGAATTCTGCGTTATGATGTCCACTACTAAAAATTTGAAAGACAGTCTGTCCTACACAGTCTCTTCCATCCATGATCACAAGCCACTTCGTGAAACTCACATCACAAGCAAGAAAGGCATTAGCGGCCACATGCAGGGCGACATTTACATACAGGAGTTGTACAGGTGGGTCAGGTGCTGTACCATGTGCTTGAGGATCAGATTCTTCAAATCTAAAGAGCATTGTTAGATTTTGTGCTGCCTTGTCAAGGCAGGAATTCAGGAGGCCTCTAAGCAGTAAGAGATCATGCCATCTACAGACAGACAGAACAGTGGCTATTTTGTGGTCTCAGGTGTACACAGCTTGCTTTACTCTGAAAATGAGGACCTGGGAAGGGGCACATTACCAACAGTCTTTGCTTCAAAGGCATGAGAGGCTAAACAAATAGCTAGGTGACATTCTTTCAAGCTAACAATTTAGTTGATAAATTTAGTCAGCATGTTCCATTTTCATGTTTCTAAATTGTCTGTAAAGTAACTGACTTTTCCAAATCTCTAGATACTGCAGTAGTGTTTTTTTGGCCTGTGGGCTATTGAAAAAAATGGCTTCTCTGACTATTCACTCTGTGTTGATTACTGCTTGTGCCACATGGTTGGTCAGCTTAATGGTATAGTATTTCTGTTTCCTGATTGCACACTTCAAGCTTTATGAGCAGGAATAATCTTTTTGTTCCTTCTGTGTGTGTTAGTCATGAACACATAAAATTGCTCAATGAACATTTAGAGGTTAAAAAAAAAAAAAGTATTTAAATGGCTTTTGAGAGTCTTCCTGATGTTGTTAAGCTTGAAAATAATTTAGTACAGTGCCTTTCCATCCCTAGCCTTTGCATCCCAGGGATATTAAGAAATAAAATCTTTAATCTCCAAGATTGATGGCATGAATGAGTTTGCACATACCAATAAAGCCAGATTTTGTTCGGCAGCCCCAGATCTGTTTTTGTAGCTGCTATATTTTGCCAGATCTAAACCATCTATTTCCACCGAAGAGGGTCAGTCCAAAATAACTTCAATTTTGGTTTTGCCATAGACAAACATGGAAAAACAGTTCAGAAGAGAGTCTGTAGCTATGTAAGAGAACGTAGGAAGCTTTGAAATGCAGATAGATTTTTCTATCTGACTATTAAATGAATGCACATGTAAGGAAAAGGTATCTAATTTTCCTCAGCAGGAAAGGCAAGTCCTACTTATCAGCCATGAAGCTTCAGAACACTTCCAGAGATAAATTAAGTACAAGAAGTAATGATCTATATGTATTTTTAGTATACATGTGCAAATGTTACCAAGTTCTACAGTAAATGACCCATTATCTTGGTTTCAAAAATATGCAGCTTTCTTCTACTTTGATTGAAAGAGGTGGTGGAAAACCACCTCTAATCAGTCAAAGAAATACCCATCAGCTTGTTTGACGTGTGAAGCAAAGGCACTTCTGAAAATGATATCACAGTGACTAACAGGCAGCATCAGCATATATGCAGTGCCCTAACAGCACAAGTAATGGCAGACTCCAGCCAAATTTAGAGGTGAATATGGTAGGTCAAACATCCTGTCCATCTGCCTTGCAACTTAAACCTTTACTGTAAAACAAATGATCTGTGAAAACCATTTTTCACAGTTAGAAATGAAAGCTCACTGATTTACGTGTCTCTTGAAGTCTTGAAAAGTGACTTCTAAACCTAAGATTACAAATAACTAATTGTACCTTTTCTTTATATTACAGCCTTGAAAGAAAATGTGTGAGAGAAATTCACAGTGCAATTTGATATGCTTTTTAATTTAGCATGCTGATATTTTCCTGGAACTTAAAATTGAGCCCTTTTTCAAGAGAATTTACATTATCATTATCCTATCTATCTGTGCTAAAATTTTATTAGATGTAGCTAGGACAACTTCAGGTCAAAACAAAACCTTTATGGACAAGCTCTCGCAGTCACTGGGACACAAAAGCTGGGTAAGTGACTAAATCATAAATAGTGATTTTTGTAGCTATATTTGAAAATTCCAAATGCTAAAAATGGTGAACTGAACATGTGCAAAAAGTCACAGCTCCCTTCTCTGGCATTATTTTACGCAATCCTGAATGCTGAGGGCCAATGCGGCCTCATTTTGGCAAAGAGCCTTCAGTGTAAGAAGGAAGGTTATGCCTGAATAATATTACAGCAGCCTTTGCTCAAAACACTGGGAAAAGTGCCTCTGAGCCAGTGAAAGTCCCCCAGGAAAACATCTTGCCTCTCCATTCTGGCTACCTTGCTGTAGGTCAGGCTGGCAGAACTGGTGGGGTGACTCCTGTAAACTCTGATCACTTTTTTCCTGTCCAGAATAGTTGTCTCCAAGCATAAGAGATAATATGCACTGGAACAAATGTTCTTCAACACTTTTTTCTTAATTTCCAGAAGACCCAAAATACGCCTTTTCTAAGCAACTCTAGCACAATTGTAATTCCAATCTCTGCATGTGCCCTTGCACCCTGTAGCCTAGATGATCCACATCAGCCAGTCTTGTCCTGCCCTAGTCTCTGCTCTCCACTCACCTCTGACTTGCTCCAGCTCACATTCAGACCTTGAAATTGTGAGCTCTGTTCTCACATGCACATGCAGTGGCGATGGCTTTGCTCAATCTTAGCAGGTATGCCACGTGCGAGCCAAAGATCCTTCCCCAGCAGAGCCTCTGCCTGCCTGAGAAGTTGCTTGTGGTCAATCCCAGAAGATGAAGATATAGCCTCGTGGTGCCTGTTTTCTTGCAAAACAGCATAATGCCTGTTTTCTTGCAAAACAGCATAGTGCCTATCTTCTTGCAAGCATGGAGAGAAAAGAGGCAAGCTGTTTGCTGGGGCTGCCAACCTTTTCCCCAGGGCTCCAGCATTGTAATGGAGTGGCTGTGGGGATGTTATAGACCTCAAGGTGGTCTTTGCCTCACCATCTTTATTTCAGCTTTAGTTTGTAAGCACAGTGGGTAAAAACTTACTGTCCCACTTTGCCTTGTTTTGAGTACTTCCTTATGCATAAATCACCATAGTAACTGTCAAAGTGTCCTTTTCCCATGCCAGAACTTAGCACTGTGTAACTCTAGGCTTCAGCAGCAGCAATAGAAAGGGTGCAGGTGTCAAGCTGGCAGAGCAGCTTATTCTCACATTTTAGTATGAGGTTACAGTTTGGTGTGTTTGAATTTTGCAGGTTTGTAGGAAAACTTGTCATTAAGGTGACCTGCACTCAAGAAAAACTCTAAAAGAAAACTATAAACCTTTTTTCTCTTTCTCCCACCACAGCTCTGTTGGACCATTTTAGCTTTGAAGTAAGCCATGCCACTGACACTGTTGCTGCTTATTTCTACCAGTGTTCTGCTTATTTCTACCAGTGTTTTCACCAGGCAGCAAGTCAAACTCATCCACCTTCTACACTTCAGGAGCTTCTGGGTCTGGTAGCCACTAATGCCGAAGAAAACGTTTCGCAGTTTGATGTATTTGCTTCAACCATGTTAGTGATACTTGAAAAATTATTCCTAGTTCTACAATTGATGCCAGTAGCTGAGTGGGCATATGGGGCTGGGACCATGGGGGCCGAGTGGTGCTGGCTGGATGCCTGCACGGCCACCATCTGCCTGCCAAACAGTAGGGTAACAAGGCTGGTTGCCATGGGAGGACCCGCTGCCAGAAGCACTTTATTTCTCATCTGAAGAAAAGCAATGCACCTTCCTGCAACTGGCGATGGGCCTTGCCACAGCTGCTCACTAGAACGGTATGGTCCTGTGGGGATGCCATGTGCCAGCCCTGAGCATCATGCGTGGTCTGTGTGGGGGGAGAAAGTTCCTTGTCCATGCAGTGCTTTGCAAGGCTTGCTAGTGGGAACGATGGAGGGTCTGAAGCAGATGCAGAGGAGGTGGGCAGAGTAAACCCTGGGAGAAGATGCTGTTTATGCAAGGATGTATGTGTGCAGAGATGCATGACAGCTGAAGGAAGACCAGGATACAGCGGGGCATCCCTGCACCTGGGAAGCAGCTCTGTGCTGGCATGGGCACAGCACTGCGGTGGCCTGCAGGCTCCTTTGGCATGGTGGATGCAGGCTCTTTCCTGGTGTAGAGGGACTGAGGCACTTCCCCTTCCTTCGATGACTTGATTAGGCTTGTAAAGTATAAGAGGAAACAAAAAAGAAATGAATGGAGTGTAAAAGAAATAAAAAAAAAATAATGTAGTTATAACAGGTAAAAGTTCCTATTAATTGAAAGTGGTTTAAAGTCCCTGTTAAACGTCTGATGTTTTGGTGTAGGCCTCAGGAACAGAGCATACATATAGCAGAGGTCCTCCTCAGTACATCTGTGTATTCCCTTATCTCTTGCAATAAATAATAGAGGCTAAAGCAAAAAAATCCCTTTTCAGTGGTCTTCAAAACTCTGCCATCCTTGGAGAAATTGTTCAGAAGCATCAGCTAATGAGTGTTGTCAAATGCTGAGCTGCTCTTCCTTGATCTCACAGAGAAACACTCATTTTGCTGTCAGATTCAGAAGCTGAGACCTCTGTTCAAAAAGGCCTCACAAATCTTATATTGCCTCAGCTGAAGGCCATGTTATTCCACCTCTCAGCACCACTGTGCTAGCTGCAGCATGGGTAAAGCTGTTTGCTACAGATTTCTCTTAAGTATTTACAGGATAATCAGATGAGAAAAACTGCCATCGACACTTGTAAATCTTCTTGTGCTTTTGTTTGGAGTAATGTTTTCTGGGTGGTCTGTTTTAGTTCAGATAATGAATGCTAAAGGGATGCAAAAAGTCCCAGTGTAAGACGTTTTTATGTTGGCAGGTCTTTTTTTGTACTGACATTTTTTTCATGTCTGGACTAAATTGTTCCTCTTCCTTGTGGCCAGCCAAGAAGAATTTCTTATCCAGAGTGACACTGTATGTCAGATGTAAGAAAAGGCAGGGCAGCCAGGGATGGGCTCAGTTTGGTAATTTCATGAAGTAAACAAGGAATGGCAGTAGATGCTGCCCTTTCTCTTTTATCTTATATAAAGTCATGAACAAAGTCTTAACATGCATTTAAATTACCCAAAAGGGCAGCTGCTGTTTAAGTAGTTGCTGCAATAGGAACTCTGCAAAGTCCCATCTCTGATGACAGAGCAGTGGCCTGAAGAGTTCCAGGAAGGAGGAGCCTTTGAGCAAGCACCAGTTAGAACCTCCAAATGTGACCAGATCCTGTTACTGGGGCACTCTGCTGTTACACAGTGTGCTGGACATAGGGTGTTCTTACCCATCATGCTGTTGTGTAAAAGTCAAACTTTATGCTTGCAAGGTGAGTAGCAAGAGCTAAATAGTAGAGAAGTGTTTATCACACAAAATGACTCACTTGGGCAGCCCGGAATTAACTGCTGGAAGGATTTTAGGAGCATATCACAATCAATAATGTGCATATCCCAATCAGTAAAATTAATTCTTACCCACTCCAATGTCAGAAGAAATGTGATCTTTCCATGCTTATGCTTCTGTGGGCAAAAAAGGAGGCACATAATTTAGAATAAATATAAAGAAAAGCACAGGTAGGTGGATTTAAAAGCAAAAAGTCTAACATGCCAAGATGAATTTCAGCTAGCACATGGGAAAAAAAAAAGCAGGAAGAAATAATCTAGAGGAAAAAGACCAGTACAAATCTTATGTAACAGGAAAGGAGAGCAAGACAGACATGGTGTAAAGAAGTCTAAAATACTTGGTGTTTTATTCTGCTTAACTTTAGTGAGGAGATGGGAGTCAGGGCAAGTATAGAATGATAATAGGTTAGAGAGAAGACAGATGTATTCAAACTGGCAGTGCCTTATAAATAGTCCTGTATAATCTCTGAACTGTTGGTGATTCTCTGCAGTAACATGAAAGGACGCAACATGGTTCTTCTCCTGAAAAAATCAGGAAGTTATAATCAATTACTTATCAACTCCTGCAAAGTTTATGAACTTATTTATTAAATAAACGATGGATGTATTTATTTGATACATAACAGGTAAGTTGCAGGAGGATCCTAAAGAGTTAAAATAGCCAACATAAGTATACCAAGAATATGCTGTGCCAAATCAATCTCAATTCCTTCTTTGAGAGCATTTGATTTAGTGAAGAAGAGGAAAGTAGTATGAGATATGTCTCTAGACAGACCTATCCCACACAGTTCTCCTGCAAAGCTGAGGATATAAGTTTAGAATTGTCAGCCTAAACTGATGCAGCAGCTCTTTGAAATGTTGCTTTCAAAAACTTCAGAGGGCTTTCAAAGTTATCAACAGCTTGCTGGTTAGGAGTGGTTGCAAGTGTAGTCTTATAGGAATGGAGAAGTGGAGAGCATTTTTGCTGATGTCTTGGGTTACAGTGTAAAGAAGGAGCTGGTACATTTGTTGAAGACATTTGCAAGTCTACATCTGCAAATGAAGACATTTGAAGGACATGATAAGAATTTAAAGTGACGTTAATAAATTAAGTATGTGATCCAAAATCAGTGGGATGACCAATGCAGTTAAGACCTGAATGTTACAATTAGTGCTCTGAAGGTGAAATATAAGGCCATGGGGCAGCAATACAACCAAAAAGCAGAAAAGGAGAATGCATGTCATGTGGAGTGAGTCAGCAACATGAAGCAGAAACAGCAAATTCTGTTCTGGGAAGCGCTATTGGGCTGCTGTGAAGAAGATGCAAGAGACAGCTAGTCTGTTCAGTGAGGCTTTGGTGGGTACTTGGGATCTGTCCCAGTACAGTGAAGTACTTACATTTTGGGAATGACTTGGACTAATTAAAGAGAATCTGGAAGACATCAACAAGGATGAGAATGACTTTTCTGTCATTCTTTTAGCACCCAGCATCCTGTGAAACCCTCACCTGTGAAAATGAATATTGCCTTCAAGAGGAAAAAAATGCAGTAATTTGGTAGCACCACCACCCTTCCAAAAAACCCCACCAAACTGAACCAAAACAAAGCAAAAAAAAAAAAAAACAAAACCAGCAACAAACACTGTTTGCCCAAATTCATGACAAATATGCTGCTGTTTTGTCTATTTTGCCCATCAGATGGTCAGGTCCACTCAGTGTAATATAACAGAATAGGTCCTTTATGACATGTCTTAATTTCACAGAAAGCTTCTGGCTGTTATATCAATGCTTAGGCTCCAGCGAAAACTAGTGTTTCAGTTCTTTATCTCATGAATTTTGAGTTGAACTGGCTGCACTCTCCTTGGTTAAAAATAGTGCATATTCAAGTTTCCCTTTTCCAGTCACCAAATTTCACTGGATGTGAGGGAAAAATATGTGACATTAGTAAATAGGATTGGGAACATTCAGAATTCATTGGTCTCTTTTTTGCTTTTACTTTGAATCCATTGAGGAAGAAGCAATGTCGAAACTGCTGAGCAAAGCTAGACCTTTCTCTACATTGCAGGATTTTCCATTCACAAATTCATTGGTTTCCCGCTTTGCTGTCTGGCAATGATGTCAACTGGTATGTAGTAAAAAAGATGTAACTATGACATAGTGTCTATAATTTAATCACAATGAAATGTGAAACATTAATGATTTGGAGTCTCTAAACAAAATGTCAGAAACACCACCGTTATTTAGGTACATTTCAGATGTTCTGGATCCGTGAGATTTGGATGGGTTTAATTTATTTTTTCCCTTAAGTGACTGGTAATGAGAACTGCTAAATATCAAAAGCACCTAATTTACTTTCTGATATTTATTGGAATTTTTACCATATTTTGAACTGACTTATCAAAGTCATTCTTTGAAAGTGCACACATACAGAAACACCAAGATAGGAAAGGCAAATAAATTTTTGGAGCCTTTAAAAAATCAGTAGCTGCATGTCACAGGATATGACACAATGCCCCAGCTAATATGCAGTGCAAGCCAGAGGCTATCTTCTAGACATTCAAATGTCCAATAAAAATGTCAATGAACACTTAACCTCAGCAATCTCTTACCATGGGCAAGAGAAATGACATTGGTTTATCAGCTGGATAGCATATTTTAATTTCTTGTGTCTTATTCAGGATCTTAAAAAAAATAAAAATAGAGCTATAAAAAGTTGCTTAAGGGAATTGCAATCTCAGCCTGTAAACTTCTGTCCATTCAATCTTCATCTTCCACTGTCAGCATGAAGATAGACATTAATCCTTCTGAGTGGATATATAGATATTTCACCTATTGCAAACTGCTCTAAGAAAAGAAGGCCAAAACTGAAAACGTGAACAGAAGCTTTGCCTCCAGAGTGAACGTATGTTATACTTTTCTTAGGCCATGATCTCTTTCTGGACATGTCTGACAAGGAAAAGAATTGGAAGACATGTCTCCCCCTTAATGTGGCAATTCAAGATCAGTATAGAATCTACTGTGAGAAGAAGCTATTAAGTTTGCAGAGCTTTCACATAAAAAACAAACAAACAAACAAAACAAACAAACAAAAAAAAACCCACAATCAAACAAAAAATGCTCAAAGGCCACTTTATATTTTTCTCTGTTTCTTTTTCTTTGTTTTTGTGTTACGAAATTTAGAGACCAGGTTTTTGGTGATTAGGGATATTTCACTGTATTGAAGAATCTTGTATTGTTTTCTGCAGACATTCCCTAGTAATTGCTGACATATATGTTGAATTACATTGATTCAGGTAAGTGTTTCTACTGGAGTTGAAAAAAAAACAAGCCATTGAGAATAGCAAAATTAACCTTAACTATTTATAAAAGCCAAATGCAAAAATTTCCTTAGTGATTCCTACACATGAACAGTTGCATTTATAAACATACACATGTATCCTTCCCCATGTATGCACATGTGTATTTACATTTATACCTATATAAAAGGCTGGTTTAGCTTTTACATGTAATAATAGTCACAAATGCTGAAACCAGTGTATATCCTGATGCCCAGCTTTCTGGGTTCTTTTCTGCTATATACATTGTGTTCCTAGAAACAAATTGCTTCCACATATTTATCACAGAGTCGTTGAGACAGCTGTGGAGGTCATCTGTTCTAGCTTCCTTGCTCAACCAGGGCCACCTAGAGTCAGTTGCCTGGACCATGCTAAGACAGCTTTTTATTATCTCCAAGGAAGGAGCCTCCACAAGGCCTCCACATGAAGATACGGCATGAGATCTAACAGAGCACTAAGAGCTTGACTTCTGTGCATGTCTTAGAAGCCAGATAAGCAAGACATATACACAACACCCACTGAAAAGCACAGATAAATTTAGTTTCCCCATAGTTTTCCTTTTTCAAGTTTTTCTGGAGCAGTCTTTCTTTGCATCTAGCTTAGTTGTACAGTCATTTTTATCAATTCTGGTTTCAGTTATGAATGTTATATCTATATATTATTTTCTTCCCTCATGGTTTTCAGATGAAAATCCCTAGACCTACTGGCTTTTTCTGGAAACTCATTGCCTTTCACTCACTCATGAGTAACAGAGAATAAACATAACTAAGACCAAGATTTATTTTTATATTCAGCTTTCCCACTCTCTATAGACTTAACTGGCACCCTGCCTGTTATAATAGATCAGACAACTTAAGTAGTGTTCACTTTACTATATTTTCAAAATACATTAGCAGATCTTCTATTATAGAAGATTTCTCTTCCTGGATTGGTATCTAGAAGGAAGGAAGGCACGGAGCAAAGCTGGAGGGAAGAATGGAGGGGAAAAGAGGATAAAATGGGTTTGAGCTGTTTCATTGCAAAGCTTCACTTCTACAGTTTCTGGTTCTTCTTCTGGGCAGCATCAAAAGAATGACAAAATGGAGGAAAATAAAAGGTGATAATATAGTCAACTGTCATGATGTAGCATTCCAGAAATGCTCAGAGGCAAATAGGAAATGGGTTATACTCAGACCAAATAGAAGTGTGACAATGATTCCAGAAGGAAGCAATGGCTTGAAAGGTTGATGGAAGTTATTATTTTCAAACGTCCTTCATTGAGGTAAACCAGCAGAGCTCAGCTAAAGTTAGTGAGGATCTAGCCCACATTACCTATCAGTCTTTAGGATTTATAATACATGCTCATAAAATAAATTATGTTAGAGCATATAAGCAGGTGTGTCTTGAATTGGGCATGTGTGACAGAAGAAAGGAATTGATTTATTAGAATCATAGAATCATAGAACCATAGAATAGTTAGGATTGGAAAGGACCTCAAGATCATCTAGTTCCAACCCCCCTGCCATAGGCAGGGACACCTCACACTAAACCATCCCACCCAAGGCTCTGTCCAGCCTGGCCTTGAACACTGCCAGGGATGGATCACTCACAACCTCCCTGGGCAACCCATTCCAGTGCCTCACCACCCTAACAGGAAAGAATTTCCTCCTTATATCCAATCTAAACTTCCCCTGTTTATGTTTTAACCCGTTACCCCTTGTCCTGTCACTACAGTCCCTGACAAAGAGTCCCTCCCCAGCATCCCTATAGGCCCCCTTCGGGTACTGGAAGGCTGCTATGAGGTCTCCACGCAGCCTTCTCTTCTCCAGGCTGAACAGCCCCAACTTTCTCAGCCTGTCTTCATACGGGAGGTGCTCCAGTCCCCTGATCATCCTCGTGGCCCTCCTCTGGACTTGTTCCAGCAGTTCCATGTCCTTTTTATGTTGAGGACACCAGAACTGCACACAATACTCCAGGTGAGGTCTCACAAGAGCAGAGTAGAGGGGCAGGATCACCTCCTTTGACCTGTTGGTCACGCTCTTTTTGATGCAGCCCAGGATACGGTTGGCTTTCTGGGCTGCGAGCGCACACTGCAGGCCCATGTTCATTTTCTCATTGACCAGCACCCCCAACTCCTTCTCCGCAGGGCTGCTCTGAATCTCTTCTTTGCCCAGTCTATAGCTGTGCCTGGGATTGCTCCGACCCAGGTGTAGGACCTTGCATTTGTCATGGTTGAACTTCATAAGGTTGGCATCAGCCCACCTTACAAGCGTGTCAAGGTCCCTCTGGATGGCATTCCTTTCCTCCAGCATATCAAAGGGACCACACAGCTTGGTGTCATCAGCAAACTTGCTGAGGGCGTACTCGATCCCACTGTCCATGTCAGCGATGACGATGTTAAACAAGACCAGTCCCAACACCGATACCTGAGGGACACCAGTCGTGACTGGTCTCCAGCCGGACATTGAGCCATTGACCACAACTCTTTGTGTGTGGCCATCCAGCCAGTTCTTTATCCACTGAGTGGTCCATCCATAAAATTGATATCTCTCCAATTTAGAGAGAAGGATGTTGTGTGGGAGAGTGTCAAACGCTTTGCACAAGTCCAGGTAGATGACATCAACTGCTTTACCCTTGTCCATCAGTTCTGTAGCCCCACCATAGAAGGCCACCAAATTGGTCAGGCAGGATTTCCCCTTAGTGAAGCCATGCTGGCTGTCACCAAGCACCTTGTTGTTTTTCATGTGCTTCAGCATGCCGTCCAGGAGAATGTGCTCCAAGATTTTACCAGCACAGGGGTGAGACTGACTGGTCTGTAATTCCCCGGGTCTTCCATTTTCCCCTTCTTGAAAATGGGGGTTATATTTCCCTTTTTCCAGTCATCGGGAACTTCACCTGACTGCCATGATTTTTCAAATACAATGGCCAGTGGCTTAGCAACTTCATTTGCCAGCTCCTTCAGGACCTGCGGATGGATTCCATCAGGTCCCACGGACTTGTGCACGTTCAGATTTTTAAGATGGTCTCGAACCAGATCCTCTCCTACAGTGGGCCCAAGGTCTTCATTCTCACAGTCCCTGTGTCTACCTTCTAAGACCTGGGTGGTGCAGCCAGAGCCTTTGCCAGTGAAGACCGAGGCGAAGAAGTCATTCAGAACCTCAGCCTTCTCCAAATCCTGTGTAGCCAGTTCTCCCAAAAGCTTCCTCAGGGGGCCTATGTTGTCCCTAGTCTGTTTTTTGTTTGCTATGTACCTGTAGAATCCCTTCCTGTTATTAATTCTTGCATTTGTATCTGAAATCAATGTCAAACAATTGAGGGTCTGCATTCGGAGACTTATGGTCAAAGTCAAGATCTTAAACTTCACTGAACAGGATATGTAGCTGGTCCATTCAGCAACTATAATATGCTTAAAATACAAATGCAAGAGAAAAAAAGTCTCCAAGCTTTGCATTGCATGAATGTCAGCTCTGCATCAAAAAGACGGAGAATGAATTTCAAACTTGCTGTAGGCCTGAATGTATCTCCCATGGAAACAAGTGGAGAGAAACCGAGAATAAGTCTGTATTTGTTAAGATCAAAAGATGCATTTTAGCCATAAAGTGACAGTTCTTCTCACGTGACTTGAGGTTTTTAGAAGATAATTGTCTAATCTGAAATAATTTTCTATGCACACTGCACTTCAGAGAGCACAATTTTTCCTCTCTCCATTGTACTCTTATCTCAGGTTTCCAGGAATCACCTCCTTGAGATGCTGGTTTCTGTGTAATTCACGTAATTGCTGAAGACCTTGGAGATGGGGTTTGGGTGCATTTGAAGAACGGCTGTCACTGACAACATTTAGTCTGCTAAAGATGTATACAGGAGTTCATAGTATGAAGAGAAGACTAAATACATAAGCATTTATTCGGGTAATCTTTACAAAACACCTGGTCTTCATGTTCTAGGCATGGTCTAGTCTACACGACCTTCTCTGTAGGAGTGTAGAGATGACCTCAGAAAGGGCAGTGTGTCATGCACAGCCTTAAAAACACACAAGTGTGCTTGAGACAAGGTGTCTTAAATGTGGCAAACTACTTCATTTGAAGCAGACCACAGAACCAGCCATCTAGCAAGATGGAATTCTGTATCTGTTTATCAGGCATTGGTGATGATTATCTAGCTCATGTCACACAAACAGGGGCTGTGTATTACAGTGGGATGATGTTTAAAGTGCAAAGCACCCAGGTGGTGTGGATTTACCATAGTTTATTATCCACATTGCATTAAATGACATCTGTGAAGTAACATAGTGCCTGGTGTTTGGAGTTTGAGTGAACATATAGCTGCATTAACCTCTTTAAAAAGAAATTAATAATGATATCCTCTCCTGACAGTTTACTGCTAGGCCGAAGGCAAAAGTGCAACAAGAATTGTTTTGCAAAAAACTGAATATATTTTATAACTGAAGAGGAAATTCCAATGAAAACTGTACAAAAATGTGCAGAAAAATAATGAGAAGCAAAAGTGAAGATGGTAGAAGATACTTCTCTGAAAAGGAATGATTGATCTGAGGACAGGAATAGGAATAAATTGGAAAAGAACATCCTGGGAAAATAACAAGCTGCATTACTTTGGTAAAGGAATTCCTATCATCTCAGGATATAAAAAACATGGCTTAAGAGGGTCTCTCTGACAGTCTCCACACAAGAACTATTTTCACTGGGAACTTTTTTTTTGGCAACAGAAGTCCCCTTGAAAGTACAAGGATTTGTCTTGGGAGTCCACAGGCTCCTCTGCCTGACAGATTGACAGCTCCAAAGAGGAGGATGGGATAGTGTTTATAATGGGACACAGTGGAATGCAGCTCTATCCAAAAATGCTATGGATTTACATACATTTAATATCCACATTCCATTAAGTGACATCTAAAACCCAGGGAGAGACTTTGCTTAAAAAGAAAAGAGACACTGTATGATTCAGAGGCTTAGTAATGGAATACAGAGCCATTCACCTCTAGGTCACCCGTCTGAGTTCAGCTCGAGTTATTATTGACCAAACATTTATACTAACTGCAGGCTGTGCGGAATATCAATGGCTTTATGGCTCTGCTAAATGTATTATTTGTCCATGTCTGAGGGGTCCATATGGCAAAAATCACCTCAGAATCCCTTTATAGTCAGGGAAAAACAGGTACTGTTAAGGCATAAATCATCTGGAAGATGTCTTCTTTGGGATGAGATTAATTGCACCTCAGAAGTATCTATTTCTCTCTGTTGACTACAAAGGCAGCACTGGATAACTTGCTCCTATGTAGATGTTTATACTGCAGGAGTCTAAATTTGGATAAGATGAATACCATACTAAGTGATTTCTCCATAGTCACCCAGAGGGCTGCGGTAGGTCAGCAGCTGAGCATGGGTATCATGGATTTACCCACAGAAAAATGCTAGCTCATATCTGCTTTTGGTCACCTATATCTCACCCTTACCTGTATCTCAGTGTTCTTTAGGAAATAATCAGCAACCTTGCTTACTCCTTAAGAGAGAGATGAACCAAACAAGTGGAAGGCAAACCTTGCTGCTAAAAATGCCTTTTTTTTTAAATACCTGTCAGCAAAATTTGTTAGTGATAATGAGTGTGGTCTTCAGAAAGGCTGTGACTGGGTGATGTGTCCCTGATTTCCACTGTGTTTAGATTGGTGCTCTCTGCTGCTCTACCAGACTTTTCTGTCTAAAAAATGTCAAAATACAGTAAGCTGGCACTTTCAGTTTTAATATGTGAATAGGTTGATTACTTCTTCTTGCAACTTTCTTACAAGCCTTTATTGAGTGACTGAAATAAAAGCAAATTGTGTAAGCCTCTGCCAAGACACTTAAAAATATTAGTTCTAAATATCAACAATAGCATCATTCTCAAGGAAGTGCATGCAGTGGCAGGTTAAGATAGTATGCAGAACATGACATGTGAATTAGTCATTTTTCTCTGCTCTTGAATCATTGGTTCTGTTGTAAGTGATAATAAAATCAGAAAAAATCTTCTTAGGTAAGGTGTACATCTATTTGGGTTAAAATCTTTGAAGATATATTGGCCTCTGTATGACCCATATTAGATTGTGAGATGTTAAATACAGCCTGTTTCTGAAAGTCCTGGTTAATGTTTAGTAGATGCTTTCTTCAGTAATACCGGTGATATCTTGCCTTTTGCATAGCAAAGGGTTTGTCCACTTGTCTTTGAATCAGCTGGTCATGCAGATAACTGGACAAACTTGGCTTCTGGAATGTGCTCTTTCATAAAATATCTTTTACAAAGATGGCTACAAAAGGCTGCCCAGATGTGTCCTTGTGCTGGATGGAATATAACTTCTAGGTGTAAACTAAGACACCCCCTTAGTCTTGATCTATTTTGGCCGTCCCATGAATCATTTAAGCCCTTTGCTGTTTATTGGAGCATATGCAGCTATTCAAGTAACCGTGACACGGTAGATCTTTGTTTTGTAGGATAGAGCTTGTGTTTATGTTAACAACATTTAAGTTCTTTCTGTTCTATGACATCCCTCTTTCATGTTTACCTTAAAGCCTATGAGAATAGTTGAAATATTGGAAGTAAGCACCCCTTCACACAGTTAAATTGCTATTATTTACTAATTTACAGATACCTGTCTCTTCCCTTGTCCCAGTACAACCCGATGGCACCCTTATTCTTATACTCAACAATACTGTTAGAGCTGTAGAGACAGCATATAGCAGTCTTTGTTTTGACCAAAATCTTTCGGCATTTTGATAATAACATGCACAAAATAAGTTAATGTAAATCATACAATAAATCCAGAAAACTGAAGTCAGAGGAAGATGCACATGAAAGTAATGGATTTCACATTAGTCACAGGTACAACTTCCACTCTCTTGGTTGCTTTGTTCGAGCAGCCTCTGGCTCTGTCCCTCACTGATAGCCCCGTGTCTTGCAGCTCAAAGAAGACCTGCCCAGCAAGAGGAGAGTTCTCACACTGAACTAACTGCTTTGTATTAATGTGTTACTGTGCACAACGGTGCATCTACGTCATTGTTTCAACTCAGACTAAAAGTGAGCTGTAGAATTCACCCTTCTGTCAAACCCTGTTACTGTTCCATTTGTTCCCTTTCACCATGTTTTGCTGAGCAGTTCTGAACTGTTTTGGGTGAAATTAAACCAGAACACCACCTCCCCAGTATCTGCTTTTTTAAAATCAGTAGAGAGCTATCATATCATCCAGGTAGGCACTGTGTCCCTCTACAAGGTCTGCTGTGCTGCCACATCCTCCATGAGCACATTTTATCAAAAAGTGATGTTCAGATTGGAAGGCATTTCCAAAAGAATTAAATTATCAGGAGGATGAAAGTGATTGGTTCTGGGACAAAATGGGAATCTTATTCTGTGGGTTGTTTTCAAACAAGGCTGACATCTACTGTAGTCAATGCTAGACTGAGATCAAAACTGATGTTTGTAAATACTTTCCTTTTCGTGAAACCTTAAAAAAATCCATCTAAGTTATTGGAAGTGGTGGTAAGAAAAATGAAACTTGCTTTTAGTATCCATACTTCAGTTTACACATCTCTTTTCCTTTTTTTCTTTTTTTTTTTTTTTTTTTTTTAGTTTTAGTTTTTGTAATTGCTCCCTTATTGATTTCCATTAGTTTTACTAGTGTGGCAAATTTGAGACTTCTGGTCCAAATGACCTATATCCATTTACCATCAATACTGTTCCAACTCCAGGCTTCCTGACACCACTTTAATGTGAATTCCAGACGTTAGCACAGCAGTGCAACATTGATCTGACTGATTCTTAGTAATACACAAAGTGAACATACACAGATGTTGATCCATCTTTTCTTGAAACCCCTCAGTTATTTCTGTTGTCAAGATAAAATATTGAAACATAGAGTGTATTTTTCAGAAGAGTGGGTGCATTTAGTAAATTCCTCATTTATTTCAAAAATTATTTTTTAAACCCCATTTGAGAAAGTAGTTAAACACATGCTTGAGTTATGTTGACTGAAATTTAAAGCCATGCCATCACATAACTGGTGGAGCTCTTTTGCCAACCTGAAACAGTCAATCCCAATACACTGGGTCTCTGTGGTCTCTAACAATCTTGGCTAAGTGCATGGCTATATTGTTTACTCCCTTGACTTCTTGCTACTCTTCTTGAACTCAAGCTCCCTTGTCTTCTCCTCCTTCCCAGACATGGGGGCATACAAACCAGCTGTCCCAGGTCAATACAAAAGAAATATCTGACCTTTTATTTCACCTCCTTAGCGCTCAGCAACTTAAACATGAACCCTTCCAAGACTTTAGTAATGTGGACTGAATTAGTCCTACCTTGCTACTGAAATATTCATATCTCTTTGCCTTCTATCCAAAATGCTGTTATTTATGGCAATCTGAGACTATGTTTTTCCCTCCCTCTATGAATGTCTTGAAAGTATTTCTTCAACAGCATTGCCTTTTTGACTAACAGCAAAGTTGTCAAAGCAATAACTTGGTTTTACCTGACCCAGTGGACCCATGCTACAAGCACCTTCAAGCAAATCATGGACCTTACATAGAACTGTCAAAAGACAAAATGTCTTTCTGGTGGCAACCAGGCAGGTCGAAGACACTGGTCACACTGGTCGTATCAGAGGTACATGGGGACATGGAGAAGAGGGTAATAAGCATGGCTACTTTGCAACTTATAGCATTATTGTTTGGTACAGTGGACCACACTGGTCTTAGAAGTAGTGTAAGAATGAAAGTACCATTTAGGGTAAAATGTTTACTGTCTGAATTTTAACTCATTCAAAAACTTCAACCTAGCTTAACCAGTGCTTCTTGCAGTACCAGCAAAATGTTGTAAAATTTCTTCAAGGGTTGGTTGTCTATATGACCAAGCCTTACTTCCATTTCCCCCATGAAACAAACTTCTACCACACTTCATTAGCATAACATATTCTGGCCAGAGAGTAAAAAAGGGCTAAAACAGTACATAGTCAGAAAATTCAGAATTACTTCAGTATGTGACTACATGTCACTACATATTTTGTGAACAGACCCACAGACAAAATTTCCATTTACTTTCAATGACAAAGGAGTTTTATGTAATATTTTCAGCATATTTATTCAACATTTTCAGCATACAGACATTATGTTCTTTTGGCATTCCTGGCTGCTTCTGAGAAAAAAGTAGGTTACTCTACAGAGCTACCTGTGTGGTCTCTCAAAGTGCTAAGCTCTATTTTTTCTCTTCCTTAGCTGATGAAATGTCTTTCAACATTTCTGATAATTTGAGGAAGTGCTTATCTTGTTCTTCCTCATACTTTGTGCACTGAAGTGAATAATATCTCTATTTTTTTTTATAAATTTGATTGCACAAGTTAGCTGAGCTGAGCTTTTTATCTCCAGTTTCCATCTCTTGTTTATAGTCTTTGATATAGTACTTAATAAAAATCTGCCATAGCTCTAAATATTTCATTGTGCAATAGTTCTAGGAGAAGGCTGTAGAGGTAGTCTGAGTAGGTTTTGGAATGCCTTTCGTGGAGGCCTGTGTATTAGGTGTACTTAGGTGTATATATAGCCCATACTTTGCAAATTTTATGCTTCAACCTGGAAAACTGCTCCTAAAGAACTGTTGAGAGATGGAAGTAATGGCATAAACTTTTGTGAGAGCCTTGGACTGCTTTTGCATGAAGTTACAGAAAACACTTGCTGCTTTGACAAAAATGACATGAATATCTGGCCATTGGTTTCTCTATAGTCATTGGAGATTGGAGAATCCATCCAGGATACATAAGTATTAACATGAGAGATGATAGGTTGAAGTACAGCATTACTGAGGTAGAAAATGCAGTTCCTGAAGGCAGAATAGTCAGCGAAGGAAGCCCTGACAGCTATAGCAAGATGGAAGGTAGTGATCCAGAAGACAGAGACTGTTTCTGGAAGACACAGAGAACAGGCTAGAGGGTAGTCATGGACGAGAATCGTAGCAGAACTGGGGGAAAATTGGAGATATCAATACGTGTTTGTGAAGAAAAGCGACAAGTCAAAGATAACACAAAGAAGCAGAGAATACAGGGAGTATGATATAATAGGCATCACAGAAACATGGTGGGATGGCTCCTATGACTGGAGTGTTGGAATGGAAGGTTACAGGCTCTTTAGAAAAGACAGGCCTGACAGGCAGGGAGGGGGAGTTGCCCTTTATGTTAGGGATAGGCTGGAGAGTATGGAACTCTGTCTGGGGGCAGGTGAGCAGTTTACAGAGAGTTTGTGGGTCAGGGTTAAAGGGAAAACAGCTACGGGAGACATTACTGTGGGGATCTGTTACAGGCCGCCTGATCAAGGAGAACCTGTGGATGAAGCACTCTACAGACAGATAGGAAAAGCCTCACACTCGCAGGCCCTTGTTCTCATGGGGGATTTCAACCACCCTGACATCTGTTGGAGGGATGGCACTGCACGGCACAAGCAATCCAGGAGGTTCCTCGATTGTGTGGAAGACAACTTCCTTCTGCAAGTAATAGAGGAGCCGACAAGGAGAGGTGCCATGCTTGACCTTGTGCTCACCAACAGGGAAGGGCTCGTTGAGAATGTGATGCTCCAGGGCAGCATTGGATGCAGCGATTACGAGATGGTTGAATTTGAGATCCTCAAGACAGTGAGAAGAGCGTGTAGCAAGCTCACTGCCCTGGTCTTCAAAAGAGCAGACTTTGGCCTGTTCAGGAGCCTGCTTAGTAAGGTTCCATGGAATATAGCCCTGGAGGGCAGGGGGGCCCAAGACTGTTGGTTGATATTCAAGGATCACCTGCTACAAGCTCAGGAGTGCTGCATCCCAACTAGAAGGAAGTGCAGCAGGAGGGCCAGGAGACCTCCTTAGATGGATAAGGAGCTGCTGAGAAAACTCAGAAGAAAAAAGGAAGCTTACAAAAGGTGGAAGAAAGGACAGGCGGCCTGGAAGGAATACAGGAACATTTTCTGAGAAGCTAGGGACCAGGTTAGGAAAGCTAAGGCCCAGTTAGAATTAAACTTGGCTAGGGATGTTAAGGATAACAGGAAGGGATTCTACAGGTACCTAGCAAATGAAAAACAGACTAGGGACAAAATAGGCCCCCTGAGGAAGCTTTTGGGAGAACTGGCTACACAGGATTTGGAGAAGGCTGAGGTTCTGAATGACTTCTTTGCCTCGGTCTTCACTGGCAAAGGCTCTGACTGCACCACCCAGTTCTTAGAAGGTAGACGCTGGGACTGTGAGAATGAAGACCTTGGGCCCACTGTAGGAGAGGATCTGGTTCGAGACCATCTTAAAAACCTGAACGTGCACAACTCCATGGGACGCTATGAAATCCATCTGCGGGTCCTGAAGGAGCTGGCAAATGAAGTTGCTAAGACACTGGCCATTGTATTTGAAAAATCATGGCAGTCAGGTGAAGTTCCCGATGACTGGAAAAAGGGAAATATAACCCCCATTTTCAAGAAGGGGAAAATGGAAGACCCGGGGAATTACAGAGCAGTCAGTCTCACCTTTGTGCCTGGCAAAATCTTGGAGCACATTCTCCTGGATGGCATGCTAAGGCACATGAAAAACAACAAGGTGCTTGGTGACAGCCAGCATGGCTTCACTAAAGGGAAATCCTGCCTGACCAATTTGGTGGCCTTCTATGATGGGGCTACAGAACTGATGGACAAGGGTAAAGCAGTTGATGTCATAGACCTGGACTTGTGCAAAGCGTTCGACACTGTCCCACACGACATCCTTCTCTCTAAATTGGAGAGACATCAATTTTATGGATGGACCACTCAGTGGATAAAGAACTAGCTGGATGGCCACACACAAAGAGTTGTGGTCAATGGCTCAATGTCCGGCTGGAGACCAGTAACAAGTGGTGTCCCTCAGGGATCGGTGTTGGGACCAGTCTTGTTCAACATCTTCATAGCTGACATGGACAGTGGGATTGAGTACGCCCTCAGCAAGTCGGCAATGACACCAAGCTGTGTGGTTCGGTTGATATGCTGCAGGGAAGGAATGCCATCCAGAGGGACCTCCACACGCTTGTGAGGTGGCCTCATGAACTTTAACCATGATAAGTGCAAGGTCCTACGCCTGGGTCGAAGCAATCCCAGGCACAGCTACAGACTGGGCAAAGAAGAGATTCAGAGCGGCCCTGCGGAGAAGGACTTGGGGGTGCTGGTCAATGAGAAAATGAACATGGGCCTGCAGTGTGCGCTTGCAGCCCAGAAAGCCAACCGTATCCTGGGCTGCATCAATAGGAGCGTGACCAGCAGGTCGAAGGAGGTGGTCCTGCCCCTCTACTCTGCTCTTGTGAGACCTCACCTGGAGTATTGTGTGCAGTTCTGGTGTCCTCTGCATAAAAAGGACATGGAACTGCTGGAACAAGTCCAGAGAAGGGCACCTCCTGCATGAAGACAGGCTGAGAAAGTTGGGGCTGTTCAGCCTGGAGAAGAGAAGGCTGCGTGGAGACCTCATAGCAGCATTCTAGTATCTGAAGGGGGCCTATAGGGATGCTGGGGATGGACTCTTCACCAAGGACTGTAGTGACAGGACAAGGGGTAACGGGTTCAAACTTAATCAGGGGAAGTTTAGATTGGATATAAGGAGGAAATTCTTTCCTGTTAGGGTGGTGAGGCACTGGAACTGGTTGCCCGGGAGGTTGTGAATGCTCCATCCCTTGCAGTGTTCAAGGCCAGGTTGGACGAAACCTTGGGTGAGATGGTTTAGTGTGAGGTGTCCCTGCCTATGGCAGGGGGGTTGGAATTAGATGATCTTGAGGTCCTTTCCAACCCTAACTATTCTATGATTCTATGATTCTGTGAAGAGCATTGAAGCCGGGCTGAGTAGATGTCCTGGGTTCAGCAGTGGCAGTCATTTTTCTCCTTCTTAGTAGCTAGTGCAGTGCTATGTTTTCATTTTTTGGCCTGGGAACAGCGCTGATAACACCGATCTTTTCAGTTGCTGCTCAAATGTTTGGTCTGACCAAGGACCTTCTGAGCCTCATGCTCTGCCAGGGAGGAGGGGAAGCTGGGAGGGAGACAAGACACGTGACCCAAACTGACCAAAGAGGTATTCCACACCACAGCACATCATGCCCAGGATGTAACTGGGAGTTACCCAGAAGAGCTAGGACTGCAGGGTTGGACGAGGTATCAGTCGGTGCTTGGCTGGGGGGAGTGGGGCGAGTTATCAGTCGGCTGGTGTTGAGGTGTTGTAGTCTTTCCTCTTGTTATTTCCTTTATCATTATTATTATTGGTGGTAGCAGTAGTGACTTGTGTTATACCTTAGTTACTAAACTGTTCTTATCTCAACCCATGGGAGTTGCATTCTTTTCGATTCTCCTCTCCGTCCCTCTGGGAGCAGGGGGAGGGCAAGAAAGGTGGGGAGTGAGTGGACGAGCTGTGTGGATCAGTTTAAACTACGACAGTAGAACAGCCACACACAGGGGAAGCCACATACTTTCTTGGTAAACAAAGAAGGAATAGTAAATAAGGCACCTAAGAGTGGGTAACTGAGACTCCCTTGGCAAAGGAAGAGCTTGACTAGACAGCTGATGTCATCAGAGTTAGCATGGTGTGTGAGATTAGACATAAAGACAAAATGGAATAAAAAATGTAAGAATTTTTCAGAATAAAAAATGACAGAATAACCCCTCCCCCCCCCCCAGTGTTGAAAATGACAAATGGAGGTAATAAAATGCATTTAATCAACCTTTACCTGTGAAGAGGAATGCTAAACCGCAGCAGCTAGAGAGAAGTCAGGTAGGAAGGAATTAGATGAGAGGACCTACTCAGCAACTCTGGGGATTGCTATTCTGCCCTGAAACTTGTGAAGGGCAAAAAGAAGTAATGGGGAAACCACCATAATACAAAATGGGTCTGTGCTCTTCCCCTGTAGCCAAGCTCTTCAGCAGCATTAGGGAAAAGACATATGCGAATGGTATGAAATTGCCCAAACAAGGATTTTTGCATGCTCACAGAATATTTTCTTCTCAGACGTTAACCCTTGGATATGTAAAAACTTTGGCAAAAAGCAACGCATTGTAATTCTGACTTTTCTTTATTAATGAAGAAGATACGATACATCTAGAGCTGTAGAATTCAGATACTTGATTATCATTCATTTTTAGGCATTCCATCTCAGGATTATTTATCTCATTTCCTCTGAATTGCCTGCTCTAAGTTCAGCTGTTAACAAGACTGATTGCTCTGAGCGGTAAGAAAAGCTAACAGATAGTTTGCACTCAGAACACATTACATATCTGTAGCTGAAAATTTGCTTTAGGAAAACTCGGACCCATTTGTATTGAAATTCACAATGTTTCAAAATTCTGCTTTCACATTTCAGTTTTTTAAGCCATAATATGACCATGGTTTATGATTCTGTCTTCTGTTACAGATTTGATGCATACATGGAACCATGAGTGACTCAGAGAGAGGGACAATCACCTTGAATCTTTGACAGAGCACAACAATTTTGCTTCTTAATCCTACTCCATGTAAACTCAAGCACTTTAAGATTTGGTTATGTATAATTAAAGTTAGGAAAGGAAATTCACTACATTTCATTGCTATAATTTGTTTTTAATTTTAATTTCCATACCACTATTTCTCAGGAATTTGAACGCTGAGTGGAAAGTATTCCAGGTATTAGCAGATGCTGATCTGAGGCAATCACGTTCAAAACACTTACTGAACTTTCCCTGAATAACTGAGCAGATTTTTTCTGTATTCATGTGGTGACACATTCTAAGAAACAATTCATCACTTGTTTTTACCTATTTTCAAGGCAAGAAGGGAAATGAAATTGCTGTCAACCTACTCCACTAGTAAATGCTTCTGGTCAGTACAGTGAGAAGTATCAAAGTTGCTTCCATTCACTGCAGCTGGTCACATCATGATCCTGCACTCTAGGACACACTATCTAGGTGCTGCTTATATGTCTCGAAGGATGAGACAGGCCAGACACGGATGCAGAGGACACCTTCTGTTCTTCACACCCATGTGTCACGGGTCACAATTTAGCCCTGGACCCCAGCACAGGCCATAAACCAGAAACCATACAGTATAAGAAAGTCCTAAACAGTATCTTTTGCTTTTTGTTATTTCAGGTTCAAGAGAAAACTCATCTCAATTCAAGAGCATAAAAGAGTCAAGTGATGCTGTGGTGGAGGTTGCAATTTTTGGAAATCATAAAAACTGGGATGCTGTTTTTAGAAAGAAAGAGAGAGGTTTCCACAATAGCAACATGGCATTTAACTTAATTAGTCAATGACAGAAAGATATAAAACCTCTCAAAGGAAACATGCAAATAAAGAGATCTCTAAATCATTAAGGTTTCACAGATAGAAAAAGAATTCTTGCATGGGAAGGGGCAGTGCCACAAATTAAATCTTTCCAAATTCTGTATTCAAGACCTTGGCAGAACTGTTGTCGTTTGCAGAATGTGTGTGCATACCAAGGGACAGGCATTGAAAGCAGCAGCAGGGCACGTCTTTGCTCTTTGAGTCACTCCAAAGTACAGCAAATGGCATGAAATGGACATAGCTCCTCCCTGTGTACTGCTGCCAGAGATGGCTGGGGCCATGGGCAGTTACAGTAGGTCCCCCATCATGATGTAGATATATATGTGCTTCCTGTGGTGTCTGGGAACATCCCTGAGGAATTCATCTTTGGGGAATAGTCTCTTAGGGGGAAAAAATCATTAGTGTTGCCATCTCAGGACTGTGCCTAACAGCACTTTCAAAACCAGTTAATAACTGGCAGACTGCCTTCAGCAACCAAAGAGCTATTCTGGAGAGAAATACATGCAAAAGCACACACTTAAATTTATTTAGAATACAGAAATACTACAGGACAGGTTTAGCATCTTAGATGGTGATCAAGCAAGAGCTAATTTTTTCATCAAAACAGCTAAATAAAAGCTTTAGTGCTTGCAGAGTTATTGATGATTCAGTGAGAGACTGAGCCTTTGAAGTCTGTCACCAGCTTTGAATCCTGAGAAGTTTGTTTCTGTCCATGTCGCTGCCACCCACATGTGTCTATGTGTCTGTGTCTGTCTGTGGTTTTGCTTTAAAATTGTCAGTTTTCCTCACAGCAATCAATGCATCATCATCAGGACTCTGCAGTGAACAGCATGGAGAGCTATGAATAGCCATACCCTGGGGAGCTGCATACTGAGTGTCGCTGAAGGGAGCAGGGACGTCTGCACCCTTGCATTGCAACTAGCCCTATAAATGGAAAGGGATTTGCAAAGAGAAAGCCGAATTACAGAACCAATGCTCTAAGCACTTGGGCTGTGTCTGTGTCTTCAGTCAGCAGCATTTCAGCATTGCTCCACCACAGGGAAAAGCCTGAGTATGCCAGCAGAAATAATAACTGATAGTATCAGCAAATAACATCTTGTATTCTGCATCCTTTTCTCACAGACCTTCAAGAAAGGCAAATTTGCTTATGTTCATTTTGCAGACAAAGTACAGAGTGGTTCAGTGGTTGCACGCAGCATCTTTCAATCTTTTTTAAGGTAATATAAAATTAGTGTGAAACATAAAATAAACATGCTTAAGCAGTTCCATGCTGATACATTAAGTGCTATTTCAACACTTAGGAGACCTTAAAAACATTTATGAAGATAACAGTACATTGAGATGTTAAAGGGCAGATATGATACAGGGTAATTTTTGTCTTGTCAAAATATATGGTTAGTTTTAATTGTCATATTGTTGTAATTTTGATTTTCTCAAGCCATGATATAACATTTGCATTGAAAATCTTTTCCTCCTGACTCTGATAAAGTTAATAAAGCCACAAACTCAGTTAGGAGGGTCAAAAAGCCATTCCACACTGATTGTTGGGTTCTTCTGACTGAAAGCATCAAATTTGAGGGTACGAAAACCAAATACACTTCTGGATTACCAAGTAGGAAACCTAAGATGTGTTTTAGGCCAACTAATGTCATTGTTTCATTAGCATCTGAACTTTGATTACTGATGAACCTGTGTTTAAGCAGTTTATTCTGCAATCAGATTTTGCATCTGTAGGCATTCAGGGGTCTGTGTCTTTCTTTGCATGGGTAGGACTAGGAGCCCAGAACGCAAGTGTCTGTGTTGGTGTTAATGTCCACTCACCATAACCAGTGTTTTCACAGAGATACACAGGATGGGAACTCTAGCACAGCAGATGGCTATGTTGGTCTCAAAAGAGAGTCCAGAACTACAAAAGATTATTATGACAGCAGCTCTGGCACTTGACTCTCAGAGATGGATGATAACACAGTTCTTGGGAATTATGGGTGACATTCTTCAGACTCCGTTCTAACGAAGTACATAAGGTCTGTTGACTACAGGGGCTGGTCAGCTGTTTTCCTGGTTGTTTCTGGCCTAACTCCAGTTATACCAGGTGAAATGCTGGCAAACATCTCTTGAGACATTTCAGTTCACTCACAAGGAACTGAAAACTATGGATAAAAGCAGGTCCTTCACAAGTGAAAGCTATAAAATGAGGGTCCTTATTTAGAGATCACAGGTACAGAAGACATGTAAATGTAATGGTACTATTAAACGACACTAGTGTGGCTGGATGACACGAATGGATCAGTTTTCCTGATTCCTTGAGAACTGCTCCTTTTTACTACTTTTTCACTAGGTTCAAAAAATATTTTATCTTCTTATAAAGATTAGGACTTGCAAGCATTAAGATAATGGAAAAATTTAGTTTTAGCTGTTATTGCAGTATTATGTAAAAGGTCATAGTTTATTAAAGTAAAAGCTGAAGAAGATACCCCCACTTCTTAGAGAGTTTCCAAAAACCATCATGGTCTAAGTCCTTAGCAGCATGTAGGTATTTTTGTTTTCCTTTGGGCATTCATTATTAGGGACATCAGGATGAGAGCAGGATCTGTGTTTCTTAAGTATTCATCTGTTCCTGCCACTTACTGACTGCCTTGTAGACTTACAAACAAAGCTTACATTAAGCCCCTGGAAAGCTATTTATACATAATTACTTGGCTAACAACCATGCCCTGTCTTGGTTTTCTTACCCCAAATCTACCAGGTTTCTTATAAATAGGTTCAGTGTCTTGGAAAAGAGAGCACTGGGGTACTTTTTATCCCCTGAAAGGCATTGTGTGCAATCATTCCTATCCACACAGAGAAACAGCAACACTCATGGGTACGGTGTTACTTAACCATTGTTCTTGTCAACTCCTTTGCATCAGTTTTTAACAGACAGATCAGCCATCCTCAGAGTACTCAGTTCCCTGAGCTGGATGAGAGAGATGGGAGCTGACTGAAGTTTCCATAATCCAGGTGGAAAACCCAGCATTAGTGACCTCCCACTCCATTTAGATGTACACAAGTCTATGGGGCTGGATGGGTTCTACCCAAGGGTTCTGAAGGAGCTGACAGAGGAGCTCACCAAGCCACTCTTCATTATTTATCATCAGTCTTGGTCTAGTAGGCAGGTCTCAGAGGATTGGAGGCTGGCCAACACGATGCCTCTCTACAGAAAGGACAGGAAGGAAGACCCTGGAAACTACAGGCCTGTCAGCCTGACCTCAGTACTGGGGAATCTCGTGGAGCAGACCATCCCGACTGTGATCACCCAGCACATGTGGGAAAACCAGGGGAACAAGTCCAGTATTCTTTGATGGGTAAATAACTGAGTGGATGGCAGAACCCAAAGAGTGGTGGTGAACTGTGTCACGTCTAGCTGGTGACTGGTCACTAGTGGTGTCCCCCAGGGCTTGGTATTAGGGCCAGTGTAGTTCAATATCTTTATTGATGACCTGGATGAGGGAATCAAGTACCTAATGCACATGGTACTCAATGGTGGTTGCATAACAGCTTAAAATTCTTGTAGCCAGTGTTGCTGTGGCCTCCAGATGTTGGAGACTGCTCCCTCTAACATGATTACATCTTTAGTGATGTGGCCCAGTTCACTTCTTCTCAGTGGCATAGTGCTTAGCAGCTCCTGACCAGATTGGGCTGAGGGAGCTCAATCATGTCCTTGTCTTCAGCCTATGATGCATTAGCAGAGTGATGCAAGGCAGCTAGACCCTCCAAAGTACATAATGATATCACAATAAACACTGTAGAAATGGCATTGTGCCAAAGGGATTTTGCTGGCTTACCTAGCCTTGAAATTTTACATCCCTGATGAACTAGAAGTCTAAATAATCTGTATAGACAAAGGAGTATGCTTGATGCTAGAGGCAGTTACTTCAGGCAACAGCTCTGCAAGTAAAATTCACAGAATCCTTCTCTACAGAAATTTTTCAATATTTCCTGAAGACTCTTCCACAGAATGTGTTAATAATATCCATTCCCATTTTAGTCATTATTGGACAAAATTTATCCTCAGAGCTATCAGAGATGCATATTTCCATAAAAAAAAAAGTTACTACTTTAAAAGGTTGACAATAATGTACTCATTGTAAAATACATGTTTTACTAGTAAGTGTCCTTTTACTTGTTGAGAAAACCTATTCATAAAAACTTACAGTAAAGCTAATGCCTATCTGAAAATACAGTATCTCAGCTACTCCCAGATTATCAACATTAAAATCCAAACAAAACCAAATCAAAACATGGCTTCTTTAAGTTTCCTGAGCAGAACAGAGTGCAAGTGAGTACTTGGAAAGATCATAAAGTCACTGCTGGAATTTAGTCATGAAATAGCTCCTGCTTGTGAGGATGCTCAGGTACTGTGGTATAAAGTATAGTCTGAGATAATAACCATGAGAAAAAGTGAATATAATGCAGATATTTGTAAGGTGTTCCTTGTTTTAACAGAAAACAGGTACTTCCCATTTAGTCAGAGTGATGATCCAGAGAAATCCAAAGTACTTTGCATGGCATGGGCCTACTCTTCCCTTTTTGTCATACCATGACTGAAGAAAAACTGATTTGGACCTGTGCTTGGTGCTTCACTAGCTATAGACAGGATGGGGAAGAGATGGCAATGAGCCAGCCGTTTCAGCTTGGTATTGCGTGCACATTCACGTGTAATGGGAAACCCAGAAATTCCACTTTATACTTGTAGTTCTTCATTCACTGTTAAGCATTCTTTACTGTCATGCATTTATTTATTTTTCTAAGATAGCTTTCAGGACAAGCCATAGTCTTGATGGCCTTTTGTGCTGAATCATCTTTTACAGAAGGATATGAAATCTTTTGCATAGCACTCAGCTTAATAAGCCGTTATGTAAAGGTAGATAACTTCTAAGTGTTCACATAGCAGCTATGAAACCATAAGACACTGTCAAAATCTGCGGAGGCCCTTTCAGAGAACACAGAAGATGGAAAGTCCCAGGAAGGGGAGCCGCTCGCTCTACAAGACTACACTGAGATTTTCACAGGCTCACGGAACAGCTTAGGCTGGAGGGAGCTCAAGAGGTCCCTGCTACAACCACCTCATCACAGCAGGTCAGCTCTGAGGCCAGACCAGGCTGCTCAGGGCTTCAACTAGCCTGGCCTTGAAGACCTTCAAGGATGGAGACTGCATCAGCACTCTGGGAAATCTGTGTCTGACTGTCCTCATAGGGAAAAGTTCTTCCTTATGTCGCAGCTGAAACTCTCATGTTACAACTCATGTCCATTGCATCTCTTCTTCCCACTGGGCACTGCTGTGAAGAACCTGTCTCCATCACCCTGATGGAGATGCCCTGTGGGCACTGGTGACTGCTGTTATGTGCCCTGAAGCCACCTCTTCTCCAAGCTGAACAAGCTCAGCTCCTCCAGCCTCTTCCTTAAGGAGCTCAGGGTGGAAGCAAAGAGGGGGAGTAGGAAGGCAATGGTTCTCCCACAAGTGGGACCACTGTGCTGGCAAGGTCTCTCTATGTTGTGCCCTGAAGCAGAAGAGAGGGAGCTCTGCTGAAAGGTTAATGGCATGGTCAGAACTTACATTTTTAACCAACAAACAACTTCTTGAAATAGAACATCACAAAGTCAAAGACCTACACTAAAGCAACCCCTAGCAAGGAGCTGGAGGGAGATTTACAGTCACTTCATGCTTCTGTAAAATTGTTTTAATAAACCTGGAAGTTTATCAAGCATTTAGGAAAGTTAAAAAAAAACAGTTCAGTGCAACAAAGCGGTGCTGCTACAGCTAAAAATATGTTTTTAAATGAATACTGCATTTTTAAATTAAGAAATTGGACAGAGTCCTACAGAATTCTGTTTCACGTTTGGCATTAAGCCTGCAAAAATACTTATTATGGTCAGCCTTTGCTACTGAAACATTTATTATGGCTGGATGTAGGGAGGCTTGGTCAATGTGAAAGATGCTTCTAATCTCCTTTGCTCTTGATGAGTATGTTTTTCACCATGTTCCAATTCAGTAGAGTCTGTCTTGCTGCAGAACAAGCTCCCCACCCCCATCCCATTAGATTTTATTACTTAACTAACAGATTTGTATGAAAGCTATTTTTGTTCCTAGCAGGGTGCAAGGAATGTTAAAAAGTCCTATTTCTTTTCCTTTCTTCCACCCCTCCCCCCCCCCCCCCCCCGATAATTACTATGCTGGTGTTGTTTGTCTGCATTTTATGTGGGATATGTTTAAATTTATAAGTTTATAAAAGCAAGTTTTCTGTTTGATCATTAAATGGTATGAAAATTGGGGAAGTAAGACCAAAAAAAAAAAAAAAGAAGGAAAAAAGAAAGTAACTTAAACATCTGATATTGCGAGGAAAAAACTGCCTTCGGAAAAGTAACAGTAAAAGTATATCTTCTAATGATTTCCTCTATGGGACTAGAGACTGAAATAGATCCTATAACATCTTGTCATCATTTAGACAAGTTTCTAATTACTGTGTGCCATGTTGATCTGTTATGCACTATACTGGAGTTTGTGATGTAGATTGTATTAAGAAGTCTAGCTTTCCTTAACTGAGGAGAAGTACCTCAGGCTTAAAGCGTTGCTGTTTCATGAAAGAAACCTTGTATAGTCATTTGCTGCATGCTTCAGATCCCATTGCCTTGCCCAAAAGTCAACCATAACAGTCGGAGGATGTTGCTGGATACAGCGGATATACCTCTATGTTTTGAGAAACAGACACAATGAAGAAAAGCTGTAGTACCACCTTTAACTTTGCCTAGAGTTTTCTGTTTGTTTACAACAGAAAATGAAATTTCTGTGTATTTAGGTCTTTTCTTTTTTCTTGTGCTTTTTTTCCTGCGAGGGTAAGTAAAAGCACTAACTTTATATTTGCCTATTGTTACGTTAATGGCTTTCCATATTCTGCTCCTTTTTTATCTTGTCACATTGCAAGATATTTGAAGTAGGAAATTATGATTAATTAAAACAGTATATCTCACAAAGACACTGCTCCTTGTGGGAATAGCTGGGCATTACTGCAAGTCCAATACAAAGAACATTCATCCAGTGTCATTAATTAAAAGAAAAAGAACTACTGCAGGTCAAAACTAGCTTTAATACATCTTCCAAAATTAAACTCTAAAAACTTATTAAAAAAAAATCAGGAAAGGTAATGATCTATTTAATGTGAAAAATGCTTATGCTGATGGTTCTACTTACTGTAGCTTATGGAATTGCCCCTTTTTGAGCCCCTGTCCTTGCCCTTGGTTTTGGGGTCTTGGGACAAGCATGTGGTGCCACAGAGGCCACCAGGAGCATGATGAACAGTTACAGTAAGAGCCTCACTCAGTCCATGTGGCTTGAGCGTGCCTAACACAGATGGGAGCTTTGGAGACTTTAGATACTCAACTCTAAACTACTCACTGGATGTTCATGAAGGAAAACTGATTTTTCAAAGCATTATACATTTGACACATCTTAGCATCAGTTGCTATAGCAACAGCTGAAAGTGCAATTCCAATGTAAAACCAGTATATGCAAAACAAAATCTTTACTTTAGAAGGGTGCTTGCTAATGCTTGCAAGAATATAGAGAAGGTGGAATATAAAAACCACCATATACTATAAAGCTCCAATATAGAGAGCACAAATTACTCCTTAGAAGTTGAGTTACTCTTGGCTCCAAATAATCTCTTTGAAAGCATAGTAATTATTAACACAGCACCTCTGTTTGAGTGAAAGGTAGCTTCTCAGACTTATGCTTTGAGTGTCAAAAAGAATTGTGTATAAACCTAGAGGTTTATTTTATTTTTTTTCAACTTTCAGTCTCATGCAGCACGTTATTTTCATTAGTCAGCTCATGTGGTTGAGGGTAATTTTTTAGGCTGATCTTTCAAACTTTTCCAATTAAAGAAGGCCTGTTTAAACTGGCTTTATAACCATTTTGAAGCTTCATGAATGGGTGAACACATTCATATGCATGCAGGTCCACACACAGTCCTCAATGGTTTCAGGAGCTCTCCAACAGTAAGCATCACTTATCTTCCTGTATTATTTACCCTTAATTATCAAAGTTTCCTCTGGAACCTCTGTGAATTATTGTTGAAATTTCTCATATTTACTGACACACAATGATTTTTTTACACACCTTTGCTGTTAATTTTATATTTCACTCCTGAATCTCCTGAATGTCATTTCTAATCAGAATGCAAAACATCTGATCAAATTTAGCAGAGCTGATCAAGCAATTGATGTGAAAAAGCACAGGCAAATTCACATCATCTATTTTTCTTATTGTGAGCCTGAGATGGAAAGAGTTACTAAACAGCCCTGTGTTTTTCTAACAGGAAAAGAAGGGACTTAAAAAAGATCTCTAAGTGACAGTGAAGGAGGACATGATGTTGACTTGTTGTACTTCTAAGCAATGTAATTTAATACATGAGGAAGACGCCCTTAGTCTGGTTGTGACCATCAATATTTCTGACACAAATACAGACTTTACACAACAAAACAGTTTGCTCCCAGTTTTAGATTTAAAACTATTATCAAATAAGAGAGTGGGCTTAGCAATTACACAGCATCTAGAATCTTACGTCAGAAATAGAAATAACCCAGATTCAGAAATAAATTGCAGGCACATCAGTCAATCAAATAAGGGTGCTACTGAAAAAAGATCTAAATATCTTAGTCACAACAAAGACGACTATTTTCAGAGAGGGCTCTGCAGATGCACATTCTGTTTGCAGCTGCAACCCAGCCCTAAAAAGAGAGGTTGACCGGGTTTGGAGGGAGTCCAGCATGAGGATCTGAATAAGCAGCCTAACCCTCCAGCTGTGTATGAGCAACTCAAGTCAGACCAAGATTTTAGTACACTGCAGCCATCAGGGTTGTTTTGAGGTGCCTCAGCTGTACATCTGAGCCATAAATCAGCTTCCATTTGGGTCAACAGAGCAAGAACATGTGCTGTTTGTTTTCATGCTGCCACTGTTCAGAGCACCTCTAAAGAAGGGATGTTGGGCAATGTTTAAGGGTTAAATGGTATAAAAGACAATATTTTTAATCAGCTGATTTATACAAGGTGATGTTTGATGGCCTCTTATGTGTGTTTAGTAGCTTGTGAACACAGGTACTACAGCATGAGAAATGAGGAGAGCGAGAATCAGTGACCCAGTTCCTCACCTTGTATAAAATTACTTACACACACTGGACTTCTGTTTTCAGACCATCTGAAGAGCTGAACGATAGTGTCAGAGATTAAAAAACCAAACTAAAACAAACAAAAACAGAAAACACCCACAAAAGCCAACCAACCAAAAAAACCCCAAAAACCAACCAAACAAAACAACAACAACAAAACAACCAAAAACCCCAAAAGACTTAAAGAAGTATAGAAAATATGATTTAAAGGTTTAAATTTTGATGCTGACAGACATACAGATAAGCTTGTGAATGGTCTGCTTAGATGGACAGACCTTGTCAGCTGACTCCAGTGTCACCCTAGTAGAACTTTACCAGGCAAAACCAATGATAGCCCAGTGGTGTGTTTTTTTCATGGGGAGCGAATGCAGAGTGTTGCAGGGCTCTTCATGCAGTGCAGAGAGGATAACAAGGGCAGGCAGCATACTGAAGTTAGTTCAGTTAAACCAGAAGTGAGACACATTTTATTTTTTTTTTTAAGGCATAAGAAGATGAAATACAGGTTCACATTATCAAGGAGAATGGTGAATCTTCCATCTACTGGTGTTTTCAAACTGAGATGGAAACCTTGGGCTTCCTGCAAGTGCATCTGAAATACCACAGTGTGTGATTTAATGACTCCTCCTGGTATTTGTATCAGTAGGGTGTGAGTCTATGGACAAGGCAGTGGGGACTACTACCAGGAGTGCCTGACAGAAGGAACCTGGCTGTAGACTATTGGCCGCTCCTGGTATAAAAAGACAAGGCTGCCCTTAAAAAATGGTATCTGAGGAGCAGGGACGTCAGGGACACACTGCAGGACTGATTTCTTCTACAGTTGTTAGAGTGAGAAACTGCTGAATGAAGGGTCATTTTCCCCTTACAGCTTGGATGACAGTGTATCATGTTGCTTTGAGTCCTTTGCATCTCACTTTGTTCATGAAGCCTGACAGTTATGTCCTGTGTGGGTTTGTGGTGTGAGGAAATGTCTTTGCCTCAATTTGAGCACATCTTTTACACTCATTATATGTACTCTTCCTGATTTTTTTTGAGATTCAGTGAAGTTTCAAGGAATTTATTATATCTTCCTTTGCTTGATGAAGCATCAGCTATTATGAGGGAAATGTCTTTTCCCTATAGAATGAATCCAGGTTAGCCCAGCACGAAGGGAGCATTTCTGTGTGAGAGCTCTACATGTGCTAGATGGATCTGGGCGGCCCATTATCACAGGGATGCTCTGATTCCCCTGTGTGCCAGACAGAATTTCTGTTGGAACGATGTGTAGTTATTATATATGCAAAAAAATGGGCCATCAATGCATCTTGATGAATGATTTGTCAACTACTAAACTGTGCTCTTCTCCTCTACTGCTATCTTCTTGGAGAAATTATTGCTGATCTTTCCATTATACATACATCCTACAGGTGCATGTTCCTAGGGTCAGAGAACAGCCACGGGCAAAGATCTTACCCACAGACCAGTATAATTTTATAATTTGGAGGAGTGGTAGGTGCACTTCTGCTGCATCCTATGGCATCTGAGGAAGAATTTAGTCTCCCTGAGGCTAAGGAATGACCCAGAGTTCCCTGCTGGAGGAACGTGCTGCTTTTGGGTTATGGATTTATGATGGTGTAGCACAGCTGAGATCTCTGGTATGTAGGAAATACCAGATAAGATGTGGCTGCAATAGCAGAAAAGAGTCATAAGGGGACTCATGGATAAGGGAGGAGAAAATTTGCATGAGGGTATTAAGGTGAAGTTCATAAACTCTTAACTGGCTTTCACCAGTTATTCATCCAAACAAGCATACTATCATAAACAAAGCCTGGAGAAAGAGAGGCACAGAATACAGAGATATGTACTTCTGAAAATGTAACTTTTCCCTAGAAAATAATCTATTAACAGATCTTCTAAAGACAAAATGATAGGTAGAGGCTCACAGAAGAAGCAACAAGTGTGCTTATTCTCAAGGAAAAAAAATTACTGAATATGATTCTGGACAAGCTAAGTGACCTTTGCCTGCTGACAATTTTCTTCAGCAGAAACTTAAACTATGTTTTAAATAGCAAATTTGATTGCCCCCCAAGGACTACAGAGCTCTTGTCTTCCCATCTGAAGTGCTATTACTTGGAACAGCAAGTTAAAAAAAATTAAAACTAATATTAAACAATTTAGTTTTCAAAATTAAATGCCTTTGTTATGTTACTTGGAATGTATTTACAAAAGTCTGTTGAATTTATTAGTGGTATTGTCTTAATCCAGCTTTTTTGGCATTCATTCAGCAAATTCTATGATAATTGATAATATGATTGGGGAAAAGTGAGGGTATTTCTGTGTCTTCATAAACTCCACAAAATGGATGGAATGAGAAATAAATCTGTAACACACCACCTCTGAAGATGTCTATACTCAGTGCAGATATTCTCAAAAACTCATGTGCAGTCCTATAGGTGTCTCTTTCTTCTGATGCCCCCGGAAGCTTTGGAAGTCTAGCTCAATGCAAAAGACATAGTGGGATTTGCAGAATATACATTCCAGTGTTGTCCTCTCTTGTAGGTGACATTGATATCCTGACTTGCTTCAGCCTCTTAAAATCTTAGGAATCTTAGACTTTTTATGTGTCTGCCTGTTTGTCCTGTTCAACTCCCTAGCCCTACTGGTTTCTGTGTGAAAAGAGTTTGATGCTCACCTCACCTCCACTCACTTCAGAAGGGTGATTTTTCATTTTCCCCAGGCTAAAGAGAGTTTGACAGACAGAGCCTGGGGTGGAGGAAGGGCTGGTGACATTTCACAAAGCTGTTCTTGATGGCTGCAGAGAGGCGCAGTATACAGATGGCGCTTATCACATCTAAGGACAGTGATGTCCTATATCCCAGGGACTGACTGGGAAAGTGTTCCTCCTGGTAGGAAATAGTTTAGGCCATCTGATCTTCAAAATGTGCATGAAGTTCCTACTCTACCTCTTGGACTCCAGTATCTTTAAAGTTGGTCCTATCTACCTGCTTGCTTCTTACCACACCACAGAACATGGATGCATGTTTAAAAGGTACTATTTCTGTGCTCTGAATCCATCAAAGACTTGTGCTCGCAAAGAAGAAGGCAACACTCACTGGTCCCTATTTTCACAAAATGCAGCTTCTTGCAAATGCCGGAATTCATATTGCTCCCTGTTCAACAAAGACTTACACAGCTTCTCCAGAAATTGTTCACAGAGACAGCAGACTGCTGCAATCAGTGGGGCTGGAAGAATGAAGTTTTACTTCTTTGTAACATGGTAGTGTGTGTGCGAGATGAGCCAGGGCTCTCAGCAGCACAGAAAGCGGGGAAAGCTGATGCCTCTCTGATGCTTCAGATATAGGGGAGAGAAAATTCCTTTTGAGGTCACATGAGAAGGAAACTAATAAGTTCATGTACTTCTGTTTCTATGTTTTGTTGCTCTCTCCTCTCTGGTTCATCTTATAAGTGGTATGGAAAGAGACACAGAAATGCAGGGAGAAAGACAGTGACATGTGCAACATGGCATTAAATATTTCAGACACTGAATTTAAGTTCTCATTCACTTTTTGGGTTTCTCTTTATGCACTTTAACAAAGCTGCCTTATTCTCATGAAATCAGATCAATTTTAAAAACAATTGCTAAAAGGAGAGAGGTTTCTTTCCCCAAGATTTAACATCTTATTTTTTTTAGAAAAACTAATCCGTTTTGCAGTCTTCTGTTCACAGAGATCCTCTCCTTGTCTCAGACACTCAAATGTCTCCTAAGTTACTTTTACAAAAGTAAATATTTAACAGATGCAGGACTGCACCTTGGAACTGTGGAGGAACGTACTTTAACATCCTACCCTTTCACAATGATGTTTTCATCTGCTCAGGTGGTGAACACATGTGCTGTCTTTCTAATTTCATTACATATATACCAAACAACACTCACGAATAAAGAAAACACAATACTGACAGCTAACATGTTCTTTTTTTGTGGTGTGGAATCGCTTTCTGCAACTCTGCTGAAAACTGGAGAAACTACTTGAAAAATCAGAAAATTTTTCAGCAGTGCCCTTGAGGCTGGAAATGGCAGGAAAATGGCTGCAATGATTTGGGAATGGCTGTATGTGGAATTTACTATTCTACTCTTCTGAAGTCAATGGTAAACATCTCTATGGCTGCAGTGAGATTGAAACCTGATTGTTTATATTCAAATAAGTATCAGACAGATGATTCCAGGATTGTGTATGTGCATTCATAATCCTCTACCTGTCCACTCTCACCCTCCAAACCACACTTATTAGCTCACAGATATGGAATTAAATACAGGAATGTTCTTAAATCAAATCCGAAGGTCCACTTCACACAGTTACTATAGCAAAATCATGTCCAGAAAAGACCAAAGAAGCAGCAGAGTCTATCAGTCACACAGGGAACTAATCTTAGAAGCTGAGATAAAACACCCATAGCTACTGACTGCAGCTGAATGTGCTATGATGTACTCCCAAACAAGCTACAGCACAGACTGTTGAAAATTATTTGTATTTAAAGAATATAAAAATTAGCCAAACATTTCAGCAGTCGCACACACAGATGGTGCAAAATTTTCTATCAGCACTGCTCTGTATTAATTTCTTGATTAAAACACAAATGTTTTTTCATCTGTCCATGAACTTGCAAAAAGATACTTGAGCAGTTTTCCCCAGACCTCTCTTTGCCATTCCAGCACAGGCTGATTGAAGCATAATTGGAGCCACATGGCAAATGCCAAATCTTTTTATGGCAAACTTGTCAAAGCAAATCCTCATGGAAAAATTTTCCCTTTGGCTTTATCTTAGCTTTTCGTTTTTTAAGAACTTCACAATTTCAAAAAGAAAGTGAACTTTTGTTGAAAAAGTTTCAACTTTTGCTCACCAAAGTTGTTTGTGCTTTTTTTGTTGTTGTTTTTTTTTTGGGGGGGGGGTGGTGGTTATTTATTTTTTTTTCCTCAAGGGTGTCTAGTATATGAAAATCAGTGACTTCCATGAAACATCATAGGAGGTCTGGGACATCTGTGAGACATCAACATAGCAAACCCCTAGAGCCATGATGGCTGTGAGCCTGCAGGGTTCCAGGCAAGGGGAGAGACTTCACACCCATGGCCAGTGGTCACAGAATGGCTGAGGCTGGAATGGACCTCTGGAGGTCATCTAGTCCTAGATGAGCAGATTCCTCCCTGCTGAGATGACCACAGTGCCTGGGAACAGTGAAGGGCACTCAGGTCAAGGGAAGATGAGAGTTGGACAACTGATGTCTCCACAGCCCTGTGAAGTGCTCCGTACAAAGCACCTACAGCATCTCTTCCAGCTTGAGAGAAAGATGTGCAGAAAATGCCCTTTTTTCCCTTAGATTTGATTGAGATGGGTGACTTGTACAGGAAAAGGGTCACATGTTTGTAATTTCTTTCCAGATGGCACTGTCAGGTCTGGAGAAGCCCTGGGAGGAGGAGTACAAGACCTTTTATTTTTTCTTTGGGTGTTTTATCTTGGTAAAGTTTACTTGCTGACCAGTCCTTCTCACTTCCCTATATCTCAGGAGCTTCTTCTGACATCTTCTGAAAACTGGGAGAATTTTCAACCCATCAGAGGCAACTCTGCAAGAGCAAAAAGACCTGAGAAAGATATATAACAAGTAGTTTGTAAGTACTCTTCAACTTACTAGATGGTGGACCACCATTTCACTGCCCCAGGCAAACCAGTGAGGAACATGATCAAGAGATGATGCTTTAATTTCTTTGCCCATAATGTAATGAACTTGAGTTCAGGTTAATTTAGGCATTCTGTCTCCAAATTCTGTTGGATATCCGCATGTATTTTGACATAATTGTGTGATGCTTTGCGGACTGGTAATTTGCCCTGAATGGAGGTTTCTATCAATCAGAAGCAAGGATCCATACTTTACAGGCCAACAGAGAAAAGGGCCAGGATATACCTCAACGATGAGCAATCCCAAATAGGTTCCCAAATAGCTTGGATGAGAAAGCTCTTGTATCAGCTGCAGGAACTGTCAAAATTTTATCCTAGGTTCTGACCCCTTGGACTTAAATAGAAATAAATGACGAATGAGTAAGACAAACAGAGGAAAAAAAAATGCAAGAAATAGCAAATGTTTGGGGATATAATCAACGAAAAACCAAACAAACTCCCATGTGACATCCCCAAATCTGCTGCCAAGCATGTGATTTACATCTTCTGCACGAGGATTTAAAATAAATGTCTAACAATGTATTTGATTCTCTTAACCCTCTCCCCTTTTGTTACCTCTGTCCATGACACTTAAGAGCACAGCTGGAGCCCCCCATGCTAACTGAAATCATATGATGCTCTGAGGGCAGCCAAACTTCCCAGAAGCAGCAAGAGCCTGACAGGCTGAGCAGCCCAACAGGACAGTGAAGTGCTTTTTAAAAAGAGAGGGAAACAGAAAGATGAGGTATAGAAAGGGAATGAGAGGTGAGGGAAATAAAGACTGTTTGATTGAATTTGTCATGTCTATAACAATATTATTTTAAATGAAATATTGCATGCTTTTATTTTTCTTTTGCTCTGATGGAGGAGTCATACTGAACTATTTGTGGTATGTAAAGTATTGGAAAAATAAACCTGGACAGAAGAGAGGCACAGATGTTTTCTATGTTCAATTTATGAAAAAGAAAAAAGTTCTTGGTCACCACCCTTTACTGCCGGAGACAGCTCTGTGGGCCATGTGCTGAACCTCCTCTGTACTGTTTGGGGTCCATATGAATCAGTAGGTGCTGCTGAACAAGAGGAAGAGAGAGCTGGTCTGCTCAGGACCTACTACTGGAGCAGCCATGCCATGCTATCAGACTGGCAGTAAAGGGGTCCTCTTATAATTTCTACAAGGACAGAGTCCACAGGGGGGAAGCATGGTAGTGCTGAGACTTGTGTTGGTGCCACTATCGTCAGCACAAGTTGTTCTTTCCTTGTGTGAATGAAGATTTATTTAAGGGTTGGCAACAACAGCTGAAGTTCCATGAAATACAATTACAAAATGGTAAGATCTATGCCTGAATATTAGAGTAAAACCCAACCTAAGAGATAAAAGGCTGGGGAGACTGTTTCTTGGTCTGAGTCCATGTAGCTGTAGTACCAGTCAAAATTGGCAGCACAGAGCGAAAAAATGGAGCCAGTTTGGCGGAGTCTTGCTCCCTTACACTGCTGGGATGGTGTGATGAGGAATGAAGGATTTCTACAGTTGCTAAGATCTCCACAGCACCACACAACTTTGCAACAGAGGACAATTTTTCATTTAAGGGTGGGTTTTTTTTTCCCCAAAACAGTCATGTGATCATTTTGGAAATAAAAAAAATATCTTGAATCCTGAGCCTCAGAAAGAAAATTATTTTTTACATAGGCAAAACACAATAAACTTCTTTTTTATTCTTTTTCCTGCTTATGTCTGGATCTTTATTTCAACAAAGCAAACCAGGGCTGAGAGAGCTGTATCTTCCTTCTTGAGCTCTTTTGTTTGAGCTGCATAGTCACTCTGATCAGAACAGCTTTTCCTCTCTCCCTCCAGAATGGCGCCAGGTTGTTGAGTTGAAGTGGACCCTGTTCTGCACTCCTCGTGCCTGCAGTTTAAAACCACACCATAATAAATGGTGTTTGTAATAATGAAAACCAGGTTCAGACATGAGAAAGTTCAGTGAGGCACACCATATTTAAAAAGAAGAAAATCTACCTATTAGTGAAGGAAAAGTATAAAAAGAAAAACACTGCAGGTCATCAAGCTGCTATCTGAGAGGAGCTCTTTCAGGAGGTAAGGACTTCCCATCATAGCACTACATTTGGAAGGAAAAGCATAAAGTATGCAAAATCACAAGGTCCTGGTAGTTAATTTGGGAGATGAATAATTACAGAAGGGAATAGAAGAATAATAAATGCTTCTGAACATCAGAAAAAATTCAAAAGGAAGTGAGGTGATAGAGAGGAAAATAAATAAAACTTGAGGGAAAGAAAGGGTAAGGGAAGAATTGCATCTTATACAAAGCATAAGAGAGGTGGTCAGGGAAAAGAGGATATGAAGCAAGCACAGCGGAGAGACTGCTGTTGCCTTGTTGTACCATGTCATCAAATACTCAGTGTGAGATGTTTGGGCAACACTGCCATTGAAGTCAATGGGCTCTGAAGGCTGCAGGTTTCTGCAGGACTTTGAAGGTGTCATGGCTCACGATTCACCTCTTCAGAAATTGCAGCCAAAAGTCTTGTTTCTCTCCTGAGGATTGTCCCCTCTGACCTTCACCATCACACACACACACACGCACGCACACAGAGTACTGCAGAGGGGAGCCTTACCTGCCTGTCTACTGGTTCAGTGCTTCATATTCAAACATTTTGAAACAAGAATGACAACTAGTCAAAGCCTACCACCCCATTGAAAGAAATCCCCAGCTCAGAACCTCTTGGGAGCAGAAGGCTGAGGCTACAAACATGCTTTCAGGGATAGTTCTTGCGTTACTAGCAATTTTCCAGAGATGTTAGCTTGGTGCATTTAATTGTTGCTAAATTCATGTCCAGTGCTGGAAGAAAATGTGGGATACAGTAAATGAGTATACACACTTTGGCAGAAGAGAAGTGACTGTGATATAGCCTACATCCCAATAGCTACACCCAACAGATTAAAGCTAATATCCAGTAGAAAGACCAGTTTCTGACAGAGTGTAAAAAATCCATTCAAGTCTTTCCGTGCTTTATCCCACCACAGTGTAGGATTTCTTTTATTTTTTTTCTAGAAGATTTGGAAAAGCATCAGTAGAAGTATTTTTGTTTATGGAGGCAAATTTGTGATCACATTCCTACAGGTATGTGGCACTTAATTTCCTCATACAGGAATTTGGTTATGGTGGCATGCTGGAAGCTGAGTTGTAAGGCAGTCAGAGGACGAGGAAGCCCATTTGAAGCACAGTTGGATAACACAGAACAGTCATTGTTTGGCCTTTACTGCAAGTTTGTCTCTAAACTGATTGAAGAGGTGAATTGTGTATGTTCTGAATCTGCAAGATTTCCTGAATTCATTTATATGTAGGATAGCACTGCATATCTTTCTTGATGTTTTAATTTTAATGTCTTAGTCAATTCCCAAAATAGAGATAAATTTGTACATTAGAGTGATTATTCTTACGCAGTAAACAAAGAGGTGACTTGCTGAAATAAGAGAGTTGAATTAGAAGATTTGCAGGTGATCCATCTTAAAAATATCTCTTTTTTAACATCTTTTGAACTTGCACTTTGTTGCATTTGGCATCAGTCTGAGAGAATTTAGCAGTCATCTGTGTCAATCTGACAGAACCGAGTTAAAGGCATGTATACTAGATTACTGGGAATAAGAAATGATTGCTTTAATCTCAAAATAATGCTCACGATAGAAATCTCCACTGCAGTCTATAGATATGCATTAGACAGAAGTACTATACATGAGTCCAGAAAAAGATACATTTAGAGATCTTTGTGTTAAGGTCTTTCAGAGAAGCACGAAAACAGTTGCAAAAATCAGCCACTCAGTTTAATTCATTCAATGTTACTAGCATGACACATACATGACTCAAGTTAATTTCATGGTGACAAGATTATCACAAAATAATAATGCTGTGTTGGAGATACTGGTTGGATTTAATCACAGATAAATTTATTTTGTAATGTCTTTCCAGTGCTAGATGATTTACCTTGCTACTCTCCATGACTGAAAATGTAGAATCCACACAGAGGACAGAGATTCTTTCTTTTTTTACTGAGGATTTTGAAATACCAAATTTTGATTAAGTTTTAATTTTATGGAAAATAATGATCATTCTCCACATAGTTAATGATCTAGGATTTTCTAAACAATGTTTTGGTTGTGGCATAATGCAACTACAAACAATGAACTAAAACATTAAATTTAAAATGAAGTTTGAGCATCATTAGAACTTTTCCATCAGAAATTCTTAGGTAAATAGAAAATATCAACCTAAATTCCAGGAAAATAAATCACATAGGTATTTGGTTCTGGCAGTGCTGGATATTGTGATGGCACATTCTGACAGTTATGTCAAAATTTCTCTGCAAAGCTTTAACAGAAACCTTTTCCACATCATAAAATGACTGTGTGTAAACCATCTCTCACATATTTCAGAACTCCATCTCCATGCTACCTATATGTACCTTTTTTGCTATCCTTATAATTGTATGTTAATCTGTGGTTTTATGGGTAAATCCTCTCCTCAGATCTGCCACAAAGTTTGAGAGACCCCAGAAATCCTCTTTTGGTTGAGTGTGTAGCAATGACTGCTAAAGTGGGGTGAACCACTGATGAGCTGATATATGGCAGTCAGCACTTTAGCATCAAGTACTTAACTTAAACTTTCACGGTCTATTCATTTGAAATGTTCACACCGTAGTAAAGGCTTTTGAGAAAGGCTGAGGATTGCTGGTGTGACCCTGGTTTCCAGATTAGGAGCCACTGCTCCTTGCTCTCTACAGTACGATCAGCTTTAACCAGGAGAAAAGAGGTCATTTTGTGAAATATTAAAGCTATTTGCCTACTATGTGCATAGATGATGGAATATTCTTAATGAGCCAGATAAATGAGAAGTTCAGAGCCCTACAGCAGTCAGGAAAGGGCTTGAACTTTCTTTAAATACCAGCAGTTCTGTAAGTCTGGTCAATTGATCCAGGATAAAAAGAATGTTGTTGGTATCTCAGTAAGCCGGTTAATGTGAATTAGACTAAAGCATTTCAGAGGTAATGGGGACAACTGGGTTAGCCAAAAAATGCATTAAGAAAATATGTTTTTAAAAATGTAACTTTGCAGAGCTGTCAGCACAAGGAGGGTGTGTGTCACGCCAAATGCAACTGCATCTTCCTGACAACTTTCAGGTTCCATTAGCAACTGAGGATGCCTGCAAATTCAAGTGTTATATCCATTAGCGAGCAATTCAAGAACATCTTTATTAACTGCATCTCTATCCATTTCACAGACTATCTTTGCTTTTCTTAGAATGACACCAGGAAAAATGTGCAACCAAACACCACAGCTGAATAAGGTCTTTTGTATCTAAAGAAAAAGCCATGCTTGAATACAGTTATTCTCTTATGAAAAAAAAAATTAGTAACTCGTGGGTTAATCTGGGCAAAGCTGTGCTTTGGCTCCAGGTTATTCTGAAATAGCAGCCAAAGTCACAGATACTCTCCTCTCCTTCCTCCTGCCGGCTGTATTTCACACCAGAGCCATGCATAAATGCAATCTTTACATTCAGGGAAGGAAATAGAGTGACTGTGCCCTCTTTACTTCCCTAAGGTTATACCAAGTGAAATTTCAAACAGCTTTAAAGAAATTCAAGATTGCTGGTTTTCAGGTACGTTACTCTAAAACATCAGTCCAGATTGCATTCCCTCCCGTCCCCTGGAAGTTCAGGTGAATTTGCCACATGAGAACTCTTCCTAAGATTTCAGGCCAAAGCACTCTCAATATTAATGAAGTTAGAGTAAGAGCAATTATGAAAGAGCAAGATATTGTAATACATACAGGCATTCAGGTGGACAGGCAATCCTAGGGTCTAGATTTAGGATTATTCTTTTCGTTCTCATCCAATTACTACGTAATAAGGGAAAGGGGAGGTGGAAGGTACCTTGGTCTGCAATTTATGTCACTCTTTTTGGAATACTAGCTTTGAACCCCCAGGCCAAGGAAGAATTTTGATCTCAATCTCTCTCTTCCTGCGTGATTGATGTAGCCATTACCCAAAAACCACAGCAATGCTCAGATTATTTGGGTGTGGCTGGTACATTTTGCACTGACGGTAGGCAAGCTCTGAGCAAGCCTGCTGGGTGAGGCTGCTCAGAGGATCTAGGCACTTTGGAGAGTGTGCATGTTCCAGGTGACCTCAAGGGGATGTTCAGCTCAGCAGGCACAATGCAAGTAGCATGTCAATTATGTCATGAAAACTGGCCTCATGTTGCATCCTACACAGACCATTCTCTTAGTCTCCTTTGTGGCCAATATGTTGTCCTCATGATCATGAGATTTAATTACTTAATTCAACATGCCTGCAATAATATGAAAGCTGTATTGCAGGTCCATAGTTCTTCTGCACCAGAAACCGAAGGGCAAGTGTCTCATCTTCTGGGACATGTGTCCTGGGTTCAGCAGTAGCAGTCATTTTTCTCCCTAGTAGCCGGTGCAGTGCTGTGTTTTTGGCTTTCAGCCTGGGAACAGTGCTGATAACACCAATATTTTTAGTTGCTGCTCAGTAATGTTTACTCTGACCAAGGACTTTGTGAGTCTCATGCTCTGCCAGGGAGGAGGGGAAGCCGGGAGAAACAGAGACAGGACACCTGACCCAAACCAGCCAAAGAGGTATTCCATACAGCACGTCATGCCCACTATATAAACTGGGGCAGTTACCCAGAAGGGTTAGATCACTGCCAGGGTCGGGCTGGGTATTATTGGTTGGCGGGTGGTATTGTATTCTTTTCCCTCAGTATTTCCCTTATCATTATTATTATTGGTGGTAGCAGCAGTGATTTGTGTTATGCTTTAGTTACTGGACTGCTCTTATCTCGACCTGTGGGAGTTACATTCTTTTGATTCTCCTTCCCATCCCTGCAGAAGCAGGGGGAAGAAAGAGGTGGGGGGGGGAGAGGGGGTGGGACAGGGAGTAGACTGTGTGATTCTGATTTATGGCCTGGGCTTAAACCACAACAGCATGACAGAAGGGCATGAGAAGGTGTCTGAAGATGGAAAGCTTGCTGGCATGGTGCTGAAGTACTATGAAAGGCAGAGGCTTGAAGCTAGGGCAGTGTCACTCATACTGTTTCTAGGAGCAGCTGCTTGACCGAACTGTACTCAGAACAGCGCACAGGTTTTGGAAGGCAGTAGTTGGTTCACTCTGAAAGACAGTGCAGGAACACACTATTCCTCAGGTACGGCATGTGCACCAGGAAAAGTGCAACAAGAGCTGAGAAATAGCAATTTACCAGGATAGAAATATACCCAGGTGCTAATGAATTTATACAGGGGCATGTTATCACTTTCCTGCACTCCTGGAATGAAAAGCCTTAGAAAGGGTGGTGGCAGGCAGAAGCAGGGCTTCCTTTCCTTCCACACCAATCCTCTGCACAGGTGAGATGCTGTTCCAAGTCACAGGTAAAAATGGGCACTTTTCCCTGAAGACCTATAGGAGGAATTCCCTTAGGAGAGATCAGGAATAAGCTTAGTTTGTACTCAGGGGACACCTCCCAGGAGCAGTTCTGGGATCCAGCTGACATGTGCTACAGCCAGATAGCATAGACATTTTTTTTCATGCTATGTATTTCAACCCAGCTTTCCCAGGAGTCCAGAGATGTGGAGTTACTTTTCCTCCTTTTTTTTTTAATTCCATCTACATTTTGCTTGCATTAAGGCTGAAGCCTGCAATGGTTAATTTATTTGCATTCCTGTCAGCACAACAGCATGGAGAGATGACTTTCTTAATTACAGAGGCTGACTTTCTTAATTACAGTAATAGGGGTTCTGAAGCTCTAACACTATCTTTCTTTCAGCCGCAGAAATATGTTGTGCAGGGCAATTCAACTTTAAGAATGCCAAGTGATCTGTCATGCTCCTCAGCTGTTGGTGTTTTAGCAGAACAGCAAAATACATTTCTGTAGAGATTGTTCCAAAGAGAAATGTCTTTTCCAAACACAGAGGGGGGTTTTTGTACATAGTAATATTTTATGTAACAACACAAAGTTCATCTGCTGCATTATACGGAGACATCTTTAGAAGCAAATCCAAAAAAATAAAATCTGCACCCAATTTTTTGATCCATGGCTAAATCAAGACTCTCAGAATGAAACATGATTAAGCATTGTATTTAAAAAAGACAGGCAGTGTAGTACAAATTACACTGAACCACATCAAAGGAAACCCAGGAACACAAAATCCGCAGGACAGCTTGAACAAGTTATTTAAAACAGGAGCATAACCAGGATCTGAAGCTGCATTTTGAGAAATCTCAATGTGCCCTATTAGATGTTTTTCAGGTGGACAGCAAGACTATACAGAGTAAAATATTACACTTGATAAGCACCAGTCATGGAATTGTAGTTTCACTGCAGTCTTTATATGTCTGAAGCCAGCATTCCTTGAAGCACTGCCAGGCCACTCACTGCTTGCACAGGTTTCTCCAATGAGATATGTTAAGAGAGTTAACAGGGCTCACCAACAAAATGTGAAAACCCATTAAGATGTCTCGAAATGGAGTAGCAATTCATTTAACATTCCTGTACTTGTGTGATTTGTTTTGAAGGCTCCTATCTCCAATTTGGGTTGTTACAGTAGTGGCTTGAGGTATTTCTGGCCATACAGCAGCTCCTCACCCTCTTCAGGAGTCAGGCTCCAGATCAGCAGCCTGAGAGCTGGGTGCTCACCCAGGCTCTCTGTGGTCTGCAGAGGGGCCACACACAAGTAAAGGGCCATAAGTGCTCTGCTACAGCCACAGGCTTTCTGAGGCTGCACTCTGCCATATGAGCAGTTTTATCCTTAAATCCAAACCACACACATCAGTGAAAGTTTTGTTTCAGTGGCCAGCATGGGTAAAGGAGAGAATAGACTGGAAATTGGATATACCATGGGCCATATGAAGTTGTCAGCAAAGTTAATGGTGAAGGATGACCATTTTGAGGCTGACAGTTTGCACACCTGTGTTGAGTGCCTATATTTGGTTATCTATCTCCAGCCTTGGTGCAGTCTTTTTCAGAGTGCCTCAAATGCCTGAGATACACCAGGCGTCTGACCGTGGACCACAGCAAAATGTTGCTAGGTTTCCAAGGATCAGAAGGAATTAACTTACTTATTCAAAGCATTTTCTTATTATAAATTACTAAATATCTTTTGAATCATATAAAAAAAATGGTCTACATGTACTCTCATTGCAATGAGGTTTTTCTTATCTATGTCTCATGCTTCTAAAAAACTGAATCTATAATATTCAGGTGCATACATTGCTACACTTTTAGAGAGTAAACTAAAGAAATCATCCTTTTGGATCACAATTGGAATCCTTTATAATGAAGAGTATGGTAAAATATATTTCCTGTGAAAATAGTATGTAGGAAAAGCAAGAAAATTAAGTACTAGGTTTTGGGGTTTGTTTTCTTTCTGGGGGGGGAGTGGGGGGGTGGGTAATTAAAGTAATGCTAATATTTTCAAATCAACAGGATAAAGATGATAATCAACATTTTTATATTTCATCTGTGAAAGAGTTTCAGCTTATTATGTGGGTACTTGTAGGGCAGAGGTTTCTCACTAGTGCACAGGTAGGCTGAGAAAGTGAGAGAGACATTCTTGTTCTTTCTCAGCCCTTTATCCAAAAGACATGAGGTATGTGCTCATATTCCAGAGTGGGAAATCAGTCAACTTTTGCATATTTATTTTAAATTGCCAGTTCCTTGGGATTTAGATATGTTTTTAAAAAATGTCTAATAAGTATGTTCATATCTGTAGCTCTGAATACATGGTGGTCAAGAAATGTCAATTTGAGGTGCTTCTGTTGACACAGTACTGTGCTAGAGTTTCATGCCAGCACTCACTATAAAACACTTCCTACTAAATTACCCCCTCCTCTTTGCACAGCCTCATGCTTTCTTAGTCCTTAATTAATAATAATATGCTGTATTGTTTGAAACCCTAAGATTCTATGTACCACTCTGAATCACGTTTCCCTTAATATGGAAAATCTGGGGGAGGGGGAAGAAAGAAGAAAAAGAGTAAGGAGAACTTGTTTAAACAAAATCTTTATCTGGATGCCTTCAAATACTTTGACATCTATCTATATTTTTTTAAAAATTAATCAAGAATAATTAAATGGGAATGGTAACATCTGTCAACAATCAATGGACTCACAGTAAAATTAAATTGTATTTTTTTTCTCCTAAAATCCACTTTTTTTCATCTGATGCCATTCATTGAGATCAGATGCATTTTACTCTGGCTGTGTCAGATCTTGGAATTACATAAGTAATAAAGTCCTGAAGGCCAATGGCATGGGAACAATGGAATGTGTAACAATATAATCAGCAAAATCTATATTTAATATGTGGCATTCTAAGGCTGTAAAATATGATGATTTTTAAACCTCTTTGTTCTTTCTCGCCAGGTTCGACAGCTGTTAAGAGTTTTTAATCTTGTGCCATTTTATCTTAGCTGATGTATTTTTATTTTTTTTGTTTCTGACTTTGGAAATTATTATATAAGACACATGAAGGAGACAAGTAAGGGAGTATAAATGAATAAAACAGTCTAAACTGTGCTTAGCAAGTATTAAGCAGAGCCAACAACTTTTCAAACCTGACAGTCTCTTAATCTTTTGCAGTGAACACAGAAATAAGTTTTCTTGCTTCAAAAGCTACCACGCCATTCAATAGCAACCATTTTATTGCTGGGATTAGTTGAGCTCTATCACTTTTTTAATGAAAATGATGCTGTGCAAGAAAGGAAAAATTCCAGGTCAGTTAAACAAATTTCAGCTTTACTCACTCTAGTAAATGACAGATACAGCTTTTTATACTATTCCCTTTTATAGTAATAATGCTAAACCCAACACTATGCTAAACCAGTGTCAAAGGGATGGTGCTAAGCATATGACAGGAAAGCCAGGAAACTTATAAATAAAGAGAATCCCTCTATCAAAAGGCCTTAAGACAGGGACAGGAGGCCAAATATGGCAAAAATCTTCAGAAACCATTCCAGAACTCTAGGGAAACCAGATGGGTTCTGTGGGCAGAGGAATTCATTTACTTGTGCTTACTGTTGGATTATGATCTTAATTTTCTCTAATGAATTTAAGTAGAAATAATCAACACACATATTGAAACTCTTGCAGAAAATGTTTTAGGGTAGGATTCATCCAAAATAACTTTGTCCACTCACTGTTAGGCAGCAGTCCTGAGCTCCCTGTGTTGCGTCCATCAGTAGAGAGAGACGTTAAAGAAGAGATTCAGAGCAGCCCTGCAGAGAAGGACTTGGGGGTGCTGGTCGATGAGAAAATGAACATGAGCCACCTTCAATGTGCGCTCGCAGCCCAGAAAGCCAACCGTATCCTGGGCTGCATCAAAAGGAGTGTGACCAGCGGGTTGAATGAGGTGATCCTGCCCCTCTACTCTGCTCTTGTGAGACCTTACCTGGAGTATTGTGTGCAGTTCTGGTGTCCTCAACATAAAAAGGACATGGAACTGTTGGAACAAGTGCAGAGGAGGGCCGCGAGGATGATCAGGGGACTGGAGCACCTCCCATATGAAGATAGGCTGAGAAAGTTGGGGCTGTTCAGCCTGGAGAAGAGAAGGCTGCGTGGAGACCTCATAGCAGCCTTCCAGTATCTGAAGGGGGCCTATAGGGATGCTGGGGATGGACTCTTCACCAAGGACTGTAGTGACAGGACAAGGGGTAACGGGTTAAAACTTGAACAGGGGAAGTTTAGATTGGATATAAGGAGGAAATTCTTTCCTGTTAGGGTGGTGAGGCACTGGAATCGGTTCCCCAGGGAGGCTGTGAATGCTCCATCCCTTGCAGTGTTCAAGGCCAGGTTGGACGAAGCCTTGGGTGAGATGGTTTAGTGTGAGGTGTCCCTGCCCATGGCAGGGGGGTTGGAACTAGGTGATCTTTAGGTCCTTTCCAACTGTAACTATTCTGATTCTATGACTTGCAGCTCTGCATTCATCCCCTTTTTTTCCCAAAAGTCATTGATTACTTAGGTTAAACTAAATACCTATCTTTTAAGTTGTTTAATTAGGTGAGATGAGTCGCGTCCCAGACATCTTTGGTTGACTGGCATTTTCTTTAGCATATCTCCAGCAGCTGGCTGCTGGGGATGAAAGCTTCTCTGAAAGACGCCCTTGTGGGCCCAGCAATGTGCCTGGGACTTCCAGTGCTGACTGCGGGAGAGCTGAAAGCATGCCTACTGTTTTTTCCTATTTTGAAAATTCTTTAGATTACTGACAGGGATGGAATATTATGCCTTAACCTTGAAATCAAATTTCTGCTTTTTCAGTAGGTAGGTGCTGGTAACCTAAACCTTTGCAGCTGTGTGGCACTTTGGGTAATACAGTGCCTTCGGGCACTCAAGGCAGAAACTCCCAAATTGCAAAACATACAGAAAATAGAGAATTTGAGAACCTGGAGATTTGAAGAAACAGTTAGTAGTCATGTGAGATAGCCATGCTCCCACAGAAGGGGAAGAGCCAAAGTTTGCTTCTACCTAAAAATAAAGAAAATCTCAGGGGAAGATGGAAAGGAAATGGTTGCTTCTGATTCTCCTGCAAATAAGTGTTTAGAGAAAACCCTCTGAAGTTTTAGATCATCTCCATCTCCCTGTGACACCAAATGTGGTTTCAGGTGTTCGGCACTTCTCTCTATTTGGCTCCTTTGTGCATGCTACGTAACAAAATATCTTGTGGTAACGTAAGTCCTGTCCGGCAGCCCTGTGACAGGTCCTGTCCATGTTAGCAAGCCATCTTCTGGAGTGGGAGCAAATCATCCTGCTGGCTCTCCTCCTAGTCCTTTTCTTCTCTAGGTTTATGAAGTTCTCCAGAGGTCTTTTTAAAGACATGAAGAAACAGGGCTACCAGCAGCTTGTACTGCCTCTGACCAGCCCTTTCAGAAGAGCTGACCATGTCTCTGTGAAAAGAGACGGAAACTTTGACAGTGGCTTCAAGTAAGGGAGACAAACAAGGGCAGTGACTTAAGTACTGGCTTGTTCCCAGGAGAGGACTTTGCTCCTGGTGCTCATAGCCCCTGTGATCATCTCTCCAGACTGAGAAGCTGCTCCTAAACTGTATGTTGGCACATTCTTCAGAGTAAGGAGAAAAAGGCAGATGGCAGTCACAGAAAATAACACATGGGGTTCTAAGGAGGACCCACAGTTTTGGGCAAGGGCCAGTAAGGGTGTAGGACATTTTCCTAATGAGGGGCTCTTAGGATAAAATATGGAAAATTCTTAAAATATGGAAGAAGTTACCTTTGAGCCATGCAGGTAAGTGGGGAGAGGAGCAATGCAAGTAACTACCACAACAATTCATTCCTCCAATGATTTGCTTAGGTAACCACCCCTAGGAAATGCACCTATCTGTTCTACCACGTAGGCTTTTCCACAGGTTGACAGATCATTTACCATCAAAAGAACCTGATTATATCCTTTGCTCTTTTAGACCTTTCTGTCTTATCTTGTAGCCTGATGGTGTTCCTGTTTGTCTACTGCTTTAATTCCACTTGTCTTTGCAGATCCAGAAAAAGATTGGCAGGGGTGTTGCATACAGAAAATCTACAAGGATTTTCAAGCCCATCAAATGTGATTAACCTTAATTGAGTAGTTATTTTATCCAAGCAAAGGCAAATACTTAGCACTGTACCAACTTTGCCAGATGAACAATTTTAACAGACACCCATAAAACTGACATATTATCAGCTGCCCAATAGATTTAACATACTTTTTGGCTGAGAGGAAAACTGGTATCAGGGCATCTCAGCTATCACTCTGTAAGTAAGGCTTTTTTCCGACTGGAAAACGTACATTACTTGCCCAATTTTGTGGCTGTATTTCAACATTCTTTAGATCCATTTTTTTTCGCCTCGCTCTGGCTGCAGTGCATCACCTAACTCACACATGAAAGGAAAGGACATTTCTTCAAAATAACTGGGGAGCAGAGGACTGAGTAATGTAGTGCATTTTGGAGAACAAAAGGTAGTGCAGACTTCTGATTTTTCTCTGGAATCAAAACAAATGCTGCCATTTTCAGATACATGCATTGATTTATAAACACAACACATAAGAAAAACATAGGAAAGTAGTGAAGGTGTCTATGTCCAATCTATCTGCTGGTCACTGCCAGCATAAACGGTATTTATAGAAAAAGATGCTGCACATTAAGTAAATTGATTGGCCTGAACCAATTTCAGTATCACTCCAACAGACTCTTGATACTCTCCTGTTTGAGTGGGTATAAGGCGGAAATGGTAGAGCTGAAAACCTTGAAATAATTCTGTTTGCACTAGAAATATGGATTTACAGGAGTTTGTAATTTCCCAGAGCTTGTGATCCTGCTGCTAAAATCCTATACCTATTTCATCCTCAGCACTGCAGTGCCTGTGTTGAAATTACAGCAATGCTTAAAAGGAAAAAATCCTTTGAGCAAACATACTTGTCTGCTGTTCTTTTCCTCACCTTATGCTTCTCTTCTTGTCAGTTTATTTACTTGCTACCTGTCAGCTGAATCCCTGAAAGTGTAAGCTCTTCTGGGCCACAAAGAGAAAAGTGAAGATGAGTTGTGGGAACACACATTGAGTGTTTGGGATAGGAGCCAGCTCACAAAATTGCAGCCAGAATGTGTCCAGTCGAAGGCTCATTCTCTGTGACCAATGCACGCAACCATGACCCTTTAGATGTAGAAGAATTGTGAATCAGCCTACACCATTTATCCAGTTTTCCAATGGTTATGAATAAGTGATGTGTATTTGAACCTCAGTGGTTAAAATAAGTGACAGAAATATGTTTTTTTCCTGGTCTGTTTGCCCCGAACAACCGAAACATATCACAGTGTCCTACCTGCACTCACTGGTGCTGAGGCTTAGTGTGGATGGCACTGCTGCTTGTTTGGCTCTCTTATCTTTTTGATTTTCAAGGAAGTGAGAACATGAACCTAGAATGAGCAGGATAAACAAACTAAACACATCTACTCTCACTTGCCTCCAAGGGTTCATTTTTTCCTGTGCTACCAGCTTATACTTGCCTTGACCTGTGCTTTTGGCATGTGCAGTGATACTTGACAACTTCCTAAGTATTTCTGTTCTTTGTAGGCCACACTGAATATTTGTGTCTCTTCCCAGAATGGTGGAACTGGATGGGAGCGTGAAGCAGTCCTGATTCCACTCACCAGCCTAATCCTTCACATGCAAAATCTTTTCCCCACTAACGTCTCTGTTGGGTTTCCTTGAGAAAGAGCATTTTCAGGTTTTCTACTGAGGAGGGCTTTCATATGAATAGGAGTAACAGGAAGGTATGATTCCAGGGGGTGGCATGGAAGATGAGAATGGGGCTGACAACAGAGCAGTGAGATTTGCCTGCTCAGAGCTTGTTGATTTACTATGGGGGCACAGCAACAGAGGGGCTAGAGTTTGTGTTGTCAATGTTTGCTGCACCAACTATCACTCTTCAGAGGAACTGGGGAATTTTTCCCACCCCAAAGTAATTGTGTGTGGGAGGAAAGCCTTGCTGACTGTGGGTGGGGTGAAGAAGTGGTGGGAAGGATATGAACCAAGCAGGGAGCCTGCTGCATGGAGCAGGAGCCTCCTGAAAGGAACTGGGGAGTTGCTCTCAACAACAGAGCCAAGCCAAGTATGCACAGTGATGGAAAGATAGAGGATTTATCTGAGGAACAAAGGACATGGCAGCAGTTGTTCAAACCCAGGAAGCCACTAAGAATTGCAGGACGAGAGAGCAGGAATGTAGTAATGGGTGTAATGGGAAGGGAGGAGATTGTATTCAAACCATTTCATGCAGTCTACTTTGCCCGGTAGTCTGAGCTACCTCAATTTAAAGAGATGCCTTGTTCTAGTTTAAGAGTTTATATTCTAATAAAATCTTGCTTTAGAAATTGGAAAACTTTCAGTGTCTCTTGGTACACTCACTTTCCAGAAACAGTGGGGCAATTCTGCCTCCAAGTCCTGACCAACTTGGGGCCCTGCTGCAGATAAAAGCAGAGGTTTGAGAAGGACAGCATGGCAGAACTATTAGTAGCACCTGGGAGATGAAGAGGAATCAAATCTGAAGGCTGGAGCTATGCAGAGCTCTGCAGACTGAGGGCTACGCCGTATGCTGGGTCTCAAATGCGTCTTTTAGACTCAGCTATTGTATGCAGCCAGATTTTGAGAGTAATTCATGTTTTTCAGAGGTTTCTACATGTATTACAAGAAATACATAGCTTCTTCTGCATGTCCAGAAACACCAGATTTATCTGATGTGCATGCACAGAAAAATTCTACCACACAGTCTTGAGACATTCATTAGAGCTGTGCAGTTTCCAGGAAAAGCTGGATGGACTTATGGTACATGCATGTATCAATGACACAGCACTTGAATACTGTTTGCAGCGTTTCCAAAAAGTGCTAGATCTACAGCACATTCTCTGCAATATAGATTTGCACATTTACAGCCAGTTGGACTTGTCCAGAGGTGTTGAACTTACTGAGTATCTGCAGACCATAAGGGAAGCATTTGCTGCTTCCCAGAAGCATTGGATTTACTGTGCATACATAATATTGTGCACGTGTCCGTGTTTCTGTGTAGGAACACCTGGGAAGAACTATGGGGGCAATAAACAGGTATTCAGGGCAGAAGACAGTGAATGAAGAAATAATGTGCTAGGTGAATCAGAAGAAAAATGTTGTGACAAATGGCAATATGGCTGGTGTGGGAGTTTGCTATGGCAATGGCAATGCTCAGCAGTGGGATGGGGGCTCCAGCAGCGGCTGAGCCAGGAAATGCTGCAGGGCTCCCACCCACTCTGGAGCACAGGGGCTGCCCCCCATCACTGCCCAGGGCTCTAGGGAGGTACTCAGTGCTTTTAGTGCCAAAGGGAAGTGAAGGACAAGTGTCAGTGATAGTCTGCAAGAAAGATAGGTCTATCAGAAGTTCAGGTGAACATAGAAGCCAGAGTGAAAAGCAAAAGCTACAGGAGAAATTGCACTTTTTTATCTCAATACACTGATGGATTATGGTGTGAGATATTTTATCACAGTAGAATTTTGCTGGGGCTTGGGGGGGGGTGTGTGTCTTTTTTGTGTGTTCTTTGTTTCTTTTGTGTGTTTTTGGTTTTTTTTTTTCCAATTTAAATGCGTGAATAAACTGAAAGTCAAACCTTGCATTTAGAAAACAGAAACAGAATCGTCATCCTCTGTGGCATGCATGCAAGCACCAGGCTTCCCAGGGCACTGCTGAGAGACGTGCTGGGAACCATGGAAAATGCACACGTTTGCATTCAAGACCACGGAATGCCCACTGGAGAGTCTCCAATAACTTTGCAGACTTCTGGAGGTGCAGACAGTGCATTTCAGTCTGCATCACAAGTCCAACTCACTCTTGCTGGCATAAGCAGGTGAACAGTTCCACTGTGTGCATGTGAGAAGCAGATTAAAAGATCAGATTAATAATTTTTATGAAAAGTAGGCACTGCATATGGCAAAGTCATTTTCACATCTAGTGTCTCAACCGTTTGCATTTTAGAACCCCAAAGGGGATTAGAGAAATTGAACTAATAGCTTAACAAATTGCCTTTGTAAACCAAAGGCATTTTTAAATGGTATGAGACCAGAAAAGTTTTATTTTCCTGCTCTTCTATAATGAAAGGTGTCCAAACTAATTTTTTTTCTTTTTTTAAATTTTGGCATTATAAGTGGGACTAAGGCTGAGCTTTTATTTACAAAGTCATAGCTGGAAGCCAATTCTGATGTCCAAGTTATAAAAAAATCCATGAAAACAGTAACTTCTAATGGAAAAGCTGAAGTTGCCCAAGCTTTGGTGAGGTAAAAGTGCCGCTACAGTAACACAAAATATCTGTTTTTTCTATACTCCAAGGCTCATCACAATCTTTTTGTGAGGATTTTTTGTTACTAGAGTAGAATTCCCCAGTGGAATGTGTATTCTTTATAGTATTGATGAATTAAAACTCCTGTTTCATTCAGGAGTAGGGGATTCTTAGTCTTCTTTATTGTATGTTAATGTTCTGAACAACACTTTAAATACTGCACAAGTATTGACCACTTTGCTGTATTGTTTCCAGTAAAAGTTACTAGCAATTATGTTTAAATTTGACTAAACTTCTTTTTAGTATGTCTTCCAGAAGAGCTTCGCTGCATAGCAGAGCATACACTTTCCTTAATCTTGGCATTTTGCTCCTCGGCTGCCGTCATTCTATCTGAAGCACTTACTTTGAAATGCCTGCCAAATATTTTTGCCCCGGTACCACAATAACAGCACAGCAATGTGGGAGTGATTCAGCTCAGTGCATTTACAGAGAAACAGGCTTAGGAAAGTGGTCTATATGTGCTAGGCTCTCCTCGCGAGATCCAAATCCTAAGCAGATCTGCTAAACCTTGTTCAAGGTCATGCTTTTATTCTTGTAAGTTATTGTTTCTTCTGATAAATGAGACAGCTTAGATGAGAGTTGCTTGGGTTTTGTTCTCCACTTCACTTTTAGAAACCAAATTCAAAATAAGTACATTCTAGAAAGAGTTGCATTAAGCAACAACTTCGGTAGTGCTAATCTGCACAGCTCTACTGGGATAAGAGGAGCTCTCCTGATTCACACCAGCTGTCCCCTTGCTGTGGGCAGTTAACTCTTGCAGAGGTGCTGAGGTTCTTTGGGCAGCACATCACCTGTCCATGTGTTTTGCCCCAGGAGAGTGCAAATCACATCACATCACAGGCCCTGCTGTTAAACTTTAACACTAAGGCATAGGGAGCATTTTGCAACAGACAGGATCTCCAGGCTCCAACTCATTCAGATCCTGGCCGCCTTGTAAATCTTTCTTGCCCCACTTCAATGGAGGTAAGAAGAATTGTATGCTAGAGGTTCGATTGAGAGAGACCACCCAAGTCATAGCTCATTTCACTTCTGCTGACCTCCTCTGATATGCCCATCAAAGCAGCGATTAAAATACAGAGCAGGAACTTTGTGTAGTGCAAATGTGTTCCATCAATCTCCTTTTCATCTGGCTCTTCAAATACTTCAGACCTGAGTAAGCAGCTGAAAATTTTGCAAACACGAATGAGTAAATGTAAAGACAGATTTTTTCCCCCTGTTCTGGAGCAGGACAATCTGTTTACCTTTCCAAAGGAGCTGTCAGCAGAGTGGTCATCATGAAATATGAATTCACAAATGGTGCACTCCTAGGAAAACAAGTACATGTAGAAACTTGTTCCTTCTATTTTTGAGAGGTTTCTCCTTTTTTTTTTTTTTTTTTTTTCCCTTCTGCTATTTGGATTTGGCAGCAGACTTTCTTCCTTAGTTTCAGTGCAGCTTTTTAATAGACATTTACTCGCCTGCTGTAACTAGATGGGCCTGAACCTGCAAACCTTTTACTCACCTGTCTGGCTGCATTTGTACAAGTACATCGGTAAGGAAAGTCAAGCAAGTGAATGAGTGCGGGTCTGTGATGCGTTCAGCTTATATGTGCTGCTACATGTATAAACAATAAGAATCTCCTTTACACCTTAAACAGGCTCCTGTGTTATTCTCCTACACACTCCATGATATCGGTGTCTTTTCATTGCCAGCCTAGTGCTATGGGCTCCAGTGGGTAAATTTTCAGACACAGGATTAAACCTGTACCTGAAAAAAGAAAGGAGTTTGTTTTGGTTTTTTGTTGGTTTTGGTTTTTTTTTTTTGTTGTTTGTTTGTTTGTTTTGTTTTTCTTTTTTAAAGGGACCTAAACAGTTAAGGGGCATTAGTGGTGTCATTGCAGTTAGAATACACAGACATACCCCTCCAAGCATGAAGTAGTTGCCTCACTTTGAGCATTGCAGAATGCCTGATACAAAACCCGGACTGAAAGAAACAGCAGGGAGGAAGCTGTGCAGCTGGTGGGAAGCTGAGGCTCAGGAGTGGGTGCTGTCCATGACTGCCTTCCTTGGACTCTTACCATTGTTTCTCTCTGCCTGTAAGGCAACACACATGTATCCATCTCTTTCCAGACACAGCCTGGGGGGGATGTGATAGGTAGTGCTCTTCCTTATGTGGGCTTTCTGAAGCTTGGTTCTATATATATCTGCCCTCTCTTGTAGCTCTGGGCCTCACAGACTCATACAACACACACACACATACAGAGAAATGCAAGAGAAACCTTTCGCTTTTGCAGTGTTTTGGGCTTTGCACACCCACACAAGGTCTTTATTTAGTTTGGTCTGTAATCTTTGGATATGGGATGTTCTGCTAAATCATCTTGATGCCTAGGAGACGTGCACTGGAGGAAATCCAAGTACAACTGCTCTGTTCCCTGGAGCCGGGCAGAGCCATGCCCTCATTTCCAAGGGGCTTGTGATGGGCTCTGTCAGAGGGGTGTACCATTCTCCACATGGTACTGTTGTCTCCTAAACCCTTTTCAAAAGTAGAGATCTCTGAATAGCATGAATAAAGTTGACCTTTTGACTGGTCATTGTGTGGAGGAAAGGAATGAAAAGCCTTTGGACTTCTACCTGTTTCAGGAGCACCTACAGAGGTGGCATCTATAAAACAGCCCTTAGCATCCCTGCAACACAGCCCAACTTGATGCAAGTGCATTGCATTTAGTTTCATGTGGACCAGGCCCTTAAAGGTAATGCAGAGCTGCATGCTTCTGTATCTGCCTATAAGTGAGTAAATGTGCATGTTAGTCATATGATCCCAGTAGAACAAAGCCACCTCTGCTGCTTGCTCTGACTAGCGTCATGGACACCAGTCACACTCACAGCAGAAGGGGTTGTTCTCTATCAGACTGCATGTGTGGAGCAGACCTGACAGAGTCACTCAGCTTTCTGCCATCATCCTTGATTGAGATGGGAGGTGAGGATAAAGGAAGACTACAGGGCACTGCATGACTTTTCCAGATGTTCAGGTCACTAAACTGGATTTTTTAAACCATCAAAGAGTTAGTCACCTACTAATTGGTTCTCTGCTCATATAATCTGGGGTCCCTCCTGCAGCCAGTGAACAAAGATGTACACCTTTAGGGTATAATTCATCTTAAGACTGGTGTCTAGAGGATGCATAAAGGTGAATCCTCCTTTGGAGGTGCCCATCATTTTCCACGAAATTCAGGAAAAAAAAGTACAAACTGTGACAAATTATATTCAATTAAGACAGATTAAGTTAGGTAGGACAAATCTGCACCCAGGTCCCTCACCTGTGAGGCACCTTTCAGCTGAACAACAAGATTAAAACACAAAGGATTGTCCCCAGTAAATTCCAACCCACATCTGTCCCAAAGTTAAGGATACTCTTTCTGTTTGGGAATTTCTGTAACTTGTCTCATGTTAGTGTTTGGTACCTTCTGGGAGGCTTGGAAAGCTTTGATAAGCTAGCAAATTCAAACAGTTACCATTTTAGTTCTCCAAGTTAAAAAGAAATGAGAAAAAATATTTCAAAGGCACTTAGAATTCAGGGATATATCAGAGCAAACAGGAGAACGAATAATCTGTGCAGATGGTTGTTGAGAGAAGCTGGGGTCCTGTGCTCCACCATTGTTTTTGCAGGTGATTATCTTTGCCTTCTAAAACTGAGGAAGTCTAAAGAAAAGACACACGTCTTCCTTTGAATTCTATTGTCATTATCAAGGAATCATTTTACGTAATTGACAAGTTTTACAAAGGTTTGGAAGATATTTTGTTTATACTGTAGTTAAGCGCTGCCTGAGTTGTCTAGTCCCACTGAATCATAGAGTATATTCATCAATGCATAGCTCTCTTGCATTTCAGTATTTGTTATGAAAGCCAAAATTCTAACTCCAAGCTATTTATGCTGGCAGCTCTTCAAAGGGACCAACTACTTTTCTTCATGCCAACCTCTGTAGCAGTGGGGAAGAATACCTCTCCTAAGATCATTTATATCTTGTTAAACTTTCCATGCAGATTTGTCTGAACACATTTTTTTTTCCTTTAGTACATACCTGCAATGACAGGAACTCGTTTGATAAGACACCAACATAAGAAGTGTTCTTATTTAGTGAAAATAAATTGAGCTGTGAATCAAAACATCTTTTAGTTTCTTTCTTCACTTGTTGGCAAAACAAATACAAGAATTTGCAAGCTGCAGAAACAAAACATCCTACTCCTTGCATGGAAAGGCAGCCATGATGTGGTGTTGCTGCCAAAGCTGAGAGTGATGGACTGATCCCCCAAACAATGGCAAACACTAGCAAAATGGGACACTTTATTCTGGTCAGGATAAGACAAATGTTTTATGTCAGTAGCTTCTCCAGTTATTTCCCAAAAGCTTTACCGTACACACTTGCAGGTCTTCGACTGGGCTGTGCCTTGACTTGCAGTATAATCAAGACATTCACAAGACCAGCAAAATTATTGCCATGAGCTCCCATTTATCTGGTCTTTTAATTCCTTCCAGAAAAGGTTCAAGAGTTACTGTTTGTTTTGCAGAAGGAAAGCATGAGCCATGCCTTTGTGGGAGCCAAGCTGTGCTGTGGTGCAGAGGTGGGTGTGTTTTACAAAGGCAGTGTGGGGGAATTTCTCCTGCCAGCAGAGGAGGCTGCATTGCCATGCTGAGCACACCCATGTCGCACTTGTCCTCTGCCAGGAAAAAATAAAGCACAACAGGATGCGGCCATAAGTGATTTAAGCACCTAAATCATGCCCATTCTAAGCAAAGAAAAAAGCCTGCATTGCCCCAGGATCTGACTGTTTCTATGGGTTTAGAAGTATGGAAGGCTAGGCTAAAGCTTTCTGTGCCAAAAACACCTTGCAACACTCCATGCTTGTGATGCCTTGGGATTACCAGCTGATAAATGCATGGTTAAGAGCTAACCTTACTACCCCTGCCTGCTTACAAACTCCGGCAGATGTTGCCCTTTTCCACATGTTGTTCAAAAAGGGGAGATGCTGATATAATCACTATATTCCATAGCAGGCGCAGGTCTTGTGGCATCACAGCAGTTTAAGTCTGAAGCACGTAAGTATTTCCCAGTAACTGAAAATGGAAGAGGGTACACAATAAAATCCAATTGAATTAAATACCAACATTAGTGAAAAGTAAGGTTGAGAGGTAGTACTCAGAAAAGCTCCAGATTACAATACTTGTGTAATGACTCTCTTGCAACACACCTAATTTTGTTCAGGTATGATCAAGCCACATTTATCTGTCCAGGATGTCTTCCTGGAACAGGTATATGTTTATCCATAGGTCTCATTTCCCTGAAGCTAAACAGAAATACAGCACAATTTTTTGGGGGGTGTTTTTTTTTTTTTCTTTTCTTTCCCAGTTTTCAGTGTAGAAAGGCTGTGTTCATGTTAGCAAACAGTGCAAAGCAATGGGACCAGCTCCATAGAGTTAAACGGTGTTCAGGCTTCTATAGACATCTTTGAAGGTGATTTTCTCTGGACTAGTGCTAATTGGATCCCACAGACCCAATAGAAGCTGGACTGCATCAAGCAGGCTAAAATGCAGTAAATGGGGTTGAATGGGAGATTTCTTTCAAAAGCACACTTCAAATCTGAACTAAAATTCAAATGTCCTGTAGTGTTCGCATAGATGTACCTTGAACCTCCTATGTTTTCTTCCTGGACAGCCTTTGCCTCTGAATAGGGTACACCAGCTCTAACACAGTTATCATAGAATGGTTAGGTTGGATAGGACCTCAAGATCATCTAATTCCAACCCCCAGCCGTTGGCAGGGACACCTTCCACTAGACCAGGTTGCTCAAGGCCCTGTCCAAGAAATATTCCTCTAACAGCAACTGCAACACACTTAATTTAGTAATTTTGTGGCCCCATGTAGGTATTCATGAGAGGTACTTGCAGGAAGGTACTTGCAGGACATTGCAGGAATCATTCACTGAGGGTTTCAGAAGTAATACTGTGTGCCATCAGGGAGTGCTCCTTCTGCAGAAATAGAAAAGTACTGACAGGGAAAAGCAGTAGAAATGTCTGAAGTGTAAAAACTTTCTGTCTGTCATTTGGAGTTTGTTGACATGAATACTGCAAACCTCGTTCAGCATCAAGTGATGAAGACCTAAAATTGTGCATATCTGTGATACATACATAATAAATTATAATTAAACACATCAGTGTTACACACGTGATAATATTTCTGCTATCACATATATTTAGCTATTTTTTAATTTATGTATTTTCTATTACTTGTAATGTTCTCTTAAATGTCCCTGACTTATTTTCTTACACCAACTTCGTTTTTCTTTTGCCTGGGAAAGATTGTTATTTTTTCAGCTTACTATTGGAGGCATTTGAATTTTTTTTTTTTTTTTTTTTTTTTTGTAAACAGAAGTGCTGCCAGCACAACTTCTTGGAAAAGTGCTAGGCTTAGCCTCATTCTATCATCTGTACGGTAGACAAGCAGGGCACATTGTTAGTACTTTGTGAACAATGGGTATTATTGTTACGTTAACTCAATTTCATTTCTTGGGGGAGAAAAGAAAGATTGTTGGATTTAGTAGGAGATAAACTAAATAACAGGCACATGCCCAGTTTGGATTTTATTGAAAGAAACAGAGTAACTCCAGTCAACGTCACTGGGAATGGGGTTAAGCTTTTAGGATTACATCTGTTTCACCAGCTGTAACCACCCATATGTTGGATTTCTAACCTTACCCACAGGCTGTCCATGTCAGTGGAGAGAAGCTGTAACTCCTGAGGGGCAATTGGACCATCCTAAGGTGCTCAGGAAACATGTGATGAATTGGCCTCGCTTTGCTGATTGTGTCATTCTGCTTTCCAAATTGTTAACATTACAACTTCTTTTACTGCAGTATATTGAGCTATGAATATCTCACAGTGGTGTTTTGAACATGGTGAGTTTCTGCTAAAGTTCGGGCAGCATTTTCAAAGCATACTGGCCTCGCTCATGCAGAGGTGCACCGGGGAGCAATACCTGAACAGCAGGTGGATGATTTAACTCTGGAGCAGGAGCTAGCTTTAGGCATACAGTGTGACTGACTTAATTAGCCTTGAAGTAGCCAGTCTTTATCACCATTTCCCTTAGCATCAATACTACTTTCAGGCTCAAGGACTATTGTTTCCAGGCAGCTTTTCCTTCATGGCTACAGGCTCCATGCAGAGGTCACTTACTTCATTTTCCATTTGTAATGACTGGAAAATCAGCTTCATGCACTGCACCTGCATGGTGGAGTCTTTCAATGGCGTATTCTTTTTAATTTGTAGAATTTACTAAATAATGTTCACCATGGCTTGAGTGCTGAGGTGAATGGATGTCATGTCTGGAAGGGCTGAGATTTCCTGCCCTACAATGAGGATATATATGTGTCATCACAGAATTAAACATATGCACTGCTTTTGAGGAAGTCGGAGACTATTTGTCACATCTGCATTTCTTGAAAGATGAAAACTGAGAATAGCTGTGCTGAAAATCAGCACTTGTTCTGTCTGAACCAATAAGAGCTTGGGTTTTTTTGGTCCTGACTAAAGGTAGAGCAGATCTTGATGGCTTTTTCCCTGTATGAACTTCAGACTCTTGTACTGATCCCCTTAGCAGATCTGTCTATGGGACTTTCTCTGAGACACCTAGAGTAACGTGGCAGATCTAAGACAGATTTTTGTGGACTAGAATGCAAGAAACACAGTGGATAAGGAGGGTTTGGAGCTGAATCAGAAGCAATTACTTCTCATTTACTATACAATGTCTTTACACAATTTTGACAGAGGTTATACTCATTCTACACGCAGAGCCGTTGGGTCTCACTCACCCAGTGTGAGGCTCAAGCACTGCTTCCTGCTGCCCTGATGCTGTGGCCACATCCCACACATGTAAAGCAGAGCCAGAAGTCACAAATCCCAGTTGCTGCCTAGCTTGACAGCATGTCCCTAGCCATGTGCCCCCCTCCCATGCACATAAGCATTTTTGGTCATCACCCAGCACAGTTCTGCTTCATGCATCAAAGAAGGTAACTCTTGCGAAGTCTCCCTATCTGAGCAAAGGTCCCTTTGCACTTCCAAACTGCACCAGCAACAGATCCAGTGTGCCTTATTTTAAAGTCTGAAGAAGTCAAGCTAAGAGAAGTTTAAAATAATTTAAACTTTAAAATAAATTCAGGGCACTTGAAGTTTGGAGCAGTGTTTTAAAATGTCGTAACTGAAAATCAGTGCAGCTCTAACCATAGACAAAGTGTTGAGTGAGGAAGATGCAGTTTGCAAGAGCATATGAAAATACGATACAAAAAGCTTTCTTTCAGAGACAGGGGGACAGCTGCTATCTAGAGCAGGAAAAAAATTCTGCGGTTAACAAGAGTAAATATCTGAAAGCGTTCCAAAACATTTCACCAAAGAAAGTCCAAGTGTTAGTGACAGATGTTAATGATGTTGCTTAATGTTTGACTGGCAGGTGGTCATATACTTGTGAGCTGAGTATGCCTTAAGAGTTTACTTGAAACAAATAGAAGCTTGAAATGAAGCAACACTGGTTCCCATTTCTGTGAGGAACATGGGAACTGCTGTGAGCTGTGAACACACATCTCTTTAGCCCGGTATCCTGTCTTCAGCAGTGGCCAGTGGCAGATGTTTTGGAAAAGAAAAGAAATAAAGCATGTATGGACCATTCCTTCCCCTTCTATAACCCCAAAGATCCTGGCAGTCAACAGTTCAGGGACTTTCTAATGTCAGACATTGCATCTTGACCATTGTTTTTAATAGCCACCCATAGACCTATCTTCCATAAATTTGACTAATCCCTTTTTGAACCCATTTATACTTTTGGCCTCTACAGTATACTATGGCAATGAACCCTTGGGCTGAATTATGTCATGTGTTAGGAAGAACTCCCTGGGGTATGTTTTGAACCTGGTAATTCTTAATAATTTCACTGTGTGTTCCAGTTCCTGAACAGTTAAAAATAGTGAATGACTGCCCCTTGCTCAGACTCTTAAGGCTGACTCATTTTAGAGATCCACAGTTTGCCTTAACCAGGCAGAAAGTGCTTACTCTCTGAAAACTGCTCTGTATGTCTGTTGCCCTCTTTTACACACTGCTTCAAATAGGGTCACCCCATAGGATTTGAAATATGAGTATACTACATTATACTACTTCCCATATCTTCTGCCTATTTATAACCTCTAGTAGTGGACTTATGTTCGTATATTCTTGAGAAGAAAACAAATTCTTGTAAAAAACGGTGCAATTGTCTCTTCTGTTTCTTTTTCCTCTTACAAGAGCTAATATGATGGGTCCTGAAGGCAGTGGATGGCGACAAGAGAAAAGTGAAAAGATTTCAGGGCATCTCCACCAACTGCCCCCAGCATCTCTGCAGGGCTTCAGTAACCACTTCCAGCCAGGCTTCTCCTCTCCCCACCACAGTGGTCACTGTAGGGAAGTCAGAGAAGAGCATAGATGTCTCTTGAAAGCTGACCAGACTGCACTAATCTGCCTGGGATGAGCCATTTAAACATTAGGCTGTAAAGGGTTTTACAATAGGATAAGTTCTTCTGCCGTTCTTTTGTCTGTCTGAGGAGAGATTTTTTCACTGCCCTGCAAAAGAAGGGTGAGGGAGAAGCCCAGGTTCCGTGTCCAGCTGCAGCTACATAAGAAACAATACTCTTTCCCATGGCCTCCGTTTAAAAGTATTGTTACAGCTGCTAACTTGTGCTTTTTCCCCATGAGGAGCCCTGGTTCCCATCCTCCCCAAAGCACTTTCCACTCTGCAGTGGGAGGCTTGGCTGAAGAGCAGCCAGGCTGCCCTGAGCATCTCAGCCACGCGAAGAGAAAAACAGAAAACTTCCAAGCAGTTCCTGATTTACGAGCACTTACCCAGCTAAGGTGATTAGCCCAAAATGTTGACCTAAAGCCCCCAGTGGGAGGCAGCTCCATTGCTGTTGTAATTGGGTTTACCTCATACCCTCAGATCAGTATCTGATTTATCACCACAGCGGTTCTGCCTGAAAGTACTGAGCCTAAATGTTCTCCTGCTTCCCTAGTGGAGAAATCATAGGGAGATAGGTTTAGAGCCAAATTTTCAGAGGCAACTTCCAAGTATTTTCATCTTTTTCAGCCCTTGAGCTTTTGGGTGTATTACAATTGAAATACATGAAAGCTCTAAAATCAGGAAAGCTGCCACATTAAGCACAGAAAATATAGGTGCCTGCTGATGGACCAGATCGCTCTCCCATTAATATTCCGTTCTACAAACACTGAACACCATCCATAAGCTATCCAAGAGTGTTCACAGAAAATATCTACACCATAATCTGAAAAATAGAAAAGCATTGTAATGACCTATGGTGGATGTTCCAGTGGCCATGGTCACTGGGAATAGCTAGTCTAGCTTTGGTGCATTAAAACCCAATTAGAGCACTGAGGTTTAAACATGCATACACATATTTCACTGAATTGGAGTGACACTGCATAAAAATGCCATTTCTGACTCTGAATTTCGAATGTACAAAATATTTTAGCACCAGAAAACGTTTTAACTTTTGGCAAAAAAGTTAAGATGCACAAATCCACATGGCACATTGAGGATCTTGTGAAATATGGCCCTGGATTTTGGCAGATAAGTTTGAATTCATAGCCAAAGGCTGACGAAAAATATATTTTTTTTATATACCTGGATTTGTGCAAAATGCTCGACACTGTCCCCCATGACATCCTAGTCTCTAAACTGGAGAGACAAATTTGATGGATGGACTACCAGGTGAATAAAGAATTGGCTGGATGACTGCACACAGAGAGCTGAGGTCAATGTCTCAATGTCCAATTGGAAACCAGTAATAAGTGGTGTCCCTTGGGGGTCGGTGTTGGAACTGATCCTGATCAGTGGGATTAAGTGCGTCCACAGCAAGTTTGCCAATGACACCAAGCTGTGTGGTTCGGTTGATACACTGGAGGAAAGGAATGCCATCCAGAGGAACTGTGATGCTCTTGAGAGGTGGGCTGATGCCAGCCTTATGATGTTGAACCACGACAAGTGCAAGGTCCTACACCTGGGTCAGGGCAATCCCAGGCACAGCTACAGGTTGGGCAAAGAAGAGATTCAGCGGAGCCCTGCGGAGAAGGACTTGGGGGTGTTGATCGATGAGAAAATGAACATAAGCAGACTTCAGTGTGCACTCTCAGCCCAGAAAACCAACCGTATCCTGGGCTGCATCAAAAGGAGTGTGACCAGCAGGTCGAAGGAGGTGATCCTGCCCCTCTACTCTGCTCTTGTGAGACCAAACCTGGAGTATTGTGTGCAGTTCTGGTGTCCTCAACATAAAAAGGACATGGAACTGTTGGAACAAGTCCAGAGGAGGGCCACGAGGATGATCAGGGGGTTGGAGCACCTCCCGGATGAAGACAGGCTGAGGAAGTTGGGGCTGTTCAGCCTGGAGAAGAGAAGGCTTCGTGGAGAACTCATTGCAGCCTTCCAGTATCTGAAAGGGGGCTATAAGGATGCTGGGGATGGACTCTTCATTAGGGACTGTAGTGACAGGACAAGGGGTAATGGGTTAAAACTTGAACAGGGGAAGTTTAGATTGGATATAAGGAGGAAATTCTTTACTGTTAGGGTGGTGAGGCACTGGAATAGGTAGCATTTACCAGAAAAGGTAAATACTCCATCCCTGGCAGTGTTCTAGGCCAGGTATGACAAAGCCCTGGGCAACATGGCCTAGGGTGAGGTGTCCCTGTCCATAGCAGGGAGTTTGGAACTAGATGATCTCAAGGTCCTTTTCAAACCTAACTATTCTATGATTCTATGATTTTATATTCCAATTTCTATAGTAAAGACATCTAGCAGACCTTAACAGTAAGTCTGTTACCACTTGCATTTAAAAAATTTTAATCTGTTGCATCATTTACCACTATTCAGAAACTTTTCTGCTTTGTTAGAAAAGGTGTGTTAACATGTAGTATAGGAGAACTTTCTCTTGAAATGGCAATATTTGGTTTTAAGCCTTATATTTCTTTGAACAAGTTTGTACATACTCAGATCTAAGAAGAAACTATACTTCACATTTAATAATGATGAATTCGAAAAAAACAAGAAAAAGAAATGGTGTGTTGCACATGAAAATTGAGACTGGATAATTTTGAAGAGTCTCTTTGGCAGTCACTGCTCTGTAGCTGGAAGGTCACTGCTAAATTGTGGAGCAATTATAGTCCTCAGAAGAACTGCTTTACTTCTGTTTTACACTGCAGTAACTTAATGAAGTAAAATTGGACCAGTGCCACGACATACAAGGAACTGTGTTTTGAAGTGTCCTTCACACTCAAGTAATTTGCTGTGACATGTCGCACATGCCTCAGAAACACGTTCAGAGACAAATCATGCAAATGGCCACCTATCATTGCACTGTAGCTGTTCACTGAGGATGTCACACCAACATTCACTGGATTTCCCACCTGCTCTGGGAGATGGACGTCAGAGGTGGTGAATGGCCAACAGAGGAATCATTTCAGAAGCTTGTGCGCAGCTGTATCTCTGTGGCTGAAGATGCTCTGTTCATGCTTTTCTTCCCTGCATAAACATTGGAGTAATTTCTCACACATTGTGGCCAGTCATTGCTGGCTGGTAGGAAGTGGTGCAGTTTTCAGTGGGGGTTTTTCACTGTGACTGGAAAGAGGCCAGGAAGACCCTTCATTCACACACTTGAATCTGAATGTCCTGTTTTTTTCAAAACTGTTTACATGGCACATTTCCTACTCAATGAACAGGAACTGCTGGCCAAGCGGATTGGCCTGCCAACCCCCCAAACTGTCAGTGGTACATCACTGTCCTTTTTTGTTATTGCCTTCCATTTGCACTTACGTAGCTAAATTTTAACAGTGAGGTTGCCTGAAGGAAGATGTTCTGCACACAAGTGCTTCTGTAGTCATTGTTTAACCCCCTCACAGCTTTCATTCATTGTCTGGTTTTTATTGTGAAGCCCTCTTTGTTGCAGAAAGTCTGTGTGACACTGAAGACCTGCTCATCTTCTGTTCACAGCTGGGCTGGAACCCAAAATGAGAGTCTATTTGCAGAATGAGAAACATTTGGAAAATTAGTGGCACCATAAATTAGACTAGATATAGAAAAATTTCCTCCAAACTCACAAACACTATATTGGATTGAGAATTAGCTGCTGGTAGAAATTGAGAGAGAGGGAGATCCTGGCTTTCTTCCTCCTGTCAGTTGCTTCTCTTCAGGTGAAGCATTTGTGATTTTTTTATATCTTCCAAGTTCAGAGCTACGGACACAAAAAACGCAAGCATGGATTTGGTGGTTCTTGCTGTTTTCTGTTGACAAACAAGGAAGAGAAAAGCCATACAACTTATTCAAGAAAAGCTCTTGTTTGCACATTAAATCTCTGCCTGGCCTCCAGGGTTGTCTGCTGACCATCAGCTACAGAGTCAATGTCCTAAGAAAGGAAAACACAAAGGCATAAATCCATCATCCTGGAAACCACTGATTTTCCTTATCTGCTGTCAAATACATGCTTAGAAATAAGTCTTTAAATAGAATTTTATAAGCTTAGACTTCTCAAACACTCATTCTTGCAGAATGGCAGTCACCTTCCTAGGAATTCAGAATGGCATTTCTAGGAACCTTTATTTTACCTTTTTACCCGTGGAAGTCTTGGTGTTGTAAGCTGATTCCCACTCTGCACCACACCATAACTTTAAGGGTGTCTCAAAACAAATAGAAGTAGATCAAATTACATGCCTGAATACTACTGAAGTTACAAGGCTTTTGTTCTCAAATTTGTTTGTATTTCTAAAACCCACACCTTTTTAGGGACTGCTTTAAGTCACATTTTATTTCTCTCATAACCTAACTCATTTTTTTTGCCTTTAAAAATTGAACTATTACTAAATTACAAACAATCCCCTTTTTCTTGTTCCTGTAAATGTACCTTTTCAGCCCATTCCAGATGCTGTTAAGAAAATGGAGGAGGAGCAGGAATTCTGCTTACATTCCCAGGCAGGTTGCAGGTGCATTTGTTTGTATTAAGAGGAACATCTAACAGAATCCTCCTTTGTGACACACTATAGCAACTTTTCAATCTTCTCTCATTAGCTGGTGGTACTTCCTCCTCAATAAGGTACTATTGTGCTGCCTCTAACCTGATCTGGGAAACACTGTGGAGCTGTCAACTCATCAACCCTAGAAAATGGATAGTTAATCTTTTCAGGTGACTTGTTTCATTTCCTGTAGCTCATGTAAAATCCAAGTATTTAGCTACCACAAACACTGAAATCTTCACCTGGGTTTCACTGATAAAGCAACAAAGATTATCACTTCTAATTTTTTCTTTTTTTTTTTTTTTCTTTTCTGCAGTTTGACAGTTAATGCCTCTGGGTGAAGAGTCTGATTTCTAATGTCACAATAGGGCATGTTATTAAGTTGGCATATAATTAAATTTTCTGAGGTCTTTAGATCTTTTTTCGTGGTGGCTAAAAATTCATCACCATCTTCCGTTTTCTCTGCTACTCTCAGATTTTTGGTTGCCACCCATTGCTTGTGAGCCACAGAAAGAATTAGGTGGCTCAGTCTTTCACAGACCAAACGGAGGATGGAGGACAGTTTGTGCAGGATCAGACACTCATAATTTTAAACTTTGGGACATTTTTTCAAGGTCAGTCAGAATTCCACTCTCAAAAAGGCTCCATTACCTCAGCTTATTTGGTTATTCTCTTGACCTGCTTTAAGGTTGTCTTCTGTGCTTTGATCTCACCTTCCTGATGATCCTATACTACTTGAGAAAAGATCGATTGCGATGAATGACCGGTAAAGGAGGCATTTTCATCTCAGTGGAAATAAAGCACAAATAACCTACAGAAAAACAGGTGGTGCCGGTACCCAGATCTTATAAACTCCATGGTGAGACCCATCATCATAGAAAAGGCTAAAGTAAAAGGATTTTTGCTAGGGTCATATAACATAATTTAAAACATTTTGCATTAGAGAAGTATTAGAATAAAACAGGTGAAGCCTCTGTATCTGAAAGCAATATTGATGTGTGTCTCTGTCCTTTTTTGCTTACGGATTTTGGTGGCCCTTTTTCAGAGGCTGGTCTTTCTAGCCAGAGCATTTGGGGTGGTCAGTGTCCTTTGCTCATTGCTCAATGAGTGGAGACTCATTGAAACCTGCAGTATCAGTAAGGTGTGTACAGAAAGGACACAGCAAGACAGGGGTTCCGGGGAGCAAAGAATTGATAAGATCCAAGGAAGTGTCTAAAGATGAGTCCTGAAGAAATGCCTGAGAGCTGTCTTCTTTATGGATTGGGTGTCTGAAACAACAAAAACTAGATTCCTAGGAAAGAGGAAAGAAGGATCCTGTGTTGCAGAGAAATACTTTCAGTCTGCTGTTGGAGCAGGGACAGATTCCACTTCAGAGGTGGTAGGAAGCAGAGTCAGAGGCATAGGAGATTTCCTCTGAAAAGGGTTGCACTTAAGGTTTGCTTAAAAAGAAAAAAGAAAAGAAAATGTGATTCTTGGAAGATGTGACGTGAAATGCTGCTGCACAGTCTTACATGGTACCAGCGGCAAGGGCACCATTACAGACTAGGAAGCACAAGTAGGCAGTGTTTTTGGAAAGGTACAGCTAAGCAAAATTTCCTGAAATTTTTAAGTGCAGGGATCTGCACTGCATTGATTTCACATCCAGGTACACACCTCTGGTCTCCAGGCTACACCTCTTAAAAGTGGGTTATTGTTCAGGAATTTACTGTTCAAAAGAGGACAATTGTGGAGGGAAAAGAAGCAGGGAATTTAGGAAGAAAGCAGGAAAGGGAGAATGCAGGATACAATTTTAAGGGGTAACTATGTGGTAGTAAAACAGATTTAGGCCAGGTCAAGAAAGATTTTTTTTTCCCTCTTAGAGTGACTATCCCATCAGAACATAATCTACACGTTATCAAACAGAACTGCATGCTCCCTAGGTTTGGGCTGTAAATTAGCATCTGAACAGTCTAGTAAGAGTGGGCTTGGCTCCTTCTGATCTCACTCTGACAGCCCTCCCTTGCTATAATATATTAATATAGTCATGATAGCCTGGAGATATAACTGTGACAGCACAAAATTTGATGTGCCCCCAGTGAGCTCTTAATCCTTCTGTTTCACAGTGTTTTCACTGCTCAAAAGCACTGCAGTTTACAGTGCAAAAAGACCCCAGCACATTAATTTTACAATGCTGAATACCAAAGAAAGCATGATAGATAACATTTACATTTTGTACCAAATAAATTTCCAGTAACAAATATTGTTACAACAAATACCAAAGGAACTTAGAATTGCTAAGTTCTTTTGGAACTGCTTTTCCATTGACTCTTGGAGTACCCCATAATCTTTCCCTATATATCAGAAACACTCCTCCTTTATCACAACCAGCTGACCCAGTCTCAGCTGTTCTTTGAAAATAAAAGCACATGTTTTCTTAGTTACTCCATGTGGAGATCCATTTATTCTCTCTTCTCTGATAGATTTTGTTGCCAAAACTTACAGTTTTTATGAAACAGCAGTAGCTGCTCCATAGTTGGACTCGAACCTGGCTTCCAGGCAGAATCTTCATTTTCATCTTTATGCCTCCAACAATCACCTCGAATAAGCCCTCTTTTCTGAAGTTTTGTCAGCTTTACTTTGTGGTATGACAGTGGTTTCCCACAGGATGTCTGTTCGATTGGGGCTGAACACACGGTGTATCAAAACATTCCACCCTTCATTTCTGGAACGCTTTCCTAGCTTTTTTGGGTTATCACACCTTCAAAACAACTTGGCCCACAAGCGCTCTATGTGTTTTGTTTTGTTAGCTTCACTAAGAAGAGGCTGTGTTTGGGCAGGTTGTATTTAATGTAAACATTCATAAAACTAAACTGACCTTTTTCTGACTCCAGGCTTTGGTGAAGCAATGACTTAGCTTAATAAGACTTAGAAGAACATGGTTTTGCAGGTAGGAGAAAGAAATATGACAGGCTACTTACTGATCAGGAAAGTGCATCAGGCTGTGGGAGGGTGAGCTGGGAAGTGGTGGATGAAGGGGGCAGGATGACTGCTTGGCTACAGGCAGGGAAAGAAGTGAGAGGAAGGCTTATCACAAAATACTGCTGTTTCAGTACAGCTATCCGAATGTGTAAAAGTGGAGCACATACAGCATATAGTGCTGCTACAACATCTGTAGGAGGTCATGAGGTGAGCTGGCCAGATGACAGGGACTGAAGCAGTGAGCTGAAGATCCACTCACCACTCCTCTCCATCACTCTGTTACCATCAAGATGGTGCAGACCTAGATAGCGAGTAAGCAGAAATCAGCCAGTAACAAAGGACCTACAATTGCCTGAGACTGAAGCAGCACAGAAGTGAAGCTGGAGTGGAAAGAAAACCACACAGCAGTCCTGGAAAAATTCATTTCCCTACCTATCTGTGAACTAGGATAATTTGGGTTTCCTCTCTGGTGTCAAGCTCTTTCAATGCAGCACTAATACTGTTTAAATCTCTGCTTTGCTGGAAGCCCTCATTCCAACCTGATGAGTGCTGAGATTTCAGATATTCATACTTTCTTCAATGGGTTGAAACAGCAGTCAGAAAGGTACTGATGCTTAGGGCAGTCCAGGCACACCTTCTCTGGGCAATCCTGGCTGGCACCAGCGCGTCAGCTCAGCCTTCCTGCTTCTCACAGAATTTCAAACCAAAGCTCATCAGGGTATCATGTCTTTGCTGTCAGTGAATGCCATGGCCTCATCCACATTTTACGGAACCAGAAAAGGATGAATTGCAGCAACCAGACTGACACGGCAGCCTCGTGCCTGTGCTGCAGTGACATCCTCAACCACAAGGCTAAAGCAGAGCAGGGCAGGAGATCATATAGACAGACTTTGGTTCAACATTCAAACTTGAGCCCAACAGGCCTTCCTTGGCTTCCCAGGTCAGGGCTCTGGCTCACCCAGCTGCAGTCACGCAGCCTTTCTTGCTCAGCAGGCGGGGATGCTGTGGTTTTAGGATAAAGGCAAATGGAAGGTTGTAAAGAGGAGAGGTCATGAGAGACCACTGTGAACTGGTGCAGTCTAGAAAGGTTTTCTTTCAGCTGTAGTATTTTGGCACAGATTTCACAAGGTATGGCTTGGGTATTTCTCTAGGGAGAAGAACAGCTCACCTGCTTCATGGGGATGTTGGAAGTGTAGCAGAAGATTGTGTCAATGACCTTGTTTGACCTCTTTGTGCATATTCATAGCCCCTGAGTCTGTGATGTAAAGGTGTAATGTCTTAAACCAAGATATTTGTAGATATAAGCAAATCTGATTCAGTGCTTGTAGTCTGGGGGTTTTGCCTTTACTTGAAAGTCATCTGCATGGTTTGTAGAAGTCCCAGGAGATCTCTTTTGCTGCAGAAAGGACAATGTGACTATGAAAAGATTTTCAAGATAGAGAAGAAGAGAAAATGAATTGTCCTTATACGGCACCTTGGGACCCAATGATGTTGACAGCTATACACCTTGAACTGTTCTCCTGGCAGTGGTGCAATGATATGATAAATTTACTTTAAGGAGGACTGGGAATTCTGAAGCTAAGCATTCTTTATCTGAAAATGCCAACTCAACAAAAGAAATACAATGCATAGGAAATGTCTGTGATGTTTTATAGCAGAAAAAATTTTATGGGTATTTTTAATGATCTAAATGTTTCATTTTGACATTTTAAGGCAAAAAAACCATTCTCATGTTTGAAACAACCCTTTATTTCAAAATGTTATCTATAGTAACAGCTACAAATACTGCTTGTTAAATAGTCTCAACAAAACATTTAGATATTGTGAAATTACTGAAGAAAAAAAATGAAAATAAAAACAGTTTATAAAGTTTCTTTTAGTAGTCTTTGCAAAGTTACAGTTCCTGAAGTTTTTTGAGATCATGATTAGTCTTCCCACATTGAAAGGAACTGTGAATGAAAAACTCAAAGACATCCATATGTGAAGAAACCATTTCTCACTATCTTTCAGAATGTCTGGGAAACATAAGAAAACCACTGACAATTAGTGGCTACATAAAATAGTTTGTTCTTCCGCTTTGTAATCATAAAATGAATTCATCTGGCAGCACTGGTTTTGAAGGAACTGGTTTAATGCATCCACGCATGGCAGATGTTACATTTGCTACAGTAACTGTAAATTCATTCTGAGAATTTGCAGCACCTTCCCAGACAATGCATGTGAGTGTGCAATCCCTTTTCACAGACAGCCCTGTTAAACTGAAAAAATAACAAACAAGCCAGCAACCCTCCTTGCTGTAATACTGTCCCGGTTTCAGCTGTAGCAATTATTTTTCTTCCAAACCTACCTTCCACAGGTCTATGGTTGTGATTCAGTTTTTTTCCAGTTCCAAGGATCAAAAACATGTATAGCAGTAGTTCACTAATCAGTTGCAAATAAATCCATTGTTCTCAAATTTAGGTTTTCAGGGAACTAAAACACTGGGCAGACTAACACGTATTTTCAATAAAAATTTCAGGTTTATAGTTTGTCTTTGCCTAAGTTGGCTACAAGCTGTGATATAACTTAGCTATCCAAGTACCTTTTACACTGTGTTTTAAGGTTTTTATACCAAGCTTTCACAATCAACCAAAATTGTGCAGCAATATGGACAGTTTCTGGACACCTGTTTTTCCCCATCCTCTCTTTGTATCTTATTTGCTCTTTGGAGTCTGAAACTATTCACTTTTTATACTGTCCTCCATGCCCATGTGAAATGAATCTTTCGTTTCTTCTTGCCTTGACCTAGAAATGGCATTTTTTGACTGCAAATGTGCATCTTTTTTTGCTGCCTGGTTTAGCTTTTACTGCACTCATCATGGGATACCCTAGGATCCCTATGGAGAGCTTGATAAGGTTTTGTGTCATTTCACCTTTTTTACAGGTACTTTGACCCTGCTGGGTTCTGGCCTGATGGGGATTAGACTTGCATTGGCTCAGAATCTGCTGCTTGTGTTTGCCTCCGGTGGGAAAAATTAAGGTGGCTTGAACCTAAAGGCTTCAGTATGAATTGTTCTGTAAAATGATGATAAAAGCATGCATTAATCTTCTTGGTTTAAAATGTATCTAAAATTTATAGTTCTTTGGGGTTTTTTTTCTTCTCTTTTGAGGGCAACATGTAATGTTCATAGTAGTTGCAAAATAGACAAATGTTCTCTTATTTTTTTCTGATATTGTACTTTAGGTTGCTGGGGAGTGAAGAACTGTCCCTTATGGCCTTCAGAAGGTGATGCCACTTAGGCTTAATTTTTATATTTCAAAAGCTAATTCTGAAATAGTGACATCAGAAAGAAAGTTAATCAGAAAAGAGCAAGCCGAAAGGTTAGAAGAACAAAATCAAACTAGTTATGTGAGAATGAAATGAATAGGAGCCATGGGCAGACAAGTCCAGTGGAAATAATCTGTTTCCATAATAGTCCAAAACCAGCACTTTCATTTTTCTGAAAGAAACACTTAGAGAGCTGTGTTTTAGGGTCACTTGTACATTGGAAATCAATAGTGTGGCAGTGCCTGACTGTCGAATTGAAAAGAATTAACAAATGGGTTGTCATCCATTTTATGTGTGTTTCAGATGCAAATTACCAAAGGATCTTGACTGTAAGAAAGCAGGCTCTGAATTTTTCCAGATCCTCTCTTTTAGTGGGCTACTATGGAAGAATATTGCCCATCAGACATGAAATCTAGCCGAAGGTAGAAACAGTGCAGTACAAGCTATAGGTGCTTCCAGAAACACAATTTTCAGACGGTGCCTGAACTAACAGTGGAAGTGGGGGGCACAGAGATTACCAGAATATTCACTGCTGCTTCTTTTTGCATTGATAAAATAAGGAAAGAAACATGCAGATTCCTGGAGATAAAAAGGGGTGCCACAGAGTTTACTTCACTTGATGGATCAAATGATGTAGCAAGAGAGGAAAATGATGTAAATACAGACCCTGTGTGCGAGTGTGTATGTGCCTGAGCATGCTGGAGGGGTCGGAGGTGGGCTGAGGGACTGACTCAGCTCTGCTAGGCTGCCAGAGACTTGTCTGATACTGTCTGACTATAACTAACAAAGCCTTTTGCTTTGATCTTGTGGCAGTGGAAATCCGGCTAATGCTGCTGTTTTGAAAGCTTGTGGGTTCCTTTCATTATTTCATTACCTACACTGAGTAAAAGAAACAATGTGGTTTGTTTTAAATTAATGGCTGTCCATTCATTACTGCAGTGACTCCGAATATTTAACTCTGCTGGCTCTCTGCAAGGTCAGACCCTGACTATTGTTCAAGTTTGGTGGGTTTTACTCAACTTCTGAGACTCAGAGGTAAAAGGAATGTCCTCTTGTAACCACACTGTAAATAACTTTCATAGTGGTGGCCAGTCTGATGTGAATCACTGGTCTCAGGAGTGAGGTCTTGGAAAGAAAAGTGCCCTTAAACCAGCCCCTGAGTCACCTCAATATCGAGCCCAGCAGCAAAGCCCCAGTCCCCAGGAGCATAGGCACTGAGAGAAGGGACTGATCTCCCCAGGACGCTGTAACAAACACAGCACTGGAGACCCAGGGGGAATAAATCTGTTATGACTTTACTCCCACTTCATCTACACCATCCCACACTACTGTTGCCATTAACCTTTTTACATCCTCCAACTCCTTCCTCAGATATTTCAGCTACTCCTCTTTCCTCTGTCCTAGATGACTTTCTAAATTATTTGGAGGAGGGGTGGTTGTTACTCCTTGCATTTTCACTTGCTCTTCATTTGGATTTCACATTGCTGTAGTAAAGATATTTTTTAAAATAATACAAATGGAGTACAATTAATTTGGTGTCTTTCATGAATGATAAACACTAAAAACAAATGTTAATTTGGGGACTATCTTTAGCTGGCACCATTATGCTTCCTCAGGTATTAATATATTTTGTTTGTTATAAGGTATCATCACAACAGCTGAACTAATACATTTGTTGTGCAGAAAATTGTGCTGCAAAAAAGTGGGTTTCTGACTCATGGCAAATTTAATAAGAAAATGAAAAAAACAGTTTGGTCCAAACTGGAACAAACCTCACTTTCTCCTCCCTCTTTCTTTCTCTTTTTCTGTCTCTGTTGTGTTTTCTCACAGCCCTCCTGAGCCAGAGCTCTCTGGACCATAACTCTAGTGAAAGCACTGGGGTCCCCCTGGATTTCTGGTTCCTTCTGTAGAGGCAGGAGATGAGACTTGGTGACCTTGACAAAGGTTCCCAAGTACACACACAAAAAAAGTAATGAATTTCTGGAGTCCCAAAGCCTCCTGTATGGATCTGCGTATGGGACCCCTGCTCCCATCACCATGTTATTGCTTAGCAACTTGAAGGCATTTGCTGAGCAGAGTGAGGTACCTTCATCTTCCCATCCTGTCCACAAGGGCTCACCATGAGCAGCATGGGATGGTAAGTGTGGCCAGGAGCTGCACAGTCCTGTGCTTCTGGCTGCAGCAGCAGGGAGACATAAGGATGTTATAGGAGCTGAATTGAGCTGGGGGCAACTTCAGAGGCCATCAGATGCCTACACATCTCTCATCAAGCCTGGCTGCTTGCAAACGTGTTCATGAGAAGTGCTCTCACTGACAGCTGACAGTGATGCTAGGAAAAACAAAACACCAAGATTTCTGGGATCATTGAAACCAGCAAGCAGTTCTGCAATCAAACTACAGCATACAGGAAAAAAATCAGATCTGGATAATGGTGAGGAAAAGAAATATTAAACTGCTTCCTCCTTCCCACAGTAGATTGTCTAGCCTCTGTGACACTGTACAGCTCTGCTGGTCAGTGGAAATAAAGAAAATGAAGTGGGTACCGTAGGGGAATAAGCTTTTCTTAAACACAGTTGCTGGTCCAGCTGGATGAGCAGCAACATTTTCAGGCATATGAGCCCTTCTGCTATCTTTTCCCAGCTTCTTTCATTACATTTGTGACTTCAGGATTATCCCTTTCATGTTAACTCCCTATCTAGCATTTGCACTTTGGGTTCTCCTATATTCTGGGAACACCAAAGGCCACAGCTCAGCAAAAGTGGTGGGTATGGAGTGATTCAGATACACACCTGAAGCCTTCAGAAGTGGATTAAATCATAGAATCATGGAATAGTTAGGGCTGGAAAGGACCTCAAGATCATCTAGTTCCAAACCCCCTGCCATAGGCAGGGACACCTCACACTAAACCATCCCACACAAGGCTTCATCCCACCTGGCCTTGAATACTGCCAGGGATGGAGCACTCACAACCTCCCTGGGCAACCCATTCCAGTGCCTCACCACCCTAACAGGAAAGAATTTCCTCCTTATATCCAATCTAAACTTCCCCTGTTTAAGTTTGAACCCGTTACCCCTTGTCCTGTCACTACAGTCCCTGACAAAGAGTCCCTCCCCAGCATCCCTATAGGCCCCCTTCAGACACTGGAAGGCTGCTATGATGTCCCCACGCAGCCTTCTCTTCTCCAGGCTGAACAGCCCCAACTTCCTCAACCTATCTTCATACGGGAGGTGCTCCAGTCCCCTGATCATCCTCGTGGCCCTCCTCTGCACTTGTTCCAACAGTTCCATGTCCTTCTTATGCAGAGGACACCAGAACTGCACACAATACTCCAGGTGAGGTCTCACAAGAGCAGAGTAGAGGGGCAGGATCACCTCTTTCGACCTGCTGGTCACACTTCTTTTGATGCAGCCCAGGAAACGGTTGGTTTTCTGGGCTGCGAGCGCACACTGAAGCCAGCTCATGTTCATTTTCTCATCGACCAGCACCCCCAAGTCCTTCTCTGCAGGGCCGCTCTGAATCTCTTCTTTGCCCAGTCTGTAGCTGTGCCTGGGATTGCTCTGACCCAGGTGTAGGGCCTTGCACTTGTGGTTGAACTTCATAAGGTTGGCATCAGCCCACCTTACAAGCGTGTCAAGGTCCCTCTGGATGGCATCAATTCCCTCCAGCATATCAACTGGACCACACAGCTTGGTGTCATCGGCAAACCTGCTGAGGGCGCACTCAATCCCACTGTCCATGTCAGCGATGAAGACGTTAAACAAGACCGGTCCCAACAGCGATCCCTGAGGGACACCACTCATTACCGGTCTCCAGCTGGACATCGAGCCATTGACCAGAACTCTTTGTGTGCGGCCATCCAGACAGTGCTTTATCCACCGAGTGGTCCATCCATCAAATTGATATCTCTCCAATTTAGAGAGAAGGATGTTGTGTGGGACAGTGTGAAACGCTTTGCACAAGTCCAGGTAGATGACATCAACTGCTTTACCCTTGTCCATCAGCTCTGTAAAGGAGATCTGCTTTTTTTCATCTTGCAAATGCTTATGGAGATATTTCTATTTTGCATTTTTATTTTTCTGCACAAACAGCAAGGTCATTCTGAGCTTTTGGGCAGGAGCCTGGAAGCTGAAGAGAAGCCCTGGACAGAGCAGTGAGACACCCCACGGAGCACACAGCCGGAGCATCTCCATGGGCTGGAGTGCTTTCATTAACTTGTCTGCCTTGGTGGAAAGAAAATGAAGCATCTGAAGTTCCGGATTGAAAATAAAAGTGTCATGAAGTGTTACTGTTGAGAAGCCAGGCCAGGTTTCTCAAAATCTTCCCTTTCTTATTCCCATCTCTTCCCTGTCTTATTACAGCTCCTCAGATAACTCACAAGACCAGGCAGACATGTTGCTGCAGTGAGCACCAGGTGGAAAAAAACAAACTAACATCCTGTTGCAAGGCTCTTGTTAGCGTGGCAAGTTTCACATGGACACCTGGTGTGCAGACACCCCGGCCTCCACACGCAAGCACCCAGCCTGGCTTCTTAAGAGTTGTCCTGCTATTCGCTGTCGCCTCTGTGCCCCAGAAATCACTCCTGTCCGTAACCATTTCATTCCATTCAACAGCAAAAACACAGGGAGCAGAAGAGGGTTTTTAAATGCCATTGGCTAATTCTTCTGTCTGAAATACTTAGCGGGAAACTGCATTAAAGGTTTGCTCAGAGCTCTGGCTTAGGCTGGTAAGCAGGTATTCCCATGAGAGCCAACAGCAGGGTGCACAGGAGCAACCGCTCCCCAGGGTGTGCATTTGGTGAAATGAGCACCTGCACATCCTCCTGAGGGCCTGTGGAGTGAGGGGTGATGCCCTGAAAGCTGGACCCAAGCCTGGAGTCCTGCCTGATTCAAATAGCAATGGGTGATGCAACTCCATTCAGCACATTAACACAGATTTTCCCTTCTGAATAGCTGTATTTGTCAAAATAGCAAACTTGGGCTCTATCGTTACAAAAATAAGGCTTTGATGCATTGTATCTCTTTGCCAGACATTTAACAGTAATCTAAATAAACAGCTCAGTTCGGAGGTTCACAGAATATGAGTCAAAACTCATATTTGAAAAGGAAAATAAAAACTCAAAACTTACGATTTTATTGCTGCCATAATTCCTGAACTGCTAAGGTAGGGTGTCTCATTTTTAGGTATTTTAAAAATTGATTTGGTTAAAAAAGCTTCAGCCATTGTCCTAAACAGCTGACAGGTTCCCACCAGCCCTCCCTGTGCCAGCTGGCTCATGTATTCACAGAGTCTCTTGGCAAATGGTCAAATACAACACACATTTTAAGCAGCTGGATTAACCTAGAGATTCTTAACAGAACCTTTTCATCTGCTTTTCAGAGGCAGACCACTGACATTTAATTATACTTTAATTGAATGAAAAAACAAGTCAATACCTAATTAATTGGGGTTACAGAAGAATGGCAATGCAGAGCCCTGGATTCTGGAACACAACATTCAAAGGACAGGCTTGCTAATATTAGCTACATCTATAATTTTTTTTCTTCTTTTTTCTTCCCTTTCCTTCTCTTTCCTTCTCTTCCCTTCCCTTGTGTAATAAATTCACATGGGAAATGGAAAACAAAGATGTAAGTTCTATGCTTTAATGAGTTACATTATAAAAGAAAAGTTGCTGCTTTACCTGCTGTTAAAGGATGTTGGTGTTCTTGCAGTTTTACATCATTTAGAGTGCTGTCCACTTTTATTTTTTATCTTAGAGTATAATCAAAACAGCAGTAGTCTTACTTTAAATTTCACAGTCTACATCATGATAATTTTTGCAGTGTTTTAAATGAGGACCACATGTTCCTCCCCAAACCTATTCAACAGTGGTATCCAGATGTTGGAATCAATTACGGAGGACAGCTCTACTTATGTAGCCTAATTGTTAAGTATATAGCACTTACTTATTAAAGACAACGCCAGGCATCCAAAACTTTGCTGCCACCAGAAAGGAGCACAAAGAGGCAAAAGCATTTTATAAGTGTCACACTTCCCATCCATATCACTTCCTTCCCTGCTACAGGAGCCAAACAATATGCCACATCCTATATACCTCTCAAGACATTTAAGTGTAAAGAACTTATGAAGAGAAAGGACTTTATTTCTTTGCCATGTTGTGTTTATACAGACCAGATGAATGATGTAATAATTCATTATATTGTATCAGAACAGCTTGTCCTGTTTTGTTGTGATTTGCATCCAAACTCGCAGCTGAAGGTACTCTTGATTATCATTGGCAGCTGGGCCATATCTGTTGACATGATTCAAATGCCATGAGGTTAATAATGAATTCTTTAATCTTTTAGCATTTTTGCTGTCAAAGCTATGTGAGACAGACAAAACCAAATAAGCAAATAAAATCTCTTAAAGTGGATGAGAACGTGAATTCATGCAAATTAAGCATGTTTTCTCCACATCACTTTACATTTGCTTCTGTGTCATTGAACATCTGAGTACATATATTTTTTAATGTAATGGTGACTAATGCCCTGCTCTGCTCACAGAGCTTTCACATTTTTCTAGTGAGCTTGCATCCACATTGGAGCATCTTTAGACATGGCAAATTTTTGTGGCTTGAGAAAGTGAGTCAATAAAGAGAAACCTGATCAGAGCAACAGGATCCAAAGCCTAATTCATTTTTTGGAAAAAAAACCCAAAACCCTAGGAGAGGAATCTTTGCATAGATACACAAACACAGTTTATCCCTCATGCTGTTGTGTCTTTGCTTCCATTTTCATAAGAATGGGAGAATTCCAGAATGCGTAGACATTGAGATAGCAGCTAACATGTAGGATGAAATGATCTGAAATCTCTTCGAAATTCAGATTGAACCCTATGGTGTTTGTGTTGGGAGTTGATATAGCTTCAGTTCTGTACAGTTCAGGCTGTACTTTTATTTCCGTTGCAAAGGTATTAAAGAATTTCTCATCATCGGAAGTGATGTGAACTAGAAAGCAGGTTGAAATTACCTCTTCTTATTGGTTATAATGTGCATATCAGAAGGAGAAACAAGACCAGGAGTTCTGAAGGTTGGGCCATGAAGCATGGAGGTAGGGATGTGTGCATCTGAGTCTGAGTAGATGAAGGAGGAAAAAGAGGGAGATGATCAGGCTGCCCTGGAAAGGGGAGCAGAGGTGACATGGCTCCCAAGGGAGAGGGTTGGCTTGGCAGAGGAAGGTGCTTTAGGTGAATCCCATTCAACTGCTGCAAGAGCTGGCAGTGAGATTAACAGCCAGCTCTTGCAAAGAAGATGGAAGAGCCTCCAGTTCGTTTGTTTTGGTACAGCCCTTTCTGGTTCACTGTAACAGGCAGTCAAAGCACAGGCCAGCTCATAAGAATTTGCTTTGTTTTACATGTAGCAATCCAGCTTTCTGGAAAAATGATCTAAAGAAAATACCAACCACATAAACAGATTTTAAAGGTTTCAAAGTGGCATCAAACTAAGTGCATTCCTCTCCAGCAGTGTCTCTCTTTGCTCTTTCATAGATGCACAGTTGCAGCATTGGTGGAAGACTTCAGAGCATGCTAATATTTGTAGCGTGTCAGATCTTCAGTGAAAAGTACAATGTGTTTATTTGTTTAAATGGCAGGATAGGTTCAGTGTTGATGATGGGACATGAGGCACTTGGAAAAATTCATAACAGGAATACTTCGATGCTGCTCAATCTAAGTACGAGCGGGTTTAGGCTTTCTGAAGGGGTTTGCTGTAACATGAAGGTGATCAGACCACCCTCTAGTGGGGTGAGACTGAATTTCAGCTTGTAAGAAGCCGCTTTAGCTATGAAACTCTTATTTCTTTTCCTTTTGCCTTGGAGACCTTTTCAGATGAAAGTTAAGATCAGATGTGTATCTGTGCAAGCAGTGTGGGAGGGCTCCTATCCTAAAGGCTCTTCAAATTTCCCCTGCTCAAAGGGTTTCTGAGTCAGAGCAGTGGGACTCGGTGTCCTGATACTGAAAAATGGAGCTGCCTCTCCCATATCTTTAGTTCTGAAACATTAAAATAAATGTGTCTGTTTTTTCTTGTTCGTTTCATCACAAAATCAGGCCTAACTGATGCATGCAAAATAACAATGAGGAATTGCTAGACTATGGGGGTAAGGAACGGGGTCCAGAAAGGAAAATCTTTAAGAGGCTGGGAGCTGAGCAGCAGAAGAATTAAGAAAAGGTTTTCCTGATCAGACCTGGTCACATGAGAAAAAAAAAAATCTAGTTGTGAAAGGAAATTTCAAGAACTGAGTGTAGAGGAAAAAAAAAATACCATGAATTCTTTATTTCACAATTATTATTTGGTACTGCCAGAGCTTCCTCACTTGAGAAAAATGCAAGCTAAAACTCCAGTTGACACACCTTGGAAAACTCCTCTGTCTGGACATGAGATGCAGCAATCAGTCCCAGCATTGAGCGTACCTGGAGCACCAGCTCAAGTGGAAGGTAGAAGGCATGCAGCACCAAGACGGCAAACAGGAGTCTTCCAGCAGGCTTCCTGATGTTCAGTCCTCCCCAGAGGCACACATGAAAGCTGCCACGTGGCATTTGTAGACCATGTTTCAGCCATGGCTGGCTGGCAAGGCCAAGCTTTGGCACACAGGGTCTGGGAACAGGGAGAAGCAATGCTGCAGTGCAGTGGCACCTTTGCTCCACGAGGAACGTGAAGGTCTGGTGTGAAGGGGTGCTCCCCTTCCACTAACTCTTCTCCTAGGCCCTAAGCTCTCAGGAAAAGGGACTATGCCTTCGTCTGCATATGGAAAATATCAGGTTTGTTTTCAACACTGTTGCTGCTTGAATAAATTGAAGTATTATGTATAATAGTAAACATATGTTGTGACTGCCTCATGTCCACGGTGTTCCCTAGTTGAGAAACAGCCTCCTGAAAACTGACATCCCTGACCACTGCCCTGTCTTTACACCAGTCTTTCAAGCCCTGATTCAAATGAGTATCTGAAAAACATCAGCTAGCTAATATGGCTAAGTGATGAGTGGCCTCAGGTGGTACCAATGAAAAGGAAGAAAAGAATCACATGGTTTTTGTGTTTTTCTCACCTTTAGTCTATTGTTCGGTTTTTGACTTATCACATCTACTACTGTAGCCCCAAGAGACTGAAGATTAAAATCCTCACAGCTAAAGCTGGTCTGTGCTAGCTGCCTCACAGCTAGAGCTGTCTGTGCTAGCTGCTCTCCCTGTTTTTGTGTACACACAAACACTCTGCGAGTAGGAGACTAAGCTGTGCACAGCGTAAACAGAAAGTTTCATTTTATTAGGTCCTATAATGCATTCTCTTCTAGTCTTATTTCATACAGTCCATTTAAAAAAGAACAAACAAAAGAAACGCCACCCAACATTAGTTTTGTTTTAAATCTTGACTTAGAGAAAAAATCTGTCATGATATAAAATAAGTTGCTCTGTTAATAATGCTTACTGCCTTGTATTTCTTCTAGAAATGAAAATATTTGTAGAGAAATCAGACAGTGTGGTGACAAAGATCTGAAAAATTACAAATACGTTCATTGATATTTTTATCTGGATTATAATGACTCAGCACTGAGTCACGGAAATGCAGCTTCATTTTTGTTCTAAGATTGGGAAGACTTTAGAGTTTAAGCAGCCTGCAGTGAAGAAACACAGATAACATATAATGGTTTTGAGGTCACAAAGAATGTGATACAAAGTTGGTTTTCAACCCTTTTCCCACTTGTGGTCATCTAAAAAAAAAAACTCCAGTGGATGTAAATAAGCTTGTAAAGCAAAAGGTGCCTTTTCTGTGTTACCTTTTGCTGACCCCCTTGAAGTAGCCCATGGACCCTGGGAAGTTTGCAGATCAGAAACCAAAGATGGTTGTGGTATTGGGCAATGCCATTGTTTTAGCTGACTGAGCTCAAGTGATTACAGTTTCAGAGAAGTTTGGCTAGTCCTTTAACCATTCAGAGAACATGAAAGGCCACTTTAAAATCATAATTTCTTCAGACAGCTTATAAAGGATGATTGTACGGCTCTATGTCTTTTGAACGGTATAGACTGCAGAAGCTAGGTCGCAGGTTCCCACTGTGGCCACCAGACAACCCTCTCCTCATGTGCTCCAAGGCTGCTCTACCTTCTGACGGTCACAAATGTCCACAGAAAACCAGAAACACAGCAGAGGACTAGTGTACCAAACCAAACACCTTCCTTTCCCAGTTACAATGGTAAAGTATAAGGGTACTCTTTTCTGTTCCCAGAAAGAAGGCAATGTGCTGTGTAATTCTCATCCTACACACTCTCTCACTGGGATAAAACATTGCCCATTTGAGTTATCAGTACCATTTCCAGTCATATCCAAACACCCCTTGGAGGTCTCATGTCTAATAATTCACTGTATTTGCCTTAACTTACCTCAAAAAAGTCTCAGTGGCTCCCATTCAGAGGTTTCATGTCTGAAGCACCTCCGTGTTGTTGTTTGATTGCTCAGTCATCCTCTCCCACTGAAATTTGGAGTAAATCATGCTGTGAATGAAATAGGTCTCTTATAACTTGTCTGGATAGTTAAAGTTGAAAGAAAGTTAAAAATTGCTGCTTGGCTGGGCATATCAGCCCTTGTGTCACAGAAGCAGGAATAATCCATAAACCTAATATAAACTGTTCTCTGGGTACCCAAGGCAGGCATTCTGAGAGTTGGACAGAGCATGCCTACATGGAAAATACTGGGCATGGATGGAGCCTTGTTTGCGCCACTGCAATACAGATCTCACCTTGAGGGGATGGAGTTTTGTTGGTTCCTCAGAGGTCAAATCACTCCTAAAGAATTTGCTTTCAAATGATAATAGTTCTCAGTAACCAATGGAAAGATTGATATATTCCCACCCAGAGAATCACAAATCACTCTCACCCAGAACCCCAGGAAGAGTCCAGGATGGACCAAATTTCTCTGAGACACATCTGACTTCCTGCCAGGGCTGTCAGTGCTACAAGCAGTAGGCAGATGGCACGCAGAGCATGTGCAGGTAGCATGCAGATAGTTCATTTGGTCTGGGTTTTACAAGCTGAATAAGTTTTGTGATAAATAAACACTTTGTTGCTTTCCTCGGCTCAGTGTACATCATGGGCTTCTTGCAGGTTCATTTTCCCCTTCTGCTGCTGTACAGTCCTGAGGTATTCAGGGATTTCATTCAAAACTTCTCATCCTACACACGAGCCATTTTTTTTCCTTTGCTTTTCTTTCTTCTCCTTTATTCCATTTCTGGTTGTCCATATTTTTTCCATCTTGTTCACCCATTTCCTTGTTTTTTAAAATTTCTCATACACTGATCTTCCTGCAAGGAATCAGGCGCTTTTTTACTGACTTGTCCTGTGCAATGGAGTTCTTCTCATCCCTATTTTGTACAGCCTAGATGTTCTACCATTTCCCTTATTCTCCCTCAGTCTTTTTCTCTTCTTTCTTTGGCAAGGTGCCAGTCTGTGAAAATTGAAGTGTTAGAAATCGCAGCACTAAGATGGAAGAAGAAAAGCAGGAAAGGGGTATGTAGATAACTGCTAAGTGTTAGTTCTGTGGCTGAGAGTATTCCCTATTTTCTCTTAATTTCTTCTTTTAATTTTCCTTGGACTAGAAGGGTTTGGCTCATTGGCACTGACAAACATTCTTGGAAATTTTTAATTGATTGACCAATAAATTAAAAATCACTGTATTACGAGCAAATACAGGCTGAACCAACAATAACAGGTCTTTATCACACCCTTTTTAAAGTAATCTCTTCTTCTGACTGAAAAGTCATACCCTTCTCAATTGTTCATATCTAGAAGCTGTTCCATATCTTTTTTTAAACCAAATCACTCAATTTATTAAAAAAAAAACCAAAACCAGAACAACAAAATAAACCAAAACAGCTCTGTCCTCCCAAGACAGTCTGGTTTTTAGCTTGATTTCAAACAGAAACAGGGTTTAGAAGGGAATTTTATTGTTTGCCTGCCTGTCTGCTGCTCACCTGAGAGCCTGCCTGTATAACACCATTTGAACTCAATCTGATTTCAGCCACACTTGACCAACACAGGTAAGTCTCTAATGTGCAGATTCTCATGAATTTAGTGAAAGTTAGAATCATAGAATCATAGAAGAGTTAGGGTTGTAAAGGACCTCAAGATCATCTAGTTCCAACCCCCCTGCCATGGGCAGGGACACCTCACACTAAACCATGCCACCCAAGGCTCTGTCCAACCTGGCCTTGAAGACCGCCAGGGATGGAGCATTCACAACTTCCTTGGGCAACCCATTTCAGTGCCTCACCACCCTTACAGTAAAGAACTTCCTCCTTATATCCAATCAAAATTTCCCCTGTTTAAGTTTTAACCCATTACCCCTTGTCCTATCACTACAGTCCCTAGTGAAGAGTCCCTCTCCGGCATCCATGTAGGCCCCCTTCAGATACTGGAAGACTGCTATGAGGTCTCCAAGTTATTACCTGGGTCAAGAAAAGAGACTCAGATTAGTAGTGTCTATGTGGGAAAGGAGGTAAAAATTTTGCAGTTTCTGGCATGCAGCGCAGTAAGCATCCTTGTGTCATCAGCCACACACAGGTATGATTTTGGTCGGACAACCCGTGTTTGTATCTTTGAGACTGTCTTTGTGCTAACTGCATCTTGGTTAGAGGCATGTGAGAGGAGCTGGAGTGCCTATGAAACTCATGTACTGAGATGAGTGAGGGGCTGCAAAGGAGAGAGCTCTTCAGAAACCAGCAGGTGTTTCTTTTCCTTGGAGTCAGATTTGGAAGCTCACTCTGGGACTATCTGCATTACAAGTTGAAGCTCTAGGTGAGATGCTGAAGAAAACAGCAGAGGAAGCAGTGTAACTGCACCAGTAAATCTTTCCAGCAGGGTAAATGAGATTGCCTGTTCAGAGAGAGCTTGATGTGTCCACCTGGGACACAGAACTGATCTACACTCCTCAAGGGCTCTGCAATATCTGACAAATATTAAAACAATTTTAACTTGTTGCTTGCGGATGACAACATTTTGCAATTTCTACTCCTCATGAGAAATATTGGATTCCAGCGAATGCTGTGGGGAATTCAGTGGAAACTTCCTGAATGAGAACTGTGTAATTCATCTTGGAAAGACCTTTCAGATTCAGGTCCATATGAGAAGACAGCTGAAAAGAATAATCTGGCTTGATGTCAGTTCTGCCTCAGACACAACAGTCATACAGTATTTACTGAAACCCCAGCATTTTTACAGAGCCTGTAGCTTAAATACTGCTTTGAAATGGCTCTCCCTAACCTAGAGTCATAAAATGTATGAAATGAAACAGTTGCTCTGCTGCCTTGAAATAGGTGAACTGTTCCTGCTGAATTTGTTGCAATTGCAAATTGAAGGATATGCGGAGGGAGGAGGGAAATCGATGTTTATTAATAGAGCCAAGTTGCTCAGTGAGCCATATAACCACCTTGGTACCATTACAGTCTAACATTTTTTTCCCTGAAGTCATTCTCATGTTTCTTTAATTCCTTAAAATTGTTTAAGATGGTATTGAGAAAAACCTGGAAAGCCCTAATAGATGTGGTTTGCGACGTGTGTCTGCCCTGCAACAAACTTACTCTGCAGCTTACAGGACTAGGATGTGAAGTTCACTTTAGTCTTTTTTGCCACATTTTGGAGAAGCATATGTGCATAAAACTAGGTAGGCCTAAGGGCAAATTTGAAAGAACCACAGCATTATTGGTAAGAAAAAATACTGACGGCCAAATCCCATCTCTTTGATACAACACTGAGTAGTACTTCAGTCCTAAAGTAACTTTCATTGGAATGACTGCTGTGGCCATATGTACACCAGACTACGTGAATTCCACAGCCACCAGTCTGTTATATTGGTTATATCCTGACACTTTGGTTATATTCTAGCACCATGCTAGCCTTCTTGGATCCATCTGTTTGTACACACCTTTTTTTCTTCGGAAGGTTGGAGAGGGAGGAAGGGGGTACCAGTGTACTCTAGCAGTCTTTATACATAGCAAACAGGGTGGTGCAGCAGGAAGGAATCTGTGGAGCAAACCAGCTGGCCTGAAGATCCAGCATTTACAACTTTCCTGTTTCATGGAGGCATTTGTAGTAGCTTTCATTTGGTCCCACTGACCAAATGTTCATTAGCACCTGTATTTGTATCATGCTCCCTCCTGGAGTGCATCTTTCAGTTTGACAGAGAATTACATTTGTGTACTCCCAGTTAATTTTGCTCCAAGTTACCTAAATGGGACAATGGAGAGAGCAGACTTCTCCAAAAGCAGACTTCTTATTTGTAATGTAATTTGTAATTTGTAATGGAGGAGCACTTTAATAAGACTGTGCAGGACAAGTGATGGATCAGAGCGGTGGCATATGCAGTGCAACGCATCTATCCCTTCCTACAGGTGTTACCAATGAATTCCCTCATGGGGCACTCAGTTTGATCCATAGCATTTGGCCTTATGAAAACGTAGGTATTTCAACTACTATTTCAAAGAACTACAGGACCTCAGCACAGAGCTGGATCATAATTTTCAGTAATAACATTTCTGGCTGCTTGGGACCATTCTCCAACAGCTTGTACTCAGGGAAGATGGCCAGAGAGTGGGTCAGATGAGGATTGTTCATAAATATATAAGAGCACAGTGGACCTGGATTCCACTCTGCCTTTTTCCTTGTTAGCTAAGACCTTAAAGGGTTTGTTCCTTGACCAATAAACTGGAGCAGGAACTATACTGTTCTGCATTTTACTAGGAAGGAGCAACCAAGGTCAAGAAATTGCAGCTGCATCTTCTCAACATACACCTGAAACCTGTTCAGAGGACACAAAAAATTAAGATCCTCTAATCTAGTTCAGACTTACAAAATCTTTCTTTTCTGTTTTCTATTTCTTCACTTTGGAGTGAAGCACGACAACTTGTGGGAGCCATCATAGCCCATGGGTTCAACTTACAAAGTTATGCTGGTAAGGAGAGCAGAATGAGGGAGTCAAAATCACAGCTCTGACATGTATTTCAAGTTACTGCTGAACCAAAATAAATCTTCCATTTCTTTCACAAAACAAGAGGGAACATTCACTCTTGAGAATGTTTCCTGACTTTAAAGATATCTGAACCTGCATTTTCAGAACTTTCCATCCCCAGATGCTTTTCTGGTGCTCCATGCTCAAACAAAATTTGATAATCTAAAAAGTTACCTCCCTGAAAATAAAAAAATAAAAAAAATTCTGTGTTTTTTTCTTACTTTTCTTGCTTTTGTGCCATGATCCCTTCTCCAAATGGACACTATTAGCCGAGAACCCTGTCAAATGTGAGTGTAATCTATTTTTTGCACTCAAGACTGAAATAAAATCTCTTCTACATTGTCCGTTCACCTATCTCATTAGTTTTTTCCTTATTAGGTTTGTTACCACTCTCCCTGCTCTTAAATAACCCAATTAATGCATTATTATTTATCTTAATGATAAATATTTATGATGATAGAGATCTTTCAGTTACTCTCTGCTTAAGGTTTGAAATCCACCACTTACCTTGCTCTTTTCTGTTTCCTAGGCAGTTTCAAGTCTGTAATTTTGTTCTTCACCTGAACCACACTTCAGTAGCAGAACTTACTGAAATTTTTCCTAATGGAAAAATCTCACTTGCTGATTTGGCAGGGAGTCATCACACAGGCTATTCAACCAGCAGCTCAGGAGGCTGCTCAGCTCCCCAGGTTTGTGGCTCCTTGCTGTTGTGTGAGTTCGATTTGCTGCCTGGGATTCTTTCCTAAAAAAATCAGTTCTCTCAAACTTTCAAGAATGCTTTCAAGAAATTGCCATTCTGTGGCAAATTACCTCCTTTCATTTTCTTTAAACCCAATAAAAGAGGTTCTAGAAATGCTAAATATTCTGAGGAGTGTTCACTTTCATTTGGAAGTCTCAAAAAGTTCTCCTTTATCTGTTTTTTATATATTCAGATCACTTTAAAAGCCTGGTGGATTTCCTTTGCAGAGATCACACATGTATTGTTTACATATTATTTAGTGGTTTACGTTAATGATAATTTAATTTTTTTTTTTTTTTTTTTGTGAAGACAGAAGAACCGCTGTCCTCCCAGAGTTTGCTACATCAACATCCTTTTTAAGCTAAAAAAAACAAGTAAATTTTGGTGGGTTACTTTAATCCATGTAACCAGTTAAAATGGCAATGACATATCCATGATAGAAAAACATATTAGCTAATAATATAACCTACATCAAATTACCTCTTAGTAATTAGCTTCATAAAACATGTTATAATAACCACCATTTGTCATTTCTATTGTGTTTTTCAAATTATTTCAACAACTGCTATGTAAAGCCAATACCAGAAGCTAAATAATGGACCAGCCAGTGCCACTCATTTTCTCAACTGTCCTTTGCAGGTGTCTTCCCCTTCCCTTTTACTATACAGGAGATTTGCTTCCTCTCACTGTAAGTCAGGGGTAGGAATACCCTTAGTAATGTTAGGCATGCACTGTTCCTTGGCTATTAGGACAACACTAATAAAAAGTGCTTAGCAATTTAAAAAAAGAAAAAAAGAAGAAAAGGAAAATAGAGGAAACCCCACACATTTTGTCAGTTAAATCCCCAGTATCTTTCGGAAAATATAAAAATACAGGAATAATGTATGGATACTGAACCACCCTATTCATTCTAATTCCCTGATCATTATAACACAAAAATGCCAAGAAAAAGGGGATCACAGTGAGGCAGCCTTTCATCCAGATTCTGGAAAAGTTAAGAACATAAAAGTATATTAACAGATGCACTGTTTCTGAGCAAGAATCCATCTTGCCCACAGTCTCCAGCACATGCCATCGGCAGCTACCCAGGGAAAAGTAAGAGCAAAGCAAACATACATGATACATCCCCAAACTACATTCCAACCTTTGACAATCTCCAGGTTAGGAATTGCCTGAGGTTGATGCAGTTTTTCTACTTAGTAGTCCTTTACCAGCTTCTGTTGTGAGTACTTGTCCAGTCTCCCCATGACTCCATGTCAGCTTTTTGCAACTGTAACCTCCATTAGCAAGAAGCATCACAGATCCGCTTTCTAAGACTCCTTTGGATTCATGGGGGACCATTGGAAAGATTGGTGGCTAGTGAGACTGGCAGACTGGATTGGATTGGTGGCAGTCTGGATTGAGACAGATCTAATCCTTTGATTGCAAAAATTGGGGCTCTTTTTCCCCAAGGGCACCATGTCACTACTGCTAAGATGTCAAGCATAGAGGTTTCACCTCTAGTTTCACCTCTATTGTTAGTTGATGATAGTGGTGGTAGCCTTAAGCATTCAAGAATGTGGGGGCTGGTGGAGCTGCTCTGGTAAAGAAGGGGAAGAGCAGTTTTGGTAGGAGGCTTGCCAGACTGGTCAAGGAGGCTTAAACTAGATGTGATGGGGGAGAGGGGCATCATTCCACCCCAACACACCCAGTCAGTTGCCAACACCTATAATAAATGCTCGGAACAATGTAGATATATTCCAGCTGCTCCAGCCAATGAGCCGGCTTCAATTGGAGCTCGACTCAGATGCCTCTATACAAATGCCCGTAGCATAGGTAACAAACAAGAAGAATTAGAGATGTGTGCACATCTACGAGGGTATGATATAATAGGCATCACAGAAACATGGTGGGATGACTCCTATGACTGGAGTGTTGGAATGGAAGGTTACAGGCTCTTTAGAAAAGACAGGCCTGGCAGGCAGGGAGGGGGAGTTGCCCTTTGTGTTAGGGATAGGCTGGAGAGTATGGAACTCTGTCTGGGGGCAGGTGAGCAGTTAACAGAGAGTTTGTGGGTCAGGGTTAAAGGGAAAACAGCCATGGGAGACATTACTGTGGGGATCTGTTACAGACCGCCTGATCAAGGAGAACCTGTGGATGAAGCACTCTACAGACAGATAGGAAAAGCCTCACGCTCGCAGGCCCTTGTTCTCATGGGGGATTTCAACCACCCTGACATCTGTTGGAACGATGGCACTGCACGGCACAAGCAATCCAGGAAGTTCCTCGATTGTGTGGAAGACAACTTCCTTCTGCAAGTAATAGAGGAGCCGACAAGGAGAGGTGCCATGCTTGACCTTGTGCTCACCAACAGGGAAGGGCTCGTTGAGAATGTGATGCTCCAGGGCAGCATTGGATGCAGCGATCAAGAGATGGTCGAATTTGAGATCCCCAGGACAGTGAGAAGAGCGTGTAGCAAGCTCACTGCCCTGGTCTTCAAAAGAGCAGACTTTGGCCTCTTCAGGAGCCTGCTTAGTAAGGTTCCATGGGATATAGGCTGGAGGGCAGGCGGCCCAAGACTGTTGGTTGATATTCGAGGATTACCTGCTACAAGCTCAGGAGTGCTGCATCCCAACTAGAAGGAAGTGCGGTAGAAGGGCCAGGAGACCTCCTTGGATGGATAAGGAGCTGCTGAGGAAAATTCAAAGGAAAAAAGAGGCATATAAAAAATGGAAGCAAGGACAGGCGGCCAGGGTAGAGTACAGGGATGTTGTCCAGGAAGCTAGGGACCAGGTTAGGAAGGCTAAGGCACAGTTAGAATTAAACCTAGCCAGGGATTTTAAGGATGTTAAGGATGTTAAGGAAGGGATTCTACAGGTATGTAGCAAACAAAAAACAGACTAGGGACAACATAGGCCCCCTGAGGAAGCTTTTGGGAGAACTGGCTACACAGGATTTGGAGAAGGCTGAGGTTCTGAATGACTTCTTTGCCTCGGTCTTCACTGGCAAAGGCTCTGGCTGCACCACCCAGTTCTTAGAAGGTAGACGCAGGGACTGTGAGAATGAAGACCTTGGGCCCACTGTAGGAGAGGATCTGGTTCGGGACCATCTTAAAAATCTGAACGCGCACAAGTCCGTGGGACCTGATGGAATCCATCCGCGGGTCCTGAAGGAGCTGGTGAATGAAGTTGCTAAGCCACTGGCCATCATATTTGAAAAATCATGGCAGTCAGGTGAAGTTCCCAACAACTGGAAAAAGGGAAATATAACCCCCATTTTCAAGAAGGCGAAAATGGAAGACCCGGGGAATTACAGACCAGTCAGTCTCACCTCTGTGCCTGGTAAAACCTTGGAGCACATTCTCCTGGATGGCATGCTAAGGCACATGAAAAACAACAAGGTGCTTGGTGACAGCCAGCCTGGCTTCACTAGGGGGAAATCCTGCCTGACCAATTTGATGGCCTTCTATGATGGGGCTACAGAATTGATGGATAAGGGTAAAACAGTTGATGTCATCTACCTGGACTTGTGCAAAGCGTTTCACACTGTCCCACACGACATCCTTCTCTCTAAATTGGAGAGATATCAATTTGATGGATGGACCACTCGGTGGATAAAGAACTGGCTGGATGGCCACACACAAAGAGTTGTGGTCAATGGCTCGATGTCCAGCTGGAGACCGGTAATGAGTGGTGTCCCTCAGGGATCAGTGTTGGGATCGGTCTTGTTTAACATCTTCGTCGCTGACATGGACAGTGGGATTGAGTGCACCCTCAGCAAGTTTGCCGATGACACCAAGCTGTGTGGTCCGGTTGATATGCTGGAGGGAAGGGATGCCATCCAGAGGGACCTTGACACGCTTGTAAGGTGGGCTGATGCCAACCTTATGAAGTTCAACCATGACAAGTGCAAGGTCCTACACCTGGGTGGAAGCAATCCCAGGCACAGCTACAGACTGGGCAAAGAAGAGATTCAGAGCGGCCCTGCAGAGAAGGACTTGGGGGTGCTGGTCAATGAGAAAATGAACATGAGCCGGCAGTGTGTGCTCACAGCCCAGAAAGCCAGCCGTATCCTGGGCTGCATCAAAAGGAGCGTGACCAGCAGGTCGAAGGAGGTGATCCTGCCCCTCTACTCTGCTCTTGTGAGACCTCACCTGGAGTATTGTGTGCAGTTCTGGTGTCCTCCGCATAAGAAGGACATGGAACTGTTGGAACAAGTCCAGAGGAGGGCCACGAGGATGATCAGGGGACTGGAGCACCTCCCGTATGAAGACAGGCTGAGAAAGTTGGGGCTGTTCAGCCTGAAGAAGAGAAGGCTGCGTGGAGACCTCATAGCAGCCTTCCAGTACCTGAAGGGAGCCTATAGGGATGCTGGGGAGGGTCTCTTTGTCAGGGACTGTAGTGACAGGACAAGGGGTAATGGGTTAAAACTTAAACAGGGGAAGTTTAAATTGGATATAAGGAGGAAATTCTTTCCTGTTAGGGTGGTGAGACGCTGGAATTGGTTGCCCAGGGAGGTTGTGAGTGCTCCATCCCTGGCGGTGTTCAAGGCCAGGTTGGATGAAGCCTTGTGTGGGATGGTTTAGTGAGAGGTGTCCCTGCCCATGGCAGGGGGGTTGGAACTAGCTGATCTTGAGGTCCTTTCCAACCCTAACTATTCTATGATTCTATGATTCTATGTGATATATATGTACACAGATAACACCGGATCTGGACTGAGACAACCCATCAGTCTCTACAACTTTATGATATGGTAGGCAAAAATTTTCTAGTGCATGTTATAACCTACACACTACCTCCCTCAGGCTGCTCACCACTGCAGCATCCTTTGTGTTACTTGTTATTGCAGTGTCTGGGCATCAGAATTGCACTGTGCCCTGGATCATGGAAGAAAAAAAATAAGGGTAGAAACATGGTTGCATCACTCAATCTATTTTCCTGCAAAGGGAGACATGTTCCCTGCAGCAAATGTGAGCATACTTACAGTTTTAAATATCTCAAGTAATTGCGCTTTCACGTTTCCCTCACAAGACCATTCAACACTTCAAAGTAGCTCAAGCTTTTCCTGGCATTCTGTCTAAATATTCCCTTTTTAATCTCATCTCATTACCTCCTAAGTAATTGTATTCTGTCCTTGGGGTCTATTCACTTTGCACATTTACAGACTGCTACCCGGTCCCCCTGAGTGTAAGCCTCACTCTGAGGCAAATGACACATTTTTTTGTTTGAAATCTTTCCTTCAAACTACTCACAATTATTCTCGCAATATCCCCTGCTAAGGTAGTCTCTACAGATACATCAGAAGGTAAATTTCTGACTTCAGAGGCTTGCAACACCCCCTACCTTCACCCCCACTTCTTTGCGCTCTTGTCAACCCACATATATTCATGTGAATACTCCTTTGAATTCAAGTAATCTTTAAATGCCTTTAGTTTGAAGGGTTGGGATCAATACACAAAGTAGGAAAAAAAAAAAAAAAGTAATGGAAAGGAAAATACAGTGAGGGAGAAAAAATTCCCAAACTCAAAAGGCCTATAGTTTGCTGTTAAGATAGATTTTTCAGCACCTTCATAACCTGTGGCTGGTTTCCATTTTTAAGACATAGTAAGGTAAAAGAATAATTCTTCCTTTTTTGAAATTCCACTTTATAGAACGAGACCTAATAATTCTTGATCATTTATTGCCTTTTTTTCATCCAATTCTGAAAATAGTTTATCTTCTTCCTTTTCTCTCACCTAATATTGTATGTGACATGCATATATGATTGTAAGTGATTTGTCTTCCTGGTCTTATTTTCACCTTCCCTGAATGGCTTCCAATTCACTATGAATTATTTGATAGTACGGCAAAATGTAATCTAAGATTGCCATTTCCCTGGCTTTCTAGCAAACTGTTTGCTGGACATATCAGACACTAGAGAGAAGGGGATATTGTAGGGTTACGGTGTTCATTCAGTTCCCTACAGGCTTGATAGGGTAGGCTGGTTTAGCAAGATTGAGGTTAGTGATATTTCTTGCTTCCACCTATAGCCAGAAAGTGCTGGATTGTGCTCTTTATTCAGTTGTATGTCTGATAACTGGGCTGCATGGCTGATAATCCTGGACAAGATCTGCTTTCCAGGCACTGCTTAAAAACCCATCATTCCAGATCCAGTGCAGAATAAACCCAGATTCTTGGACCTCACCACAACTCACTGATGAGTTTGAGAGTTCTTATCCTGTTTGGCTATGTTGCTACTTGCTTAGAGATGACTGTTTCAAAACTACATGTTTTTATGACTTTGCATTGTAGGAGTGGTTGAGATGGATCAAAATATTTGGAAGACTGTAGGTGTTTTGATATGTAGGATAGGATATGTGACACATTTTGCTATTTTTATCTAATTCTACACTTTAAAGTGATTGAGTATATGGAATTTTTAGATCCATATGATTTAACAGCCCTGCTTTCCTGGCTTTGTCAGGCAGAAAAGATTAGAGCAAAAGAAAATAATACATAGAAATGTCCCTAAAGGGCAAAAATTCTTATAATAGAATCAGAGTGGTTTGGGTTGAAAGGAACCTTAAAGATGATCCAGTTCCCACCCCCTTGCCACAGGCAGGGGCACCTTCTACTAGACCAGGTTGCTCAAAGCCCCATCCAACCTGGCCTTGAACTCTGCGGGGGAACAGGCAGCCACTGCTTTTCTGGGCAACCTGTGACAGGGCCTCACCAGCCTCACAGTAATGAATTTCTTCCTAATATCTAATCTAAATTCACCTTCTTTCAGTCTAAAGCCATTCCCCCTTTTCCTATTCCTACACGGCTTTTTAAAAAGCCCCTTACTAGCTTTCTTTGCGTACTGGAAGGCTGCTCTATGTATTTCCCTGTAACCTTCTCTGAGGTGAAGAACCCCAGCTCTCTCAGCCTGTCTTCATAGGAGAGGTTCTTTAGCCCTCTGATCATCTTCATGGCCTCCTCTGGACTCGTTTGAGCAGGTCCGTGTCCCTCTTGTGCTGAGGGCCCCAGAACTGAACGCAGTACTCCAGGTGTGGTCTCACAAGAGCAGAGCACAGGGGCAGGATCACCTCCCTTGGACTGCTGGTCACACTTCTTTTGATGCAGCCCAGGACAGGGCTGGCTTTCTGAGCTGCAAGCATACATTATCAGGTCATGTTAAGCTTCTTGTCAACCAGCACCCCCAAGTCCTTCTTCTCAGGGCTGCTCTCAATCCAGTCTCTGCCCAGACTCTATTTGTGCTTGGGATTGCCCCAACCCATGCGCAGGACTTTGCACCTGGCCTTGTTGAACTTTATGAGGTTTTCACTGGCCCACCTGCTGAGCCTGTCAAGGTCCCTCTGGGTGGCATCCCTTCCCTCCAGCATGTAGATCACACCACACAACTTCTGTCATCAGCAGACTTGCTGGGGGTGTACTCAATCCCACTGTCCATGTGCCAACAAAGATGTTAAACAGCATCAGTCCCAAAACCGAACCCTGAGGAACATCACTCAGAACTGGACTGTACTTGGACATAAAGCTGTTGACTGCAACTCTTCGCTGTGGAAGTTAGCGTTTCGCTGTACACCGTAGCATTTTCCTGGAGAACTTAGCTCTTCAAGTGAGAAATTAGTTTCGTTATGCTCGAGTTTTCGTTATGGTCGAGTGTGACCATTAAGGTAATTCCTTTTCCACTGAGTGGTCTATCTGTCAAAGCCATCCACCAAATCAATTCTTGCAGGACAGTGTCAAATACTGTGGCTATTCGGACAGTTTCTCTGTGTTCCTCCCAGGCTACAAGTCCTTGCTTCCACCCTCTGTCACCTTCCCTTTTTTGCTTCGAGATTGTCCAGGAGCTCCTCCATTCACACAAGCCACTTGGCATTTCTGCCTGACTTCCTCTTTGTTGGGATGCATTGCTCCTGAGCTTGAAGGATGTGATCCTTGACTATTAACTAGCTTTCTTAGCCCCTGCTTCCCTCCAGGGCTTTATCCCATGGCACTTTACCAAGCAGAACCCTAAAGAAGCCAAAGTCTGCTCTCTTGAAGTAGTGAGCTTTCTGTGCCTTCATTGCCCTGAGGATCTTTAATTCCCCCATTTCACGATCACTCAAGCTAAGGTTGCCGTGAAGCTTCACATTCCCCACCAGCCTCTCCTTGTTTGTGAGAACAAGGTCCAACATAGCCCCTCACCTTGTTGGTTCTGCTATCACTTGGAGAAAGAAATTATTATCAATGCATTCCTGGAACCTCCCGGATTGCTTATGCCCTGCTGTTTTGCTTCTTATGATAATTATCTGTTGGCTGCATGCAGCTTTCTCTTTTATACTTTGTATGTGGATGATCACCCATTCAAGCAATGCTAAAGGGAAACATCAGTTAAATAGTCTACATAAGCCAGTGAAATCCAGCTAAAATATGTATGGTGACATAAGCTTTCATGGGGAAAACATTCACCAAACTAAACATAAAAGCACAAGTGAAATGCACTTTAGTTTTCTAGGTGCTGTGGGCTTATAATTGCTTTACATTGCCATAACAATCACAGGGTGAAGCTCTTGCAAGCCTGTGCTTGCTTGCTAGGTTGGGAGGGATGTCACAGGTAAATCTGACTTGACTGTTTCTCCCATTCTCTGTGTTGGGGATGTGCCAGCTGTCAGTGACAGGATGAGATACTTCCACTTCCAGAAGGAATCATGGTTCCTATTTTCATCTCTATCTGCAGTGCAGTGTGGTCGTTGCATGATGCAGGATCAGTAGCAGGGACTGCCTGGGACAGCAGGAGCGGAGCATCAGCTGCAATAAACCCAAGCCCATTGCGTGATAAACTTGCTCAGCTCTGAGCTTGTATGGGAGGAGGTGGTATGACAAGGAGAGCTCCCAGGAGGACCTGGGGCTTCTTCTGGAGGTAATGGAAGCAGAAATGCCCCTGGCACAGGGCTGCTCCCTCAAACCCAGTGGGGCTGCACTATTTTACATTAGTTGAGGATTTAATCTCGTGCTTGAAGCACATCCTTAAGCTGAATGAGAACGGCAATGCTAAATGCCTTCCTGTTTAAATTATGAACTCAGCAGCTGAAAGAGTATAAACTATTTATGATATGGAGAAAGCAAATGCAGTTGCTAAAATAAAGCATAGTTGAAATAAGGATACAGAGGGAATATGAGGCCTCCCCTCTTTTCATTGTCTGAGCCCACTCTTTCTTGCCATGATATCTTGATGGGGGAACTTCCCACTGGTTTATATCAGTGCAACTGCAATCAAAATTAAATCTTTATCTTCAACTGTTTATCCCCTTGTTGTGGTCCTGAACCCAGGACACCCCTCTAAAACAGAAATGCTAAATAAAGGGATTTGGAAATTCCTCTCCACAACTACTTGCCTAACCTAGACCATTACATGGTCTTTTGAACACCAGTAGCCATCTCAGTTCCTGGCAACCCCCCAGCCACATCCATGGTTTCACATCAGGCCCCTCCAATGGGTAAGCAGAATAGCTCTTCACCTGGAATAGCTCTGCACCCACTGTTGTGGCCTCCCAGTATCAGGTGTGTTAAGAGATGCTGTAGTAAATGGTATGTATACTTCTTGGCATGTGCCTTTGGGAAACCAACCTACCTTTCCCAGATTACTTTAAAATGGTCTACAAAAATGATCTTTGGACAGAGGTAGTGAGGCAGCTGCCTGCAGAGGAGGGTGTGGATTAGGCTGTGCCAGATCACCTGCATTGCCACAAGTAAAGGATATACTGTGTTCTGGTACTTCTGGCTACTCCTATGCCATAGAAGTCAGTAATTTTGCAGTTTATCATTATTGTTTCATATTTCCATGCCTTAGAAGATTTTATAAAGCTCTGCCTAACTCTCTTGGCTCCCACTGAAAGCAGGAAGTATTGGACTGATGCACTCTGCAAACACACCAGACCGTGATTGCCAGACTGCTTTGGGAAGCCCTCATTCTCAGGGAGTTCCGAGGCTAGTCACATAATGTGCAGCCCCTCCTTTAAAAGGCTTTATTTTAAATTAATTTTTTTAAGTATTCTTTCTATGTTTTTATGTTTGCTACACATATAGCAAACTGAATAAATTGTTTTCTAGCCCACAAAACTTGGATAGGCAATAGTTTTCTGCTCTCTGTTTAATCAGAATGTTACTGATGAAAGACTATGCCAATGACTTACACAGACAGTTGAAGTGTAAGGAATTTTTACAAGTTTTCCAAGATTTCTGATCGGAATTCCCTAGCAAAGAATTCCCTTTTGAAGCTCCTGTGAGGAGTAAACCAGTTCATGCAAGTGTCGTGGCTGAAACACTTTTCTAATAGACATTCATTTATCTGCATGTCAGTGGGTGTAGTTCTGGATCTCACTGGCACAGCATGACTTTGGAAAAGACTATGACAAGCCAACAGAAGGTGTATCTGGGGATGCCCACGCAGCCTTCCCTCTTGAAAACTATGCAGGCAGCAGGGTGATAGCACAGGGTACTGCAAAGGGGAACCCACACCCTGGGTCTGTGCCTGTGAGCCCATTCGCACTAGTCTGGGCATTGGCAGACTGCATTGAGTGACCTTGTAATCCAAACAGTGGGTGGGGTGTACATGTGAAAGTGTGTGTGTAAAAGTGTATATGTGCAAGCAAAACTTCCCTGGATTAACTGTACATTGGTGGCTAGTAATTTGCAGGTGTTTGCTGATGTTTTGCAAGTGTTTAGTATTTCAGTTTGTCTGTTGTACTGCTGATATTGATCCTGAAGGTGTAATTAACTTGTTGCCAGTTAATTATGTATCATTTATAAATCAATAAAGCATTTTGGCTCTAATTTGGTATAAAACAGATGAGCTGAGCAGTTTTTTCCTGTGGCAGGTGCACACTCTGAGATTTTGAGCAGAAACTACCTTGGGATCAGTTTTCTAATTACAGTTATCATTTAGATAAGATACTACCAATGTACTATCCAAGAACTCATCATTAATGTAGAGCAAAGCATGTTTCATATCCCTTTTCACTACCTTAATAAACACTACTGTTTAGGAAATGAAGCAAAATGGATGCACACTTTCCTTGAGGTTTGTTTTTTTTTAATGAGTTACTGCATTAGAAACATTATCATAGCTATTGCCATTGCACTGCAGCTACAGTTCCTGTTACTCCGATAAGCCACTGCCTGCCAATTTAAGGCAGTGCAGATACAGACCGACACAGCTGGTTTATTGTGATCCAGATTCCCTGTCACTGCTAGCAGAGCTCAGGCTTTCCCACTCCCCTACCAGGAGCTCATTGTACAAGTAAATAAGTGACAAATGGGAAAAATATAGCCAGGTGCCACGTTAACAAAAAAATTGTGCCATTTTTGGTCTCATGCAGACTTAGAAATGGATCATTTGTGACGTATCATGTAGTCCTCATTTTCCTCATCCATCTCCACTGCATAATAATCTGATTACCTGCTCTGTTTAAAGCATACTCTTTCAAGCAGACCAGAATGTGCTAAAATAATTTCCTTTTGATTCTCAAATGTTTAGTTTTAATTCAATAAGAAGTAAGATGTGTATAGGTAGCATGTCACATATTTTGCCTCTTTTAACCTAATTTTTAAAGTGTAAGAAAAAGCAATTTCCCTGACCCATTTGGTCTACAATATAATTAGCAGTCAACTGAAAGATAATAGATAGGCACCTTTAAAAACCTAGACAGATTTTAAACTTCTACCTTCATTTGTTGTTATTGCTGGTTTTATATTTTGCCTTTTCATGAGCACAGATGTTAGCAAAGGAAATTGTCCTAAGGAGAGCATCAAGGTCTCTCAGGAGGCATGTATGACAGAAGATCTTTAGTCACAAATATGCAGTCATGAGGTCAAAATTATTCCCACAAAGGAGAAAATACTTGAAGTCCTTGTGGCTGTTTCCTGAAAAACACTAGCTCAGTGATCAGTGATGGTGGGGAAAAAAATGTTAAGTAAGTAGTGTGTTAGGAACGATTAAGAAATAAACTGATGAATTAAAAAAAATTATTATGCCATCTTGTTGATTTATGATGCCATCTCACCGTGATCACTCCCCAGAAGGATATAGGACAACTGGAAAAGATAATGGAAAATTCCATAAGCATTACAATATCTATGGAGTTACTATCAGGCAATGAAAAACTGAGTAAAAGTGCTTCTCTGCGTAGAAAGGGAAAGAGCAAGAGGGGTACAAAAAAGAAATATAAAATCATAAGCGATATGGAAAATATGAAAGTAAAGGAAAATATTCCATTTTCTCACATGAGTTTTAGGGATGCTCAGTGAAATCTGAAGATAAGGATTTCAAATTAAAAAAGTATTTTCACACAGCTCAGAATACAATGCAGAATTAGTTGCTGTCAGATGGTGTCAAGGAAAAATATACACATGAATTCAAGAGGAATTCTGCAGATTAATTAGAAATAAATCTGTTATTAACTGTATCAGTACAAATGCATCCTTAATGCAGGAAGGCCCCCAACCATTGATGCCCAGAAGCTGGGAAGGATCACCACGTACTCACCCTCTGTGTTTTACTCTTGGCTTTTTGACCACTGGGAAAGACTAAAGAGACAGAAAGATGTGTGTAGCTTTAAGAAAAGATTGCATTGAATCTTGTTCCTACATTTATTGTACTTCCTTGGCAGAAAAGTGTGAGCTGAAAGGATGGAAAATTCCTTTCAAGACGCAGGTGTCTGAAGGGATTCTTTGGGCCAAGTTTGACCTCAGGGATTCCTTTGCTCTTATCACCATCCAGATGTCAGAGGGATGAGGGTGTCTCCCCCCTCACTTCTAGTGCTGCAGATCACCCCCTAAGTCAATATTATCTCTGAAATTTCAGAGCCATTGGTGACTTAAAAGCACAAAACCATTGACAACTAAGTGTGACTTAGTGATTTACCTCCTGCCTGTCACACTTAGAGAAGAGCCAGAGACACTCAGGTATCTGTTGCAGTAAGTCTGCCACTGACAGAAAAGAAATCTGTAAACAACTGCTTTTCTCAGTCAAAATCTTGGGTTTGTTTCTTTTGTCAATTGCCACCAAAAGCAGCTAATCTCCACCTGGCAATCACCACATGCCCCGGCTTCACTTGCCCATGGCTTTATTGCATATCCCACATGAAATTGATAGCAGTCTCCTTTTTGTAGACAAAACATTTACGATTCTCTCATTTGTCCTAGCAACAAAAATAATGATGCATATTCAACCTGTCATACAAAATGGTCTAAAAATGCTTTACAGATACTAAAAAAAAAAAAAAAAAAAAAACCTCCAGAAAGGCTGCATGAAAAGACAAAAGAAAACAAATAGGTCTTCCTTGGTTTTTCAGCTGGAATTTCAAAGCATACCATGTTTCTTTCCAAACCACATTTTATTCTTCTCAAAGTATTTGGAAGACACAAAATGACATGTTTCTTCTGGATGCGATATTGCTTTTATAGGGATTTACTTGATATAATTTTTTCTTTTGCCTGATCTTTTAAAGTTTAGAAATTCACCCTGCTCACCCTAGACCAAATTCTAATTAAAACCTAATATGGTAAAAAAAAGTTTAAAAGCCTGGAATACTCACTCACATTTTTAGAATGTTTATAAGCATTTTTTTTCTGATATTGGAATTTTAAAAAGTTTTGGTGCACAGATGGTAGCAATATACAGACTGCCTTTGTGAAATCAACCGCGTAAATTCATTTATCAGTACCCTAGCTAATTTCAGGTGAAGAAATATGGAATGTGAATATGGAAAAATGTGTTTATTTGATACATAACTTTTGACTGCTGTAATATCTTTTTTATCCCCTTGAGGAACTCACAGGACTGTTAAGACAGCCTGTGTTTCAAACAATTGCCATCTTACTCTGTCTTTTGTATTTGCTTATGGCTCAACTATTCCTTTAGGCACACCCTATAGCAAGGACTGCTGAGGAGATGCAGTGTCTCAGACATCTGCTGTTAGTGGCATGGAGCAGAACTAAATATGTACCTGCCTCTGTTCTACATCACCACTCCCTCCCCCTGATATAGAATAGGCAACACATGGAAAGAGGACCTGCCAAACACTGTGAGCAGGTCAATGGGAAGAAGTGGACAGAAGGGTCCCCAGGGTCTGTTCAGCTGCACAGGCTAAGACTCAGTGCCCTTTTCTGGAAATGGAGAGTGTTTTCTTGCTTGTTCAAAATTTTTTCTTCTCTCTTGTAATTTGCAGGTACATTTCACATTCCCCTTTACCTTCACTATATTCTTCTCCTATTTTTACAGCTGTTTTTCTATAATTCAGAAGAAAAGTTAAATTTCATCTTACTGTTTTGAAAAAAAAAACATCTAAAAAAACCCCGCCAACCCAGATTATTTAGAAATACTGAAACACAATATGTTTATTCTAATCCAAAACTTTCTCCTTTTCTCATTCAGAACTGGTTGTTGAATTTGCTCAAAATTTCAAATACGTTTGGTCTTCCCCAAAAGCCAGTAATTGCTGTTGTTACTGTGCAAAAACCTCTACTAATCTCACCATTCATACTGATTATGCATGACATGACAGGTGGCTTTTTAAAGCGGAAATACACTTCACTCTCATAAAGTACTGGTAGAAATGGAATAGTTTAAAAATCTAATCTCTTCTCACTTTAGCCTGGTAAATCTCCCAGTGTCTTCAGAGGGCTCTGAACTAAAGCCTCGCACACTTTTTTCCTTTTGCTTTGATTCATCTTTCCACTGAAAAGAGTATCAAAGGTCAAATTGATTCCAACATTATACAGATTATGTGTCTCCTACGTACTATGTATTTTCAGTATGTTTAATGAAGTATTTCTTAGACAAGTGAATTTTCTTGATTTTCGATCTACTTACTACTCAGAAAAAAATAGTCAAGAATTGCTGAGACATGACTTGCCTCTTTCAATTTACGTTAACCATTTACAACTGTAAAAATTTAATTCTATGCCCTCCCTTGCATACAGTAACAATCAGATATGTTGATCCAGAAACCAGATCAAAAATTTATGTTATAGAATCATAGAAACATAGAATCATAGAATAGTTAGGGTTGGAAAGGACCTCAAGATCATCTAGTTCCAACCCCCCTGCCATGGGCAGGGACATCTCACACTAAACTATCTCACCCAGGGCTTCATCCAACCTGGCCTTGAATACTGCCAGGGATGGAGCACTCACAACCTCCCTGGGCAACCCACTCCAGTGCCTCACCACCCTAACAAGAAAGAATTTCCTCCTTATATCCAATCTAAACTTCCCCTGTTTAAGTTTTAACCCATTACCCCTTGTCCTGTCACTACAGTCCCTGACAAAGAGTCCCTCCCCAGCATCCCTATAGGCCCCCTTCAGGTACTGGAAGGCTGCTATGAGGTCTCCACGCAGCCTTCTCTTCTGCAGGCTGAACAGCCCCAACTTCCTCAGCCTGTCTTCATACGGGAGGTGCTCCAGTCCCCTGATCATCCTCGTGGCCCTCCTCTGGACTTGTTCCAACAGTTCCATGTCCTTTTTATGTAGAGGACACCAGAACTGCACACAATACTCCAGGTGAGGTCTCACAAGAGCAGAGTAGAGGGGCAGGATCACCTCCTTCGACCTGCTGGTCACACTCCTTTTGATGCAGCCCAGGATACGATTGGCTTTCTGGGCTTGCAAGCACACACTGAAGCTGGCTCATGTTCATTTTCTCATCAAAAACACTTATAAGTGTTGTGAATGGACACCTGAGGAGAGGGCAGGGTAGTTCAGACAAAACAAATTTCTCATAAAATATACCTATAGGGGCAGGATGAATTTAGACAGTTGATTGAAAAACTGAGTTGCAAGTCCATAAATATTTTCAGCTTTGATAGGAAGTCACAACCTTTTTATGCAAAAACTTCCATGCAATGTGGGAACTGCAGATCAAACACCTCTTTAGCATCTTGTACAGTCTGGTTGCACCATCCTCCCATGATTTGAAATAATTTTGTTTGTTTCTTTCCTGTCAGCAAAAGATTATGAATGTTTTCCATTCCTAATTTTAGGTACAGATAACAGGCAAAGAATCAATATTTTGCCTGTGAAATTGTATTACACTTAAGATCACAGTATTATTCTTTTTATTAGTTAAATATGAGGGTTCCGTTAAACATAACTGAAAATATATTCAAGATAAAATGATTTCTTTCAACTGCCCTTTTTTTTTTTGCATCAGTTTCAGCATATACCAGTTATATCCCACAGTCATACCATTGCTTCTATCTATTAATTTGGTTTTTCACAGTGTTTTATCATTCTAACAATGTGTGATACCTTGTCCACTTCTTTGCCCACATCAGAGAGAAGTTACAAGAAAATCCCAAAGTCTGAAAATATGGAAAAATCAAATTCATGTGAGAATTTGTCTGTTTATATATTAATTGGTCATGATCTGGAATTTCATGAGAAAGAAACTTCTATGAAAATACTTACCAAAGGATTATAAATAAGACGTGCATTTTTAGCAGTGAAAGTAGCCAAATATTGGAAGGACTTACTCTCAGAGGGGGTTCTGTCTTTCTTGGAAGTCTGTATTTGTAACAGAAGTGTGAGCCTCATGCATGTATGGGTCTGTGGTGTGTTACGGGAGGGTACGACTAGGTGAGGACTGAGTAAGGAGAACTATGAAGAGGAGAAGGAGTGTCATGGGCCCTGGGATGGTCTTGCATATTCTCAATTTCCTCATAAGGTGTAATACCAATGTGCATTCATTACCAGTGATGCTCCCTCCCAAAAAATACAGAAAATATTTTGTGGGTGGAAAAAACATGAGAAGGAAGAAGAGTTCAACCCATAGTGTCATGAGCACCAGAAAGTTTGGGAACAGCCCAGATTTCAAAGAGATACTTAACTGCATTCTTCAAATATCTCAGTGAAACCCAGTTACACATCACACAGAAATGGTATACTCATTGTGCTGGGATCATTTCTAACTGGAATTTGGCCAGACCTTTTTAAGCAAAAAGTCAGGCAAGGGAACAGTCCTGTCATTAAATGTCCTTGTCATTTTATCTTCATTCCTTTGAGTCATTGCAGATGTTGCTTTGGAAAGTGTTTTAGTGCCTTTCTCGCTTCAATTACCATCAGTTCACACTCAGTTCATAATGGCAGAATAATTGAGCAGAGGACTAGTTCACCATCCTTGTGGATCTTTTTGACATCTACTTGTGGCTTCTCTATTTCTTTATCTTGTAGCATATTTTTCCTTAGAAAATCAAATTTGAAAGTGTTTGAAGGTTTTAAAAAAGGCCAAAGATTGATTACTTTGGTTTTATTTCAAAATTAGATGAACTTATTACGGATTATGTTGACATGCCTTAAGCAAAAAAGACTGTAGTAACTGAGATGTATGATTCAATATGAAGTCAACACAGTATAATTAATTTTTTTTTCTGGCAAAGTCAGATTAATAAGACTTGATAACAATATGATTTTTTTTTTTTAAAGTAAATGACATGGCACAAACTCTAGGTGCATGAATTCATAGTATTTACACTGAACAGTAAAGTCAACCAACTATCTATTGTATGTGTATTTCCTCATCCATAATTTCTTGAAGAATTTATTATTAATATAGTAACATAATCATTATAGAGATTTTGTTTTTGTAAGTCTTGCCATTTTAATTCAAGAATATCTGCAGACATGGAGTTGGTATCCAGCTAGCGTAGTTCTACTGTGTATGTAATTCACTGACCATGATAAAATGTTAGATTAGCTATGCCAATAAAGTTAGTTGTTCATAGTTATTGAAAACTCAGTAGGAGAAAAGGAGTTATTGACATTTTCAGCAGCATTGTAATTGCTGTTCTGTAATAATGTTTCTAAAAACTGAAAAGTTGGTTTCTATGGAGAATTTGAAATTGTAATTGCACAGTGTGGTAATCTGGCAGTCTTGCTGGAAACAAATCAAGAAAGAAAAAGTTATACAAGACTTTCAGAGCTGTGATGTCAAAACCTGAACTGATTTCTGAATCTGGCAAGCATTTATTTGCCACCTTAAGGAAATATCAAGGGGCTTGTGTGCTTAAAGGAGGTAGAGCACTGGGTTTGTTATGTCCGTATGTTTGTAAACACAAATAGTATTCATCCTAAAAGAACGCAAGAGAAATCTCCAAAACATTCCAGATCAACAATCAATGAGTACAGATATTCCACACAGTTTGAGTTTTTGAAGACAGTTCAGATAAGCTTTTCCTACACAGATTTATAAATGGGTACCTCAATATCATTTTCACAGTACCATGCATCCTCTTCAGAGAAAAATAAGATGGGTGGTCTATTATGTGTTTGATTCTTACAACAGCAAGAAAGTAATTTATCATTTTTCCTGCTCTTCTTTTCACTACCCTCTGGCAAAAAATCAAGAGCATTTAGAAAAGAAGAGTTTTATTTTGCTTACTTCAGTTTGTGTACTCCTCTTAGCACTGAACAGACTGTCCTGACAACATTTGCATTGGCAGTGGACAGAGAGAGAGCTCTTCGCACCAAGCAATAGTCTGAATATGGTCTATTTATGGTGTTCTCTTTGCATTCAGTTTCACAGACAAAACAACCAGCCTTGCCTGAACCATCTCATCCTTGCCCATCTTTCACTGGTGGAACACATAGTCTCTGTCTTGTGTCAAGAGGCTCTTCCTTTTGAACCTCTGCTGGTCCACAGGTTCAGTGGTGGTATTAGGCTAAGGATATGTTGCTCACACACCTCTAAGTGTTTTCCCAACCTTACACATTCCCATCCTTGTCCTTACCCAACCCCAATGAAAAAGAAGCCTGCTTGGCTTCTGTCAACAGGCTGTGCCAAGGTGGCTCTGGCATTCCCACTGTAGCGTAGAACAGAGGGGCCTTTTGCTTGCCCCATTATGGTGACACTAGCCAAGTTTAGCAGTATTGCGGCATTGAAAGGAACAGCATCCTGGCACTACTGACGAACAACTGAATTCAGTCCTTGTCTTTGGCTTTGTTATATTTCTTAATGTGGGAGCCACCATCCAGCCAAATCTTGAGAAAGTGCTTTAAGGATTCAGACTCTCATTCTGCTTTCTCTGTAACATTTCCATTTCTCTCACTGCACCGCTTCTTGACCAGACACTTGCCCCCTAGTCTTTCAAATCCAGTGCCAGGAGACTTTTCCATGCTCCCTCCATCGGCTCAGCCCCTGTAGGATTTCACACTGTTCTCAGATTGGTCAGGGATTCAGTGGTAAATTAAACTTTTCTCCTGTGTTTTTCTTGATTTGCATTTAATACTGAGGAATTTGGGGAACCTCAGTAATTCCCTTTAAGTACAAGAAATAGAAATTTTCTTCCCCGGTAGGAGGCAGAACTTCAGCTGAATTCACATAACCATATTGCTTAATGTTTCCAATGGTTTTCAGATAGCTCATATCTTGGCATCTAAAGCTGCTCTCATACCTGTGAAGATTTTTTTGCATGAAGCAAACAGAGTTCAAACTGAGTTCCCTGTCTGCAGTGTTCACTACATCATCACTAGGCTCCTCACTGTCTGGATTGCACGTTGGATGAGGCTGGCTTTCTTTTCTCTCTTTTTTTTTTTTTTTTTCAATATTCCAGCTTCTTACTTACTCCCAAAACTCTCCAGGGGCAGAAAGTGTCTACAAGATTTTAATGAGGAGACTAGTCTTGGATGGGGCAAACTTTTCCTAACCTGGTGTTTAAAAATACAGTTCAGACTTAGCTGCAGAAGTGCTGAAAAAAATGCATCTCTATTACCTAAAAAATTGTAATCTCGTTCCCTTTGCATTGCACTTAGAACATCAAGGCAAACTAGCAGAAGGAAATGCCTTTTCTTCCAGGCTTGCCTGTATTTCTGTGGTAATTCTATTACTCTCAAAAATTATTTTCACAGGGAGTCTGATAAGATAATTTAACTCCATACTTAACAGAGCTTAATGTTTACCCATACATTGTAGTCCTAAACTCAAGAATCTGCTAATGCTAACTACTGTTCATGTACTGTCTTATTACACTGTATGTCCTTTACACAAATAAAGTGTTTGTACTATAGCACAAGGCAAGCTTTGCCTTCAGCTATACGGTGTATTAAATTATTCTGAACATATATGATTTTTTTTTTTTTTTTTTAATTCTTAACCTCAGAGAGAATTTTTAATGCCTTTGCTTGTGTTTTGAACCATGGAAAAAATATATATATAGTGAAACACTGCTACATCCTTTACCAAAAAGTAAAGATACAAAGGGGCTGTGTGTTGTAAGTGTAAAGGAGAGCTGGGAAGGAACCAGCATCATAGAAATATTCTTATTCTCCATGCAGTGATGCTGATAACCCATCAGTTACTGGGTGCAGTCCTTCACACTCCTTTGCAAAAGAATCACTTTACTAATCTGACTCTTCCAGGGAAACTCATTGTACAAATCACCTATTGCTCCGATGTAGAAGTACTTGAGTGATTATGCCCACAGTTTTTAATGAATGGTTCATTAAAAATTCCCAGGTCAAATATGGGTTTTAAACATTTTGAGGCTCTTTAAGGGTACCCAAGTTCCTCTAAAAGCTTTTTAAAGCTACCCATAGGAAAAAAAATAAAATAAAAATAAAAGAGCAGCAGTAGTACATACATTATGCACAGGTTTTTCAGAAAGAGTTATTCTGTTGCATATAGAGAATTTACTGACTGAGTCTCCTCACACAGTGAGAGAAAATTGTTTCCCTGTGGCCTTTTGTATTTATTATCATCTTCACCTTGGGAGTCCAAGTTATTTTTTAATACTTCTCCAGTGTTGCTTCTTCTCAAGAGTGGGGGAAGGACGGGATGGAGAAGATTGCATTTGATATTTATGTTATTCTTATTACTGCGCATGTGATTGTGTCAAGCTGTAAATTCCTAGCTTAATTTTTTAAATCCCTCTGATGTCTGACAAGGAGCTGGAAATACATAAACGTTAAATTTTATGTATTTTTCCATGTTACCATAGTCTGCAGTTCTATTATAAACTGTCATCTGTAATATAATCAAAGGAAAATTGGTAGGAAACCTTACTGTAGTCCAAGGAACATTCCTTTTTACATGAATTTACCTGCTTTAATAGGATTTAGACAGCCTGGCTCAATCTGGAGCTTTTAGAAAAGCTAGGAGCGACTGAGTCTGAAAAGAACTGGGTTGTTTATGGGATGTCCCCAAAACTTACCTTGATTTACAGTGGTGTATAATGTCACAAAAAATACTTCCCCATTGAGTCAGAGCCTTTCAGTCACTAAAAATGTGTCTCTATTATCCCTAATGTGGTGTTTGGACCATTCTTATTGCTGACCGACACCACTGACAGTTTGCAGCTTAAAAAATTGGTAGTAAATTAAGGGGTCTATGGGTCTTGGCTTCTTTCTCTTTATTTGTATTCCTGTTACTGTTTAGTTTTCAGACACAGCTTGTTGTTTGTATTTGTACTGACAATAGAATGAGAGAGTGTTTGACCTGGACCAGGCAGAACAAATTCTAGGAAAGTATGGCTCAAATATAAAATAAAATTGTTGTCTTTGCCCCAGGAGCTTACGGATTTTTTCTCACCCAGTAGCAGTGCCCTGCTCTGCAAGGCAGCCTCTGTCTCCCCTGGCTGGACAGCGTGGGACAGCAGGATCTATCCTTTCCAGGAGCCCTGGGACTCGCATTTCTGCCAAGTGCCCATGCCACCAAGTGGACCATGGACCAAACCAGTTTCACAATGCAAGATTGGAAGCACACTCTAGAGAGACCTGCTTAGGCATGTCAGAGAGATGGCTTCAGGCCTGGGGCTATGCTCTAACTTGGGCTATCATGTCAGCTGTGGGTGCTAGGGCTGCCATCCACACATTCTGTATTTAATGGGGCTAGTGAGATGTGAGAAATCACAGAATTACAAAATGGGAGAGGTTGGAAGGAAGCACCTAAGATCATCTAGTCCAAATTCCCTGTTTAAGAAGGATCAGGTAGAGCAAGTTGCCCAGGTTGATGTCCAGATACTGTGTAATACCTCCAGCGACAGAGCACCTCCACAACCTCTTTGAGCAATCTATCCCATGGTTTTACCACTCTCACAGGAAAAAAGTGTTTCAGTTTGTGCCCATTGTCTCTTGTCTGGTTACTGTTCACTACTGAGAAGGGCCTGGTTCCTTCGTCTTCAGGTATTTATATACATTGATTGGATCTTAGGAAAAAGTTCTTCATGGAAAGGGTTGTCAAACATTGGAACAGGATGTCCAGGGGAAGTGGTTGAGTAGTATGTGGAGCCTTTATAATATCACTCTGTCTTCCGATGAACAAATCTCTTTATCAAAAAGAGCAGAAAGCTAGTGAAGCTTGAATTACAGTAAGAATATAATCAATATCACTCGGTGGGACTAAAACAATCTATATTTTTAATGTCTTAGCATACTTTTACCCAATCCCCCAATTTGTATTTATTATTCTATGCTTTTTTTACTCTCAATATTTTATTTTCTTCTACTTTGAATTATTTATTTCCAATTTTTTTCTTAAATAAACATCCTTTGCTTTTATGTTATGACTAGACTGCAGTCTCATTCCTAGTAATTTATTTCATTGTTTCCTTATTGTTTTAATTCTCTTACAACAGCTAGAATTTACCATAGTTTTCTGTATGGTATAATGTATATGTGAAGGAAATTTCCTTCACATTATTCCTGAGGTTAGCCGCATTGTAGTTAACGACAAAATTGCATTCACATTTAAGCCTACTTTTCAGTCCATCCCTTAACATACAATTAAGCCCCTTGAAATATGATTTGCTGCAGAGAAGCTGTTGAAGTAGGTCTGGGTTTCTACTCTCAGATTCTCCAGGTTTTTGCCTTGCTGTCTGGAAAGCCAGTGGAAGCTGCCAGCTGGAGTTTGGTCTCCAGAAGACTGCTTCTTGAGCAATGGCACAGACTGAAAGGAGAGACATGAAAGAAGGCAGAGTTGCGCCACAGGCATGGTGGGTCTCAGCAAACTGAGTGTTTGCTTCCATAATCCATGCCAATTTAATGGGTTTGGGAGCCTCCATGAACAAACAGGATGCCAGGAACAAGGAAGGACAATTCATTTACTCTTCTAGCCCCAGACTGGACAGAATTCATCCCACCTATCTGTAGCTGTTTGGACAGTGGAGGAGTTACACCTCAGCTAGTCAGAGGAGAAATGAAGGCTCAGTGCCAAGACAGAGGCATCTAGAGATAACTGAGATGCTTAAGGACAACCTCCTAGGCCTCTGGCAGCGGGACAAAGGCTCCATGTCTCTTGCAGGCCATCATAACTACCAGTCTTATACACATGTTCTGACCTCTGGACATTTAATGTGGAACTAGGCACAAGGATCCCTTCAGACTCCTTTGTAACATCTTTTCAAGATAAACCCTAAATTAGCTTAGGAGACCTATCCCTGAGAAATGCTGATTTCTTCACATTTCTCTCACAGGAGTCTCAACATGTAGCTCAGGCATGTGAATTTCAGCAATGTCCACCTCAGCATAAGCTCCTAAGGCCGTTTTCGGCACCAAAGGGCATGCTTTCTTGTCCCCAGTGCAGATCTCTGAGGCTTCATCAGAGCTGGCACATACAGACCCAGGACCTGTGGACGACTCGTCCCTTCAGTAGCCCCTTCCAGAGCAGTAGCTGGTGGCCACACAAGACCCCTGAAGACATCTGAGGTAGTAAAAGATGCTGATGATAAGGCAGCCAAATCCCACTCCCATCTACTGGTGGGGCTCCAGGCTTCTCTGGGTGTCCACTGCCTGTAAAGAGGGCTCAGGTTCTTGTGTAGACACTGAGATGTAAGTGTAAGAAGTAAATTAAAGCTGAATTCCAACTCTAAAATTAGGTGACATTAATTGCCACATCAATGCCTTCCTAGAATCTAGGGTTAGCTGCTAGCAATAAGCTGGTTTCTCTTGCCTTGCTTTCTTGGGGATTTCTATTTTCCTTGCCATGAGCAGAGTCATAGCTCCAACAGTATTAGGAAGATAGTACTGATGCTTGCTGCACCTCACTGGTGTGCAGCAGAGCACACGAGAGAGGTTGCTGTGCCATATTACAGGAATTGCCATATGCCATATATACATAATAACGACATGAAAAAAAGTGGCAAGGCTGACTGGAGTAACAATAAGGTACTCTACACTTCATGACTCCTTATTCATGTCTGTCTTTTTCAGAGCCACAGGCTTTAAAAGAATTATTAGAGCAGAGGGGCCAAGATGTGAAGGCGGTGAGGCACTGGAATGGGTTGCCCAAAGAAGTTGTGAATGCTCCGTCCCTGGCGGTGCTCAAGGCCAGGTTGGACAGAGCCTTGGGCGACATGGTTTAGTGTGAGGTGTCCCTGCCCATGGCAGGGGGGTTGGAACTAGATGATCTTGAGGTCCTTTCCAACCCTAACTATTCTATGGTTCTAGGAGTCAATCTATATTAAAAATACTGGTTCTGTAAATATTCAAAGTGGGTCTTCAATATTTGTCTTGCAAAAATTTTGCAACTGTGTCAGTGAGAACAGTTTCAGGGAGAACTGACCCACTCCAGTTCCAAAGTTCCTTTTCCCTCACCTCTACCATATCAATAAGCAAACGTGGTATAGCTCTGCCAGCAACATCTGCAGAAAAAAAAAAAAAAAGAAAAAAAGAAAAAAAAATTGCAACAACTCACACTTCATGAAACATTATAGTGGAAAAGAAAATGTGTTCCAAACCACCTTGAAGTTCTGGAGTTAATTCATCATTAAACATGAGAGACATGGGCACTGCAGACTTCTGCATTGTTTCCATCCTGGAAAGCCCTGGATTTTGCAGTCTCCCAGCATGGAAAGCCATATGATCACACATCAGCCTGTATATTTTAGTTTGTGCATTTACTCAATATTTATCACCTACTTAAAACCAAGCAAACTGAAAACAAAAAAGTGCAGGGCACTAATTTAACAGCAAATTGTTAACCAGGATATGCCATGCTTCCAAGCTTCCCTTTCTGCAAATGCCTCAGTCCAGGCAAGTTTTACCACTCATATGGATCAAACAACAGGATCAACACCTGAACTAGGAAAGACAATTATTCTGGCAGCACTGTAGCTGTTACCTTTTGTGCTAGTACATGTGAAAGGAGCAATGCTTGAATCATAAAAACTAAGACAAGGATACATAAAACAATAAAATAAAAAACTAAAAAACCCACAACAATAAAAAAAAGCACTGAGATGACCCAATCACATACCAGACCACTGGGAAACAAGAAGTGAAAGGAAAGAGTGGGGTACTTTTTTTTTGGCCAAGTCTGCTAGACTGCATTACTTTACTTTTCTTATGGTGCAACAGAGCAGTCCTTAAATGTCAACTTAAATATGGCAGCTCTCTGTAGCTATACAATATCAAGAACCCTTGAAAAAAAGCACATTGTTTGTACAATCAATGACAAGGAAAAGAATTGGAGACACCATGCAGATATGGAAACACATGTGCAGAGAGCAGTGCAGACACGTCTGATCTGTTCAGTTTGGGTGAGGTGTTTGGTTCTGTGGATGATGGCCCTGGGCAGAGCAGATGTGACTAGAACCATGTCTCGAAGGGCCACAGTCTGATCCCTTCTGCAGGGTGAAACAAGACCTTGTATATGACCTGAGTTTCTACAGCTTAGGCTGTTGGTGGATGTATTCTGTTTTAGCAAACTTTTGTTCTCAGCAGATTGCAAAGCCTCCTCTTTTCCAAATAAGGCTATTCACTTATTTCTCTATAAGGTTTTATACCCTAGTTCACTTCCATGCTTGTAAATAGAAGACTACCTGCCAACAAGCCACATCTCTGTTTTCTGTAATCTCTGATTTATAATACTCCCTCTTCCCTTCTCCAGCATGTAGTTTAGACACACTCTAGATAATGGAGCATTACTGGCACCCAGGAGCTGGCAATTCAGATCTTTTCAGATATTTATTACTTAGAGTTATAAGTGAAGCGATTGCTTTTAAACAGTTCCCCTCATTAAAAACTTTTAATACAATGAATAATCACTAAAGAGACTGGGGCATCATGGCAGCTATTTGACAACTGATGAACTGTAGCAACATTCAAAGCTTATGTTAAGGCTTGCTCTTTAATTAGGATGCCAAGTGGCAGCTCAAAATTTAATGTGAGTTCAGCTCATACTCTGGGGATTGAGTGGGAAAATACGGTTTGGAAATGTTGGCAGATAGGAGTAATATAAGGAAGTTCCAAAAAACCAAGAAGCAAATGGTGTCCAGAGAGGTCTGGATTTTTCTGCAATAATAAAAAATGGACAGTTCTCTTGACCACATGATAAGCATTGGCAATGAAAATTTAGGATTTTTGTAATTGAATTACTGCAGTCAAAGAGCTGGGAATTTAAGACAAGCTAGCCCATCCTTAGATTCTCTCCCTTCCTGCAGTCATTCCTGTGAGGAACAGTACGCCTGTAATTCCACTGAGTTCTATAAAACCTTTATTCTTTCAGGCATAATAGGAATGAATCTTTTTCATTATTACCAATCCCCCACTCAAATGTAATTACAATAAATTCATACAAAAATATAGCTCAGTAATATAAAATGACTACCAAAAGGTAACTACATGCTTTCAAATACAGATCTGAACAAATGGGATTCAATATGAAAACTCCTTTAAATTTCAGTAGTACTGAAATGTCAGCATTTGCTAGTTCTGGAGCAAGTTTCCTTTAAAAATATTTGCAAAAAGAAAAAGATGCCTTTTTTTTTGTTCCAGGTTTGTTTTCTGAGAGGAATATAGTTAAATTGCTGAAATAAAATTCTTTAGTCATCCGGGATCTCTTTCCTGCCTGGTTATTCCCATTGGAGTGAATGGAACTCCTTGTACAGCTGAAGCACTACCTTGTCTGAGTAAGGCTGGCAGATCTCAGAAAATTAATTATTTCTGGACTACTAACATACACGTTAAGATTTAGCTCAAAAAGGCCTTTCTGCCAAGTTATAAATTCTCAGACGTTGTTTATGGTTGAAAAGCTGACATACTCCTTGGAATCATGTCTCAAATGCAATGCTATAATTTCTATAGGCTTTAAGGAATAAACTTTATTGATTAAACTTCATAATTAATCATGCCTCTTCGATAGATGTAAATATAGTTGTCACTCATGTCAGTGACCAAGAGGATATTCATGGCTTCAGCTATAGAACAATGGAAACCTGAAAATGACTGTGCTTATTGTCTGTGAAACAATGAAAAGCTGTGGTAGGTACATTTTACAGCCATGTCATAAAACATATCTGAGTAAGAACACATGCTTTTTTGATCATTAGGTTTTTTCCAATTGGATGAGCCAAACTGCACAATCCTGTAGAATTTACTTTGATTTCTATAATGAATAACTAAAGCAATCCCACAAGGCTATCCACTGTAATAAAAGATTAACTATTTCCTAGTACAGAGAGTCATGGCTATGGAGATGTGACAGCAAATTCTCTAATTCAGCCTAGCAAAATTGTACCTCTGACTACAGATATTTGCTCTAATTCAAGCTGAGCCCCTTGTGAAGTCCTGCGTGGCTGCAATTTCTATGCAATACTTTTTGCCTGCACTTTGAAAGGAAAACTCCTCTGTAAGATGAGCAAATTTTACCACATCTGTGACCATCTTGAGCACATTATTTTGAGTTTTTCATCTCTAAAGTGGCTGTCTGATGAGAACAATATTCTAAGGAGGGCATAACACAGGCTACCTGTGGCTTTGCAAATGAGGAAAAAGAAGATAGACATGTATGGCAGTCCTCAAGACAGAAGTGCGGTTTCTTCTTGATATTTTGCATATTGTATTCAAGTAATGGCTTGAATACATTTAATGAGTTGGTTTGGAGGAGAGAATTACTGTTAACAGTCCAAATGAATGCTGTTTTCTTGCTAATACTATGAAATAAGGTACGTTAGCTTAAACTTATTAACACATTTTATTCTCTGTTTGCCAGGAATCATGTGCACCAGCTACATCACGGCAGCCAACATGTGCATAGTTAACTTACTAATATGTTTGCTCCTGACAAGTTATTCCTGAATCAGCTTAGGGAGCCATGTACATTTGGTTAACAAAGATGTGCTACCGCTAAAATGCAGTAAGAAAATGCCTTTGCAACACTTTTATAGTCCAGAAAAGTCTGGCAGTGTTAGATGTGAGTTCCATTCCCATCAATGACATTATTTTTCAAGAATTTGATGTATTGTGGCTTCATTTTTCATTTAAAGTATTAATATTGACTTAGTACAGGAAGAGAGTAGCTGATTTACCATTCAGCCCAGTTTCTCTATTTATACATACCTTCACATTCTATTTTTGGATGGTCCTTTCAACCTCAGCAAAAACTTATATCTTTCTTCTAAAATTTGAGTACCAGATGTGGAACATGGCCTTTAGCTTGTGTTTGGCCTGCATATTTCAAAAGTTGCTATAAAATGAGTATGTGAGTTTTAATTAAGAATTTGCTGTATATTTTCTTAAATTCTAGGACCTGTATACATGTGAAATTGTGATGAGCCTAAATTCATCAAACAGTTGTTAGGCTGACTGATAGAAATACTCTATGGAAGCTGTGATTGATGCTGGGGAAATTTTAGTGTGCTACTAAATATAGGGGGCCTGAAGGGATGCTGGGGAGGGACTCTTCGTCAGGGATTGTAGTGACAGGACAAGGGGTAACGGGTTGAAACTTAAACAGGGGAATTTTAGGTTGGATATAAGGAGGCTGACTGATAGAAACACTCTATGGAAGCTGGGATTGATGCTGGGGAAATTTTAGTGTGCTACTAAATATAGGGGGCCTATAGGGATGCTGGGGAGGGACTCTTCGTCAGGGACTGTAGTGACAGGACAAGGGGTAACGGGTTAAAACTTAAACAGGGGAAGTTTAGATTGGATATAAGGAGGAAATTCTTTCCTGTTAGGTGGTGAGACACGGGAATGGGTTGCCCAGGGAGGCTGTGAGTGCTCCATCCCTGGCAGTGCTCAAGGCCAGGTTGGATGAAGCCTTGTGTGGGATGGTTTAGTGTGAGGTGTCCCTGCCCATGGCAGGGGGGTTGGAACTAGATGATCTTGAGGTCCTTTCCAAACCTAACTATTGTATGATTCTATAAAAATAAAAGGAGAAGATTGCAGTGAGCACCTCTATAACCCAAAAGAAGCATGAATTCACAGAAAATCAGCAATCCAAGAAAAGCAAAACATTCCACTCTGAAAATGGCCTTATATTGGTCTTACATTTTTCTGTTATTAAAAGACAAACTTTCAAGGATCAAAACCTGGGAAAACCTCAAATAAACAACAAATTATTTTGCTTTTTTGCCTGCAGGATCATAGTTCAAAAAATAGGAAATAGTACTTAAAGCCTTGTATAGCTATGAGGTGGTTGATACATAATTTTATCTTTATTTTTAAAAGGAAAATTATTTAAGATTCAGTAGATGTCAGGTCAACCTTCTACTTTGTGTCATAATTCCTATACCTTGGAGTAAGTGTAATTCGGTTGTTGACTATTTGTGCTGCTGTACCTACAGTCTGTTATGACCCCATGGGACTCCATTGTGTCCAAAGGCATATGGTCCCAACCAGCAAAGCAAAGCAGCTTTGGGCAGGTTTTTTCCCCTTATATTTCAAGCAAAAAAACCACAAGTTTTACATGAAGAAGCGAACCATAGGAAGGAGGGAAGAGCAACTGTAGGGAAATGTTGGTCAAGGCAGCTCTTTGCAGCAGTGTTGTGTGTGAAGGAAAAGGCGTTTCCTTCAAATGGGACAGTTTTAAAAATTTATTGAAAAGGTATTAACTATCAGAATTTGGACTAAAATTCAAAAGAAATAAAAAATCTGATCTCAAAGTAGCCCTATTTATTGCAAGTAGAACTTGTCAGTGATTACAAAGTCCGTATCTTTCTAAAGTAGAAGTAGTGGGATATATTTGAAAATTATTTAACTGTCCTTCTCATGGGCTCAATTTCAATAAAATATGAGCCAGCAGTAGTAAGTGAAGCCACTGCTGATGTGTGCTCAAGAATGTTTTCACACAGTCATTCGTATTGCAGATAATGCTCAAAAAAAAAAAAAAAAGCACAAAAGAAATCTATTGTGCCGACTTTACTGGGAAAGCAATTAGATTGTACATGTCTAGAAACTTAACCGTGATTGCTACTGTATGTGTTGTTGCAGCTCAGAAATTATTTTCACATGTTAATAATTCATTTTTTCCACAATAGTAATATTTTTTGTCTGGTAAGCATATAATTGATTCATTAAATTATGTAGTTCCCTGCAGTCTGACCTCTATTGACATCTCTGAATTTGTGGCAAGCTATTTTAAAAGTGCAGAAACGTATCACAGCCAGCAGCCTTACACTATTATAAATATTTTCTACTGTGCTAATGCTCAGAGTTCACTTTCTGGCAGCTTACCAAGAATTTTGCATAGGAATGCACTGAGCTGGACCCCTATCTAATAAATTTTATCTGACACACTCAAACATCCACTTTTATTACCATGTCTGATTTTCCCATGCTCATACAATTTAAAGCTACAGCTTCTCCCTTTCTCTTCTTTGAAGAAAGAGTAATATTTTCAAACAGAATGTCACAAGGGCACATTACCCTGAGCACTTTCATCTGTGGAAGCTTAATACAAAAGAATGTATACTACATATTCAAAAAAGCACATTCTCCCTCCAATCCCACCATTCCTCCACAAATGCCCCCCAAACAGTGCAGAGAGGGAAAGCATATTTCTGTGACATTTCTACTGTTTATGGGCTGCGATTTTTTTGTATTTCAGAATAACCGAGTTCTATTCTTGATGTTCTCAGATCTGTATGTGGACAGCAGTGAATTCTGCAATATTTTAGAGCAGTTGGTGCCCTTCAGTGTGCTTTGTCCAGGGTCTAATTGCTGAGGATACTTAAGTAAAAAAAGTATATATGATACCTATAACATTGCTGTGTTGAATTTTCAACACCAAGGAATGTAGGCCTTCAACCTCACTGTCTATGTATGTCATCCCTTAGCTGATGCAGGAATGTGTCTGTATGACACTGAATCAGTGAAGTGACATCCAGGAAGGCTCTACTCATAACCTGAAGCTATCAGAGTCATCCTGCTAATGCACACCTTAGAGGATGAAAAGTACAAGGGGGTCACAATATTTGGAAACTGGATTAATATGAGTCTCTTGCTGGTGGCTTAGGTGGACATCACAAACTGTCCCAGACAAGATTTTTAATGCGGTGGTTAAATTGTTCCTCATTCTTGTGCTTAGTGATAACTTTCAGCTTTCTTTAATGTTGAGATTGTTGCTCAGTTTAAAGCTATAATAATAAAATAAAATAAAATAAAATAAAATAAAATAAAATAAAATAAAATAAATAAAATAAAATAAAATAAAATAAAATAAAAAAATAAAATAAAATAAAATAATAAAAAAAAGGCACATAGGAAAGGAGTCACGTCAGTAAAAAGATTTCCATAGCCAATAACTTTTTTTCCTTCTGGACCAAATGGAAAGTCTTCTGAAATAAAGAACACACTGCATTAATGTATCTTGCATTATATCTCCATGATGTAAATTTATAACAAATCAGAAAAGAGCACCCTGAGTTTCTGAACATGTGATTTCATCTAATTTAACATTTTCAGTTTTTTACTCATCAATAAAACTAAAGCTGCCCTTTATCTTTGGACAAAAGATGAATGATGCAGAAGCTTAGAGAATATGGGTATTGCTCTTTTTTTAATCTTCCATAGTGACAACTGTAGAAAAAGTGAAATAGTGAGCACAGTTTTATTTTCTTAGGTTTTTTTCACCCAGAGATTTTCCCCAAAATAGACAATTTTCAACTGAAATTCTATGACAAACAAAAAGATCCCCCAAGGCCACCTATATTATCCCATTAAAAATTACTTAAAATAAGTTTTAAAGAGAAAAAGACACTTTAGCTAAATTCACATGCAAGTATCTAGAGTTATTGAGTTTCAAATACAGCTTTCAAATGCTCCCAGTCTCTGTATAAAACAGATATAAGTATTTTTTGGAACCTGTTATTTGTCACTGGCTCAACTTATCAGCACAGTACAAAGCCTGGGAAGCCTTTATGCAAATTACAATATCCTTGCAAGTCAAGCTTGAAATATAATGTGAACTAACCCATAAATGGGTATCCAAAAAGCCCCTTATTGGTTTCATTTATTAAATTTCACTGCAGTGTGAGGATGGTAGCTTCTCTATAAAGCAGCTAATCAGAATTGACAACAGAGTCAGATAATCTGCCCAGTAACATAGAGAAAAACCTCCTAAAAACCCTAAAGGAGAGAACTGTGCACTGGTTAAGCTGTCATCCTGGAAGGACACGCAGAGGTGTCTGACTATAAGCCGTGACTATTTCCACCAAAGTCAGCAGGGTCTCTCCTCCATGTGCTGAAGCAGAGCAGAATTCTGCATGGCAAAATTTGTCCTCTGGCAGCAATCTGCAGAATCACCAACAGCTTTAGAGCAGTTTGTGCAAAACCAGACTGCAGCAAAGGAGTGTTTCTGTGGCCAATGTCCTGCCTTAGCAGCAGCCTGCATGCAGTCTGGGAAAGGTGATGCCTCTAACACCAGCTCCAGCTCTACCTATGCTCCCTCCTCCAGAGCAGCTGGCTACCATCCTGGGTAGTCTTATCTGCTGTGACTTGTCAAGCCAAAATATTTGTTTAAAAAAGGATCAAATATTCATAACTCATTTATGCATTCCTTTAAAGGAGAAATGGGGCTTGTCATGGTAGATAAATGCCAAAGTACGTGTGAGGAAGGGAAGGGAAAGGAAGGGGAGAGAGAATATTTTTTCACATGCAGTATATATGTTTTTTTCTGCTCCTACTGTCTCCCTTCCTTTGCTTAATGTCCTGATGATGAGTTCAGGAAGGTTCAGTGTGATTTCTGTAGCTGTGTGATCCAGAGCAGCACTGTTAAGCCAGTCTTGCCACTGGATGCTGTTGGTTTATATTTAGTTAATTTTTAGAAGTGATTCAGGCAAGAGATTTCTTTCCAGAAAACTCCTAAACTAACACTGAATAAGCTTGTCAGTCAACACTTTCATATAAAAGCCAATGTGGCGCACAAAATGAGGATTTCAGTAAGTAGGGCTTTGTTGACAGACTGGTTATTTTCTATATGAGACGAGTTGCAAGACAGATTTCCATTGGTTCTGGGTGAATAGAGAAACATTATAATTTTCCTCCTTTATTTCTGCAAAAACAGTCCAAATATGTGATTTTTCTGAATGCAGAAAAGAATCATTACAGTTTCTTTCTGTTCACCCCAATATTTTCATTCATCTTTGATATCCACAGCCTTTAGTCCAGAGAGACAAAAAGCAGCTCAGGATCATTAGGAAATTTCTTACAGCTCTATTTCAAATATGTTTCCAAGAAAGAGAGCAAATAAGTGAGAATTACTTTACTACTATAACGAGTACAAAAATAAAATCCTTAGAAACATCTAATAAACTGGGCATACAAAAGATCAATTTTGACCTAGTTATAATACATGTTAATTTTTGAAAGCAAAATACTGTATTTTTTTCCTAGCAGGCACTGTTAATCACATTTTAGACAAACATGTTCATGGGAAAAGTGTTCCTGAACCTCTCTTGAATGTCTCTCTTTTCTCTTCAGAAAAGATGAAATCCAGTATGAAATCACAAAGGCCTGAAACAATGCATCTGGTGAAACAGGAATCCATGGCATGATCAATGTACATTTTGTCTTTCAAAATATGGGCACTATGAGAGCTGAGATAGCAGAAACTGCCAAGACTGCAAATGTTCCCTCAGAGATCTTAAATAAAAAAAACACACAAGAAATCTAGTTTTACAAAAATTTAACAAAAAATCAGAACAGCAGTTTAACGTTCCAGATGTTAGACACATTGAACCAAATAACAGATGCATGATAACAGGCTTTTCTGACTCTAGTATTGAATTTTGCAATACAAGCTTCAGTTACTTAAAACTTTGCCATTGGTGTCTGTGCTGAGTATCTGCATCAGGCTGATAATTAAGATAGGGTTTGAATTCTCTTTAGCTCTTTCTTAATATAAGTCTGAAAACGAAGATGCATTTTCAGCACTAAATGATTCTGGGTTTATTGCTGTTATTGTTGGGGTTTTGTTATGTTGTTTAGACTTTTTTCCAAGGCTGTCCTTAGAAGAAAATACTTAACTTTTGGCAAGGTGATGTCAAAGCTGTAGTGTAATCCACCCTCATTTTCCTGGGCCACAAGACACGGGAAGCCTTGCATCTGACCAGCAGAGATATAGATGTTGGCAATAAGACTCTGCATGATCTATAGAGTCTGAGTAAAATTAGATTTCCTGTGGTTGCTATAAATGCCCAGGAAATGCATGCCCAGTTCCCAGGAAGAAAGTCCACAGCCTTTGCTCATGGCCAGGACTACTTGGAGATTGTTTCTTTTCCTGATGCTGTTACATCTGACTACACTAGGGAAGGGGGAACTGGCATGGGACAGCGACAGGGCATCTTTGCCATTTGTTAGAAGAAATGACAGGGCAAGGCAAGCTTAGGTACTGGTTAAGTTGAGAGATGTGCCCATCTAAGGGGCATAGCCAAGGCAAAGGGTCAAGGCATTTGTGATCTCACCCGAATCCATGGGAAAGATGGAAGGTCATGAGAAATAAGGATGCAGGAGCAAGGATTATGGAGTTTTCCTCCCCATTTAAAAAAATGAGAAGCAATGCAGTCAAGAAGGTTTTGAAGCTAGTCCCCAGCTGAACACTTTTGTCAGGCTGCTTTTTGCTGAGACAGCAGTCCAGTGGTGGTCTGGAAGTTCAGGCAGAGATGGCATGCTGCCGCTTAGGCTACACTCATATGGGAAGAACCCCAGAGAGAGGAACCCACCCCAACTATCTTTTCTCCAAGCTCCCTGAAGGCAGCAAAGAGCAACAAAGCTGTTGTGTTTCATGCAAACCAGAAGCCCCAGAGAGAAAAAAACAATCTGGTCATTTAATTAAAGACTATAACAAAATGTGTAGACACAAAGAGATCAAATTAGTATTGTTGTTAGCACATCCCAGCGCTGGAGCATTTGTCTTTAATACTTTAAAAACAGCCTTATCAGTTGGGTAATAGTTTTTTGTAGTTTAAAAATGCTTTTTGCCCACAAACAGTTATGAAGACCTTGCAGTCTCCCTGCAGGGCTAAAGAAAGCTGGGAAGGCAACAGAAGCCCCAAAAGATTAGCTGAAACCTTGCTGAGTGGTTGTCGTGGTTTAAGCCCAGCCGGCAACCAGAAACCACGCAGCCATTTGCTCATTCCCTCCACCCCCTCTCCCCCCCACTCCTGGAGGGATGGTGAGGAGAATTGAAAGAATGTAACTCCCACGGGTTGAGATAAGAACAGCCCAGTAACTAAGGTGTAACACAAACCACTACTGCTACCACCAATAGTAATAATTATAAGAGAAATAACAAGGGAAGAGAATGCAACTGCTCACCACTCACCGACCGATACCCAGCCTGACCCAAGCAGTGATCTAGCCCTTCTGGGTAACTGCCCCCAGTTTATATACTGAGCATTACATGCTGTGGTATGGAATACCTCTTTGGTTAGCTTGGGTCAGGTGTCCTGTTTCTCCTTCCTCCCGGCTTCCCTTCCTCCCTGGCAGACATGAGACTCACAAAGTCCTTGGTCAGAGTAAACGTTACTGAGCAGCAACTAAAAACATCGGCGTTATCAGCGCTGTTCCCAGGCTGAAAGTCAAAACACAGCCCTGCACCAGCTACTAAGGAGAAAAATGAGTGCTACTGCTGAACCCAGGACGGTGGTGTATCTGGGAATGGCATGTCCATCTAACAAATATCAGTTCATGGCCTATCCTGGAGCATTACCACTGTTTATCACTTGCAATGTAATGCCTTCAACATCTCTCTTCTTCAGATGGGAGTTGCTGGGATCTCAGCACATCCAAGCATATACTCACTCACACCAGTGACCAGCTTATTTTTTGTTTAAAACTTGTTCATGTATTTTGGAGACTCAGTTCCTCCAAAGCTCTTAAACCTTTAGTTAGTCTCAGTTGAAATCAGCAGGACTAAATTTAAGATCAAAGTTAAAGATACTCTTATTTTCCCCTAATGTTTCTGGACTGTTCACATGCTAAAAATCAATGCAGAGAAGCAAGCAGTGGAGAATTGAGAATACGGCCACCGAAACAAAGTCCAAGAGCCTTTTTTTGGGACTGAATTTCACAAGAAGAGAAGTTTAACTCCAAAGGCTGAGAGGTAATTGTGTTTTCTCGGGGAAAAGTATGGAAGCTGAAGGTATAGGATGGCTGAAAGGGGGTATAAACACAAGAGCAGAACTTGCTGAGTGCTTTCAAGATGAATAGAAGCAGAGCTGAAGACCCAAAACAGCTGGAACATTTTATTCCAGAGATTTTGTTTTAAAGCAACAAGCACTGCTTTATTTTCAGTTGTTTTTGCAAATAAACAGACTGAAAATACACAAGCTACTTTTCCATAGGTGGTGTTAATGCACAAAGGTGACTCTGGTGGCTTGGCTGTGCCATTCCCACCTTGCATGCAGCCAGCAAAGCCCTGTTTGCCCATTTAGCTGATTTGCCTCTTGTGCAGTAGGTAGCACTAGGGCTCTCTGCAAATCACTATATTGCAAGTAAAATAGTAAAAATAACAATGATAAACTTACTACTGTGTAGCTCACAGACATATCTGACAGAAAAGCTGTGAAGGTGGAAGGACCCTGGGATTTCTACCCAAATCCTGAGCAGCTAAGCTGACTGCATTTATTTCAGACTCTATAGACTTTTTTGCTATTAAAAGATCCAAGATTCGTGACTTAGTGTTGCTCTTTCTTTGCCTGGAAAGCGTGGGCTGTAGATGGCAAATATAGATGGTACTTCTGTATTTAGACTTTTCAGTGCCAAATGCACAGAATCTTCTTTTCTGCTCTCCCAGTGATTATGTTATTGATTTGTTTAAAAAAAAAACCAAACAAACCACAAAAAAACCCTTTTTATAGCAAATGGCTTTTTTCAGCAATCCTTGATATCTTTACAATTTTGCATTCTTTTTTTTTAGTTTTCTAATATATTAAAATTTCATTTCTACTTATGATAGGGCAAATTGTTCACCAGATGTGAAGGAACCTAGAGGAATAACATTATTGTTATTGTTATTGTTATTAATCATGGCCATGAGTAAAAAATAAAAAAGAAAAGCAGGCTTCTGTTTTACTTCAGTGGAGAATTTGGAAAGACAGTGGCATAATTCATTCTAGTTTGATCAATCACCCGATTTCTATTTCTGTTATTCAGCCTATTATGCAGTGGGTTTGGTTCAGATAAAATATTTCAGGGCCAGATTCAATCCCAGCTTCACAGCTGTGTTCCTAAAATGTGTGAATATTTGATGCATCTCAGGTGCATATTGAGAAACCATAAACTTTACACTGCCTATCTGCTTATTCTGCCATCTTCTTTAGTCTGCTGACCCACCTGCACTCGCCTGTGCAAATGGCTGTTTTCCATGTAGGTGGAAGGGGCAGATGCAGGGCAGGGTACAGCTAATGGGACAGGAATGTATCAAGAATGACAGGAAAAATCAGGAATGACAGGAATAATCAGGAATGACATCCTCTGTTGCATCTTTTTTAAATGAGTTGCCAACCTGGACATCTCTAGGTGTGGAAATTTTCTGGTGTCATTCAGTTAAGCTGGATTCAAGGCTTCAAAGCTCACCATTTATACAGAGCATGTGTCTTTCTTGAAAGTTTCTTGAGTCCCCAAGTTAAAAACAGAGATGGTGTAAGGAGGGAAAAAGGATAGTAGAGAGAGACAAATATTTATAAAGGCTCTTACCCATGTTTGGTAACATAACAGCACAGAAATTTAATCCATAAATGAACAAAGTTTCAGTTCGCATAAGATTTAAGGAGATTTTTTTCAATTTTTTTCTTTTTTTTTTTTTTTTTTGGCAGACACCTACTTTGGCAGCTTCAGTGACGTAGCGGTGCCTTTGGCAGCTCTGCAGTGAGCTAAATTACATAAATTATGTTATCCATAGTGTCCACACTTCCAGTCAGAAACCTTTGATGCACAATGAGGCATTTAATACTTTTACATCCTAAGAAGCCAGCCAACTTGCCTCTTATCAAACTCAGAAGCTTACTGAAGACTCAGCTACTGATGCAAAACTAATTTGAATTTATCAGCGTTTGACACTGTCCCACACGACATCCTTCTCTCTAAATTGGAGAGATATCAATTTGATGGATGGACCACTCGGTGGATAAAGAACTGGCTGGACGGCCGCACACAAAGAATTATGGTCAATGGCTTGATGTCCGGCTGGAGACCGGTAACGAGTGGTGTCCCTCAGGGATCGGTGTTGGGACCGGTCTTGTTTAACATCTTCATCGCTGACATGGACAGTGGGATTGAGTGCGCCCTCAGCAAGTTTGCCAATGACACCAAGCTGTGTGGTCCAGTTGATATGCTGGAGGGAAGGGATGCCATCCAGAGGGACCTTGACACGCTTGTGAGGTGGGCTGATGCCAACCTTATGAAGTTCAACCACGACAAGTGCAAGGTCCTACACCTGGGTCGGAGCAATCCCAGGCACAGCTACAGGTTGGGCAGAGAAGAGATTCAGAGCAGCCCTGTGGAGAAGGACTTGGGGGTGCTGGTCAATGAGAAAATGAACATGAGCCGGCTTCAGTGTGCGCTCGCAGCCCAGAAAGCCAACCGTATCCTGGGCTGCATCAAAAGGACCAGCAGGTCGAAGGAGGTGATCCTGCCCCTCTACTCTGCTCTTGTGAGACCTCACCTGGAGTATTGTGTGCAGTTCTGGTGTCCTCAACATAAAAAGGACATGGAACTGTTGGAACAAGTGCAGAGGAGGGCCACGAGGATGATCAGGGGACTGGAGCACCTCCCGTATGAAGACAGGCTGAGGAAGTTGGGGCTGTTCAGCCTGCAGAAGAGAAGGCTGCGTGGGGACCTCATAGCAGCCTTCCAGTATCTGAAGGGGGCCTATAGGGATGCTGGGGAGGGACTCTTTGTCAGGGACTGTAGTGACAGGACAAGGGGTAACGGGTTAAAACTTAAACAGGGGAAGTTTAAATTGGATATAAGGAGGAAATTCTTTCCTGTTAGGGTGGTGAGACACTGGAATCGGTTGCCATGGGAGGTTGCGAGTGCTCCATCCCTGGCGGTGTTCAAGGCCAGGTTGGATGAAGCCTTGTGTGGGATGGTTTAGTGAGAGGTGTCCCTGTCCATGGCAGGGGGGGTTGGAACTAGATGATCTTGAGGTCCTTTCCAATCCTAACTATTCTATGATTCTATGATTTTATGATCTTGCCTTCTGTACAACTGTGGTAGTAATCATTAACTTTCTTGGAAAGTTTGCTTTTGATGCTTCATTTCCATTTAGTTTAGTAGGAAATACAAATAATATGGATCTTACTGATGTTAGTGGAAATATTTTACATGCAATGCAAAGCATTGATCCCAGGATCAAAATCATAATAAGGCAAAGAAGAGCTTTCAGGTACAAAGAGGAGTTGCAGATTTGGTCTCACATCTGGTATATACTCTGGGACCCTCAAATAAAAAATTAGACATAAGCAGTAGAACATATATAGACACCCACCACCAGCCTTACTGGTTAAGTGAAACCAAAGCCATAGCAGGCCAGATTAGCCAGAGCGGAGGGCTGTAAGAAGTGAAATTATCAGTCACAGCTTGCACAGCAGTAGTGATGACATCTCTGTTATTAAGCCACCAGCATCAGCTCTGGATTGGAGTAACAAAGTTCTTTGCTTTTAGATATGTAGGTTTTCCACCATTACCTGGATGGTGTTTAAAACAGCAGCTATCTTCTGCAAAAATGTCTTAACTCTACCTTTTATCTAGCTTCCTAGACCCCATGAGATGGAAGAACATGATACTCTCTGGTGTCCTTTATAGACCCACATTGCTGGCTAGTTTAAATGAGAAAAGGAGATATGCAGACTTGCCAGCATTAAATCGTGAAGTAGAAAAGTGCATAGGACAGGTGGTTGGGAGCTCCTGGTCATTGGTGGACCCCTGGTGAGGCCCTGCTTGAGTGGGCTTTCTGTGCAGTGTGGCAAACCACTTTCTCCCTGCAGTAATGGCTTTTGGGCGGAGGATGCCCTGGCTTCATCCCAGCCTCCTGGGAAATGGGGCTTGTGAGACTTGTCTCGCACGCTTCCCTCACTGTGTGCTTCAGGTCTGGCATTTCCACCAGGTATGATGTACCTTGCTCTACATGTGTGTCCCTTAGTCTATTACCCTTTGGGGGAGAGTTCATTCCTTACCTGTCTACTGGGAGAACTGCCTTCATTTACATTAGTGTGCTGTGCTCTTTCCTAGCGACTGTGAGAAGCCTGGTTTCATGCCAGTGGAAGAATAAGTGAATTTAGATTCATTTCTTCAGTCAAATATTTTATTTTAATTATAATGCAAATTATTTTACCAGGTTCTGTAGTGACATTCCTGCTCCTCCAGTCCAAGCGTTAGATTGGAACACAAAGCACAGAGCCAGCATAAACCCTTTATTTTCAAAATGTTGAATTAGTGCTTTTATGGATATTATTATTATTAATAATAATGTGAAAAATATTTTTTGTCTTCATTCAAAATATTGGAATGAAAATGGTGACTGATTTCTTATTTCATTAAAGTTTCTCTTGCATCCATAAGAATAACCACAGTAGACATCACTATGTTCAATGTTCAGTGGCACATCATACCATGATTAGTTTGTGTTAAATCATGTCAAGTTTGTGGATTACTTTCACAGATAGATAGATTGATAGTTTTATCTGGGTAAACGGGTAGCAGTGGCTCTATGAGCCATACCATCTCAAGGACAAATTTTGATAAATATTTTCTAGTAACAATACTTCCAAGTTTGAAAAGCATTGAAAAGTCAAAAAGAAAAAAAGTAAAGATCCAAAAATGGCTTCATGTTCTAGCATGTTTTCTGACTGGTGTCTGCAGTGCCCATCTTGGAGCAAAGCACCAACCTGGAACTCCCAGTGACAGCCTTCTGACCAGCACAGGTACAGACATCAAAGAGCAGGCTGGGGTGCAATTACATTGCCTTAGTGCATAGCCAAAGTTCTGAGGTAGGACACTCAAGAAGACAAAAACAACAAAACATCAGCTGTTGTCTTATCTATTCCAAGCAGCTATTAAGGCAAAAGTATTTTCCCTTCTGAACTGAATTTGGTTTTACAGAACTGAACAATTCTGACTGAATTTGGTTTTACAAAAAGGTTCACCAGTATTGTAGTTGATTACACTCTCAGTCTAGCTTATTGGAAGGACTGTCTGAAATCAGCACTCTGACTTACAATATAAAGGAACACTATGTTATTTTGTAAGGAAAAATAGCTAGAGTGAGATGTGGTTTGCTTACCCTCTTAGTTCTTTCATACAATACTAGTCTTTATTATATGTTGACAGAGTGAAAGCTAAGGAATTTATCTTCAAATACAAGCCTTATTTTCTTAGAACTTATTTCCAAAAGCCTAGTAAACCTATTTGGCAAATTACTGTAATTATTTTTTCATTCCCTTGTCCATTGTGGGAAGTACAAGTGCGTAGCATAATTACAAAGGGATTTGTCCACTGTGTAACATGAGCAAATGTCCCATCTGTATTTTCCCCTCAGATGTAGATATTTCAGGTTTAAGCTTGTTAAACAGAGGGAAAATTGTGCCTACTTCAGAGTGCATTGATTACAGAGTTGCTGAGACAGTGGGAAGCTTCACAGGTGCAACAGTCCCTATAAATTATCTGTTTCTCAGTAAAATGAAAATAAATTGTTTCCTTAAGACTGAAGTGTTTTCTTCACTAGAAATGAAGGAATAGTAAATGTGCCTCAAATGATGATAAGACATTGCATAAAAGTGACCAATAGCCTCCAAAATAAGGAATGGTTGAGAAGTGTGTAACCAAAAATAAGCTCAGTGCCTTATGTGAACAATGATGAAAGTGCATACCATTTTTTATGGTGACTTTAAGGCTGATCACTCCTTTTCCTAGAAATTCCTTCAATGTGCCAGTGTAAGGACATCACTCTCAATGAGGAAGCAGAGGCCTTGGTGAAGCGGTTAAATAAACATATCGTTATTGTCCAGCTTTAGAAGAGGATATTAAATTACATACCAGGAAAACGGGCCATGCCTGTCTTCAGCATTTGAGTACGTCTGAGTCTTCATTTTCCTGTGCTCAGTTTTGATTACCTACAGCCCCCAGCTTTGGTTTATTTATCTAAGCGTTATTCCAACATAAACTCACTGAGATCAGCTCTGCTCTCAGTTCTACAAAGTCAGCTCAGTTGGAAACGTGACTCAAGCAATCAAGGACAGAAGTGAATCCATTACCATTTTCTGAGGTATCCTCGTGTTTATTTTTATGGTCAGATTTTTTAAAGTCCTTTCAAATAGGATCAGGAATTTTTATAATGGGAATATAAATCACCTGCGCCAGTTATAGCGCAGGTAATTGAAACTTTAATAAGCTTTCATGTGAGCAGTGGCAGCTTTAATGCTTTTTGACTGATGAGGATCTTAACAGGAGATTTTGTATTAGATATATCATGGAATCACAGAATTATAGAATGGTTAGGGTTAGAAAGGACTTGAAGATCATTTAGTTCCAGCTTCCCTGACATGGGCAGGGACTCCCCATACTAGACCATGTTGCCCAAAGCTCTGTCCAACCTGGCTTTGAACACTGCCAGGATGGAGCATTAACCACTTCTTTGGGCAACCTGTTCCAGCACCTCACCGCCCTGCATATATGTGTGCATATGCATATAAAACCATGGAGGTTTAAAAAAACGGTGCCATGCAAAACAAGAATAGTATCAGTAATATTGGAAAATAAAAAAAGGCCATTATCTTTTAAAAGACCTTGTAACATTCTCCCATATGCCACTTCCTTGTGGGTAGTGCAGGTTGCTCCATAGCTGACCCTGTGAGCTTGATAGCACCAGTGAAATCCCCATGGAGACTGCTGCAAGGGTGGGCTCTATACCTAACAAACTCATATGCCTACGGTCCTTTTAGTGCCAGGCTTTGTGCCCCCACACATGCCCTGAGAGAAGATCCTGGCACCGGAGAAATCAAACTGGGTGTAAAGAGATCAGGATAGAAAACCTGTGGGGAAGGAGGATGTGGGGAACAAAGAGCAGCTCTGGAGTGAGCATGAATTTTCTGTGGTGGACAAAGGGAGAGCTAGGGCGGGAGAGGAAATGAGAAGCAAGAGGATGAGTTTGAAAGCTTGTTCAGGGCTGGGTGGCTGATTACTGGAAGAAAAATTAGGAAAAGCAGAAATAGAGTGAGAAGAAAAAATGACCCAGGAAAAAGAAGAGAGGCAGGAGATGATTGTCAGGAAACACAGGTGATCAAAGAGACTGTGGGAACAGAGAGGGAAGGATGGGAAAGCATGAGGGGAGAAAAGGGAGGTAGGACAAAGATGGTGGCTAGGAGAGAATCAAATGACCAACAGAATGTATATGACCATGGTGGAAGGGCCTCAGGTAAGCACAGCAGCACTGCCAATGTGAGATTAAAAGCAAAAAGTAACAAAAAATATTCCTCAGTATTTAATTCCATGATTGGCTTTAGCTATCAAAGGACAGAAAACAGCTGCATTTCATAAAGCAACAACTGGGCTGCAGTTGTAACCTAATCCTTGCATTTGACACTTAGAAAAAAATATTTTTCCTGCATATGTGATCCAGTTATATGACCAATACAGCGCCGACAAAGTCAAGTTGTTAATAGCTTCGTCTTCATGTTTTTTCCTTTGTCTCTTTTGATCAAAGAGAGAAAGGACAGGTTTCAAAAGGCTGGGCATTGTCTTTCAGAGTTGATGTGTTTATCCCTCCCACCCACAGATGTATGGATCACTGAAAAATAAAACCCTTACAAAAAATATCAGCTAATGAATGAGAGGAAGCAGTAGGTGAGTCTAAATATTTATAAAAAGTTACATGGTTAAACTAGTTTTTCAGGAGCTTAAAACTTACAAGCTTTTTTACAGGAATGTTAAATCTGAAAATATTTTAGCAAAGCAGTCAGTAGAGTTCTTTAGATATGCTCATACACTCCTTCTGTCACTTGCCCAGTGTACGAAAGCTAATATTATCTCGCTGCAACAGCAGCATTTATGTATAATCCTAAAGGTAAAATTCTTGCTGAGGGATACAGGTAAGTGAATGAGCTGTTCTGTTTTGTTCAGAACAGCTAATGCAAGAAATTAAATGTCTTTGTATACATTTATGGTGGTGCTTTTCACCCCCACTCATTTTCTAATATTGTACGAAGGAGCGCAGAGAGCTGCAGCAGGTTTTGTAGCAGTGGGCTGTTGCCCACAGCCATTCTGCAGAGTGTAGGACAGAAGTGGAAGGAGAAAATATGTCCAGTGACAACATATCTACCTTGCTGCCTTGTAAAACTCAGGAGTTCATTAGAAAAAAAAACCACTGTGAGCTAAATTGAAGATCTACAAAATTGAACATAGTTAATTTATCTGAAAAAAATGAGACAATATATCGAAAGGATCTCAGTTTATTTTTCTTCTGGTTCAAAGATTTAATCAGTTCTGAACCTGCAACTTAGAGGATACTCTATATTTCTTACTTAATATTAAGGCCACTTAACCAGAAAACTGCAGAAGGTCTTTTACTAATTTTTATACCCTCTACATTTTTCACTTTTAAGTAGTAACCTTGGAAAAATTACATTGGTTTTAATTAAGATGGATCAGTGAAACCGCACCACACTTTTGTGAAGAATGAAAATGTCCATAATCTCGTTGAGTTCACTCACACTGCTAAAGCTGCAAGGCAGATACCATTTCTATAGTTCCCTTGCTAGCTTCAGTCCAGAGCAATTAAAATACTGCAGTGCACTGTACCTCTCACCCAGGCTGCAAGCCCAGATTCCTTTCTAAATACCTATGTCGAGAAACCCCAGCCCCAAAAGCAGGGAAAGCTTAAATCAGTATGCCACTTCATAGGCACAATAAACAGATCTATTGGAAAGCAGGAGTCATTAATTCTGATACTCATGGAGTTGCATGCTTACCTGTGAAAAGTTTTTTAATCTGACATCATTAAATTACTTCAGCTCCTACTTTGTCCCAGATGAAATGAGATTTTTATGAAAAATTCTGCAGGTGATTAATTGGTTTCAAAGCCTTCCAAATACACTCTGCATTTCCACTGATATTAGTCTCCTTTTCCCAGGAGAGAAATGAGGTTACTGGAAATCATATTACACCAGCTTACTTCTTCTGAATTAAACACGCTTGAAATAAATGTCATTACTTTTTCAGTTTACAACTTAACATCTCAGACTGAGAAAACTTACAATCTTCATTTTGTCACTGAGTTGTGTAACATTATTCCATGTCATCGTACAAAAAAATATTTGATGCATTGTAACATGAAAACAATATTGAAATATCGTGCTTAGAGACCAAACTCTGTTACATGCACGCCGCAATTATGTGCGACTTTATTAGCATTTCACCAGCAGTATCTAAAGGACTCTGAGCCTCATTAAATAAAGGCTTTAGGTGCCTAAAGAGACTTCTATCTCCTTTTGTGGGATTTGGCAAACTAGGTTCAAATCTGCAATCCAACATGTCATGCTCAGCTACTACCCATCCTTATATTCGCTAGACTCCAAAGGCACCAAAGGATTTGACCTTGCAGCTCTTTAATTGCTTAGAGCTGTTGTTCTGTGCTTTACTGGAACTGACCTATTTCCGACAGGGCTGAATGACTTTGCACCTAGCTCATGTCTACCAAAATTATTTCATTCCAGAAACTGCAAGTGAAACTCCTCTCCTGTAACCTCAGACACCTACCATACAGAAGAAGGGCTGAGCAGTTAGACAAGGCTACCTCTGCAGCTAATGTGGAGAAGCAGGCACTGTGAGAGAGCTGTCCCTCTGATCTATTTTAGTTCTCTGCATTAGGATGCAAGGTGCTGCAATTACTCCAGTCATGATACAGGATGTCTGGGAAGACTGTTTCAGATTTAGATTTCTGCACTGTAATTATTCAGATGAACACCCAAATAGGTTTCCTCCCCATTTTACATGATACAGTGGGATACTGTAATAGACTTCCCCATGGAAGCTAGGAAGAAGCTGGGATGTTGAAGTGGTGCAGGTCTCTACAGTACAGACAGCTCAGCAGAATTACCTTTTGTGCTTGACCACAGAGAAGCAATCATACCAATACCCATCCTGGCAATACCTCAGTAATTTGTGTGTCCTGCAATGTATTACGTGTGTATATATTTTTATATATATGTGTGTGTGCTATATATATATATATCTCATATTGATATAGTGTATAATGTACTATGTAAGTCCCCTACTTGGCCTGGCACAGCAGAAAAGCTCAAAAGGAGCTGGTTCAGAAGTGGTGCAAGTGAGAGCCTGACTTTGCAGCTTGGCACTTGCTGGAGAATTGAGTCTTGGGTCCCGGCCAACAGCAGCTGCAGCTCCTGGATGGAGCTTGGGTCCCAAACTCTGCATCCTTGCACTGGAACTGCAGAACTGAAAACACAGAGACTCAATAGACCATAAATAATTACCTCCCAGCATTAGGAAAACTAGCATACTCATTTGGCCACCCTATTATCAGTAAGCCAAGGAAGCATGGTATTAAGGTCACAAATAGTGCATTTAGCACTGCTCAGTAATGATGGAACAGGGGAAACCTGCTGTCTTCAAAGATCTTCCATGCCCTTTTGGCTTTTGTAGCACTGGATAGGAAGGCTGCTCAACAATTCATATCCCAACACCATACCAGTGTGCTCAGTTATAACAAGGATTATGTTCTGGTTTCACAGAAAAAGATCTCACAGAAAAACTCATTAAAAAAATGTAATCTGTTATGAATATGGCATTAAAATACACTTAGAATCTTAAGGTACTAACCAGTACATGATACTCTATTTTAGTAGAGCTGCGAGAAAATTTAATGCCTGAATAGATAGTGAATGCTGAGTGCCAGGAAAAACAAAACTATTACATGATTGCACATTTTCAGGTAAAAGTTTGTTTAAGGCAACATGGCACCATACATCTTCATTAGATCATCACAGGTGACTTGAGGAGAACTTGGGGCTAGATCCAAAAACAGTGTAGGTGGACAGACCTCCCAGGAAATCCGTGGAGGACTTCTTTTCATCATAGATGATCTGGCCCAGTGAAACCACACTCCATTTTATTCTATGCTGCAGCTTTATGAGTTCTGCTTCTTTGGAAAGAGGTGCCATAGCCTGGCTGTGAAGTGAGTGGGAAAGCAGGTGTTAAGCTGAACATGTACAGGAACTCTCAGAGACTTGTCTTTCCTTGGCCAGGTGTGAAGGTCTGCAAGTCTACTTCTCTAGCCTCTTTCTCCTGGACCTATTGCAGTTAATAGCACCACAAGAAACAATTCAGCTGCAAGTTTCAGCAGGTTTTAAATTTGCTAAGTGTTTTTTGTTAATTTCACATAATATTTTCACAATGTAAAAGGCTTTTCTTTTTTATTGTAACACATTATTGCACACTGCATGCTCATAATTACATAATACTTCCCTGCTCTATAGATTTCTCTTGATTGTTAATATTAAAATGCTTATTAAGATCCTCTCTATCAGCTTATGGTCTGCACATATACTAAGAGGGTTTTGGCAAACATGGCATAGGATAAATGTCACTTGTAAAAAATGTTACAGACAAAGTAAAGTGGAGGTTAAAAAAATAGAGATTAGAGTGTTGAGTAAATGTCATGTCTGCCAGAATCAATTGAAAATGAGCGTTCTTGTTGGCCTTTGCTGAAAGGAAGAGAGACTTCTCCTCCCCCAAGCCCTCTCCCAGAGGAGTACAATCAGGATGGTACTAATGAGCAGAAAACTCACAGGGTAGGGGTGATGTTTCCTTCAGAAACACTATATGCATTGGTGCCCTGAGCCCCCTAAGGACCTGAAATCTGTTATTGTTCCTCCTGGGAGGTCCGTTTACACTTAACACACATCTGGCTTAATTAGGTTGACAGCTGCTGCAGGTACTATTGGACAAGCTCCAGGCATCAGAGTGCATTAGCATTTGTTTAATGGTTTAACCTTTCATAATCTGATGTCCACTGCGTAAATGAACCAAAGAGATATCTTTTATTAGTTGCTAATGTGTGTTGTGTGTGTATGCATGCACATGCAAGCAATCCATATTGAATGTGTCCCACCATGCACTGAAATTAAAAATCTTTTCCAACTGTAAACTTGATTAAATAAATCCAGCTCCAAATTAAAAAAAAAAAAAAACCCACAAGATTAACAGTGAAGACAGCAGAAATAACACTCTATATAAAGACAGGAAAAAAAAGTTATTTTCATGCATTGAAAGCAGCCACCACACACTCACATCAGATTTTGCATACCTATGGTTTTCATGCTTTAATTAAAAAATAAACAAACCAGGACAGGGAAAAAGGGATTATAGCTTTTGCTGCCTACATAAATGAAGCCAACATAGAAGGTGGTCCAGCAGAGACTCATGCTTGGCAATAAAGTAATTTTTTCATATTTTTTAATAGATCCAATGAACAAAATAGGCCTGATTCTGCCCCCAATTAAAATCAGAGTAATTCATTCAAAGTAACTGGAAAGAATCTGTTTTTACGCTTGTGTACCTGAGGGAAGAATATGGCTTGAATGATTAGGCATGTGCTATGTTTTCTCAAGAGAACCCTTTCCCCATATCCACTGAAAGCTTTTTTTCACTTTTAAATATTCTTTTATGTCTAATTGGCTTCTTTCCACAGTAACTCCCTGTAAAAATAGCCTTTGGCAAGGCAGCCAACTACAGCACAAGCCCAAACCTTATTGTATCATTGAAAGCAAAACCAAATCCAAAGGCACCTTTCCAACTCCAATCAGCTTTCTTTATACACCAATGTGCTCATTTACCTGACAAATTATTGTTCACCTTTCTAGTGACTCCCAGACTGCAATACTCCACATGTTTTAAACAAAGAAAATCTTTGTTTAGTGAAGAATCTCATTTAAATATTAATAAACCAGTCCCTCAGAATGTTATCTTTCAGCCTACATTCTTGCCATGGACTTAGCATGCATCAAGTCTTCTCTGTGGTGTGGTCCAGATATGCGAGAGCAGCCTTCTGAACTTGCCATGCAATGAGATATTTCTCTGGCTGAAGTACTGCAGATTTGTGCTGCCTTGCTGAGTAGCAGCAGTTTGAGCTCTGCTACAGAACCCATGCCAGGGCTAGACCCTTGTTTTAAGAGGTGCTTTTGGATTTTTTTGTAGGGTATTTGTCATTGCCTGTCCTCTGTGGGACCCCTTCACGTTGTAATGTGTCTTGGTGAAGCAGCTTAGGGTACCAGCATCACAAGTAGTGAGTGAATGTGGAAATATGGTTAGAAACAGAACATACATTAAATGTCTTTGACTTCCCCGTTTCAGGGCAAGAGAATAAAGACCACATTCTCCAATCTCATGCATAGCAGGTTTTCACACTCTAATTCTCTTTTAGAAGAGCATTTTCTTCTCTGCTTAAGTGATTAAACTTCTTTATGAGCAGAGTAAACAAAGCTTTAATGAGAACATTGTGGTTATTGACTGGATCAGGGTTTCAGGCCCATTAGGCAGCTGCTGTCCAAGCATCTTTGGTGCTTATAGCACTTGTTATTTAGTGTGTAAACTCTCTTAAGCCATCTCTAAATCATGCGACAGAGTTTGATAAACAGAGTCCACAGAGTTCTGTGCTAGGAGATAGTGGCTATGCTGGAAAATCCACCCTGGGACACATAGGCCCATGAGGGTTTAATGCAAGATATATCATGACGTACTCTTGCTTAGTCCCATCAAGTGTCACATATTTACATTACTGGGGAGTGGGGTAAGAGTAACTAGTGTAGCAGAAGTGAAAAAGAAGAGAGACTTGAGGAACATACTAGGACCTTGAATCGAGAAAAACTAAAAGATGGGAAAAAAAAAAACAACTTTTGTTTCCTGGATCACACGAGTCTTGCCAAAGCATATGCTTGGAAAAAATAGGCACAGGACTTTCCATGGCCACACTTGCAGAAAGTCATCTGCTGAAAGTGATACAGTTCTACTGCATAATGCAGTTTCTCATATAATTTAATATCCTTTGTGCCAGCATACTTGAAGGAAGTTTTGGGGAATATTTTTGTCTCTATTAAAAAATACTCATGTGAAATATAATGCTTTTAGGACTGATCATGGTCTCCTGCTGAACCTGTCTGCTAGTATGACAGCTTAAAATTAACTTTCCACACATAGAAGTAAAAAGCTGTTGCCGAAAGTTAATGAAAACCAAAGGAAACTGGAGTTGGATGATACAGGTTGATAGCATTTGACCTCCATAGCTTTGTGTTCAGGAGGATTTCTGCAGGAAATTTAATTGGGACCTTTTATATGCTTAAAATTAGCTACACACTTAAATACTTGCTGAATTGCTGCCTCACCCTAGACAGAAAACAGCTCACTGTAATCTCACTAGTATCAGATTTCCACTCCCAGCCCCCCTGAAAAATCAATGTATAGAATGAAAATCAATCCTTACTGAAACCGTGACTAAAAAGGCTTTCGTTTTTGAAGAAAGGTTGCTTCTAAGATAAAATCCAACTATACCATAAGGCAGCCTAAATATAATCTTGCATTACATCTCTATGTTTGATTGCTTACCTTGGTTTGTGTTGTGTGCTTCTGCTTGTGTTACTAGATAATTTTTGTACAGGGTTCTGTACTTTTTTTCTCCTAACATGTACTATTGTGTCCATTTACTACAATTAATAATGGTGGCAACAACAGTTTTCAGATTGTTTTTAAAGGAGAATGAATTCTTGTTTATGGTTTACAAGTGGAGAAATGGAGGTGCAGAGAGCTGAAAGCTGTATGAAGGGAGACAGAAGTATGTACCCTGAGATCAAGTTTAGTCTATGAAGCACTCTGTCTTTCATTAGAAATCCCAGAAGCCATTACGAGGGGTCATTAACTTTGTTTTGTTATATATTTTACCAAGGAAATACACTGCCTTAAGACAAAGAGTCTATGTCTCTGACATCATACCAACACCTTGATTTTGAGTGCTGAGTCTTTTCTTTCTTCTGATCAAGGTCAGTTATTCTGCAGAGCACACCATGGAGGTGGAGATACCATTAGGGGCTGAATCATTTCAGCAGCTATGCTCAGTTCATGTATCTGTGGGAAAACACAAAAATCCATGTAGGGTACATGGTAATGACTGCAAAGCTGTTCAAACTGTCCCACCAAAAGTATGACCATAAAAGTTAAAGCTTGTTTCTCTTCTTCAAATCATGGCTTTTGCCTGTGGCCTGGCAATTTCAAGAGAAAGAGAGTCTAAGTTCAGGTAGAAAACTCCATGAAGTTAAAAAAAAAAAGGAGAAATGGGCAAAGATTGGATGTCTGATGCAATGGTGAAGAAAGAATTTAAAATGATCCCAGAGTATAAAGACCTGCAAAACAGGAAGGATTTTTGAGAAGTACCTTCTGGAGGAGGATGCATTTAAGGGACACAACCTTACAGTTCTTGTAAACACTTTTCTAATAAGACATTTTTCTCTATTAATGTTGCTACTTGGCTGCCTCAGTGACCAAGAGCAAGAGTCCTGAACAGTTAGTGTAAACCAGATTAAAGACCCTCTTCATCTTTGAAATGGAAACCAGATGGAAGATTTTAACATCTCAGTCACGGACTGGCTTTCTCCACAAATATTTAAAATATTAGATTAAATATCTCTAAGGGAAAGTTAATAATGAATATGGTGCACAGTATTGAAGAAAAATGACATTAAGTGTTTCCTGTTGCTAAAATCGCTTTGCATAATAAGGGGATTATATTGAAAATGCATTTCCAGTATTAATAGGATATGTAGTATTATGAAATCAAGTAATTTTGCATAAAACCAGCATATAATTTTAAACTGTCATTCAGTTACAACAATTTGACGCCTGCCTGAGGACTGTGGGGTTAACGAGTCAAGTTATGAATTCCTCCTGAGGAATCATCATGCTGAAGGGAGTCACCAAACATTACCCATCTAACTAGCGCACCTCTGGATAACAAATATAACAATAAAAGTTTCTGCTACATGGTGGCTCTGTCACTGGGAGGGCAAAGGAGATTCATATGTCTGTTGACTTTATGGGGAAAGGTGATGCAGAGGTGGAATTGTTATAAATCTCTCAGCCAATGCCCTGTATTAGTGCCATCCCACAGGTGATACTCCTCAGTTGTGTCTGGTGCCAGTCTCTAACTGAAACAAAGTCACTGAAAAAAAATTTTCAGCTCCATATCATTTAAGTAAAAGAAACATAAGTGCTCTTCCCTGGGAACTGATTTTAGGCTTTGGGTTAAAGTACACCACTGTTGAACTTAAGTGCTTTCAGTTAACCAAGATCAACCACTATGCCTTAGACAAGTGATAAATTAGATCTTCTTGTACTCTGCCTCAGCCCACCACAGTGACATGAGATCTTGGCTGGCTCTTCCCACAACCCACACTGCAATTTCTAAACTGTAAGCTAAGACAAGGAGTCCTCAAAAGGCTGCCTTTCCCCATCAATCTGTAGGTCTGCGTGGGCAAGGCAAGGGTGTGAAGCTGATCAGATTTTTAACAGTAGGGGTGGTGGAAAGTTGAAATTCCTGCTATTGTTTCCCATTTTTAGCTTCAATGAAAAGTCTTCATGGAAAAAGCTTCTTGACATGTGAAGGCAACCATATCTTATAGCTTTCCCTAATTGAGCCTCCTGCAAGATTAGCAGGCTTGCTGAGGCAGTCCTGTGCTTCCTCTGCTTATACCCAGCTGCTGGCATTGGACAGAAGACAGGGACTGTGGAGGGATCTAGTTTTTGTACTGGGGCTATCACCACAGACTTCAGTTAAGAGAACATACTGAAGAGAACCTATTTTTTCTGTTGTTCCCTAGTTAAAATGCCTCGTGCATGCTTCCTCAGTCTAAAGAGGCTCATGGCAGCTTCTCTTGCTCTGGACATCTTCCTGTTACTGTGGATCACATTTTTCATTGCTGAGGTTAGCACTTCAGAGCAAAAATTGCCATCTACAGTCAGAGAACAGGAGACACTTTTCTGTCCATCATGAAACATGGTCACAGCCAAATAAAAACTCAGGAATTCCAGTTTAAAGGTGAATCTTAGAAAAAAAAAGCCATTGGAGCTAAAATCATAACAAACAAACAAACACACAGGAAAAAAAAAACAACACTGTAAATGTCTATAAATTGGTTTGAATGAATGAATTCAAATTTGAACTGAATGAAGCTTCTAGATTGCTTCTCTGCACTGAGTCATGCCCGGAGCCTAAACCTGTGTAGCTTCTTCAGCAAAGAGGGGACTACAGATACGGTGGTATCTACACAGTATTTGACCTACCCAGGCCACAGGGGTACAGTGAAAAAAAAAACAGTCAACATTCTTATTTTATGATTTCGTCCCTCATCTTAAAATATATGTATACATTCGTTCACATCTTTTTGCATTGTGAGACAGGAATATTTAAGAGGGATATAGGGGTTTTTATCATCCTCCAAGTTTTCCAGTGAAGTACAATTTGAATACAAACATCTGCGTTGTTTGGACTAGTCCTTTTCTACAGATATCAGTTCTCCAGTTGACTTTACAAAGCCAACAATTACATGAGACAAACACTATGCAATTCTCGGTTAGGTAAAATGATTTAAAGCCACATGACCTTTATGCCATTGCCTATTATTAGAGAGGAAGTGCATAGTTTCACGTCTGTTGAATTTGGGCCACCAGTTTTAGGACCCGCAGATCTCATCTGTTCCTCAAAGATAAATTAACCAAATGTGGAAGATGGAGCAACAGATATGAAGTCTTGCTCTTTCCCAGAAGGTGTTTTCCCTCCTCTTTTGTTTTGCCAGCGTTACATATTTTCTCACCTACCATGGGAGGATAAAATCTGGTGTAATGCAGTTACTTAATACACTGGCCTTTGTGACACTAAAAATAATGCATTTAAATGTGATATTTGTGACTATGTGCCCAGCGTGCAAAACCCTAGTCATCATTTCCTTACACTCAAATTAGACCTAGGGGATTCTCGGTGCAATTATGGTGTTGACTGGATTAGCACAATTGGTTAAAAATGCAAGTCTATTTCATCATCTATTCCTGAGGCTCATGGGTTATGGTCCCAGTGAAACAGCCTGTGGAAGTTAGAGCAGAATGTGAAAAGCTGGTTCAGTTATACCAATGATAAAAGTAACAGGAAGCACTAAATATTGAAAACTCAAAATCGTCCATGGCTGTCATAAAAGCAGTTGAAGCAAACCAATAGACTTGCAAGGAAAGTGAATAAGATGATGAATCAAATGGGAAATGCACACATTGCAATGGATAGGACCTCAAAAAATGCAGAGAATTTTGGATGAAAACATTGAAGCACACTTCTCATACAACAGTTGTCTTTTGTAGCTGAGTATGCATACAAGCAAGAACAAAAAGTATGTATATATTTAAGGTGATGCTGAATGTTCTGTGCATAAAACAGAAGGCTCAACATATAAAATTAAAATTTATATTAATATTTACAAAATAAAAATAATTCACTTGAAAATATTATAAAGTTATGACAATATTTCTGAACTGGTATTATTTTCTGGTACTATGTAGACAATACATTGCATGCAGTGTGCCAATAGCTATCTGGTTTTAAAGGCACATGTTTTCAAAGTGAAAATAGAAACCACTGTGCTACAAATAAAACTGGAGTAGGACAGATTAGATGGCTCAACAATAGTCGGTATATTCTGCTTATAAAAGCAAAAGCAGTAGATGCAATAGTCTTTAATTGACAAATAAAACTAATTTAATACTTTTTAAGATTCTTCTCACAGATTTTATTATTAAAGCATTTTCTTGTTTAAACAAAGAGTTGTCCAAAACATGATAGGTTTGGAAAATAAAAGAATCTAGGTATTTTGGTGAGGAAGGGTTTCTCTAGGTTAAATTAGTCATAACTTGTTCTTGGAAAAACATACAAAGAAAGGATAAGTCAAATTCTTCTGTAATATGCATGTAGACAAGAACTGCATTTGAAGATTAATTATCTCATTATTTTGCTAATATGCTGTAATTAACTGAGCTATAGCAGTGAAATTACTAAATGTGGGATTACTATTGCAGATTTGAATTAGCTTGTATCTCAGAAATGTTCTTCACTACACCTCAGCTTTAGGACATAAGCCTAATTAAATTACCACTTTATTTGCTGCAGCTGCTTCATAAATTTGCACTTCAAAATAGTTCCATCATTCACCATGTCATTTCCTGTGTTTTGTAATTATTGGCTGGTAAAAAATTAAACCCAAGGAGTTTAACAATAGCACAGTAGCTTTTCCTTACACTCAAATTAGGCCTAAGGGATTCTGAGTGCAATTATGGTGTTGACTGGATAACTACAATTGGTTAAAAATGCAAGGATATTTCATCAGCTATTCCTGAGGCTCGTGGATTATGCCCAAGAATATGAACCTTTAATTTCATCTAAGTTATTGCTATTATTTCTAAAAAAAAAAAAAAAAAAAAAAAAAAAGAGAGAGAAAGAAAAAAAAAACCTAAAAAAGGACCAGAAAGAAGTTCAGTAGTTACACAGGACAGCCAGAGAAAGCAGAACAGACTGAATGAAATAACACTGGTGGGATTTTCACCATTACCCTTTAGCTTAATATACAATATATACTTCTTCTAATGTAAGAAATACATTACATTAGGTTTTAGGAAAGTTCATATTTACTTTTCAGGTTTCCTAAATAGAATTTGGTTTTTTTTTCTTACATTGCTTTCTCTAGTATTCTACCATTATTTGTGCAACTGCTAAAAGAAGAGTTAAAAAACCTACAGAACTTCCTTTACAAAAGCTGGATATAAGGGAACAGATCTTACCAGTACTGAGCCTACTTGAACTTCTTGAACTTTTGCCTTTCAGAGAGGGTACATCTTAAAGGGACATAATACTATGGCACTTTGCCACAGATCACTGCTCCTGTAGTACAGTCAGGTACAGGCAGCCGTGCTTGTCTGGTATTTTAATACCTGACTGCTTCAAGTCAGATGTCATTCCAGAGCTATTACCATTACTCAGAAATAGCTGGAATGATAGCTGTAGGCAGTCTACCATTTTCAGGAGAGATATTGGTTTCTGGGTAGTCCTGAAATGCGCAAAGCCACACTATAGTATTTCTTACAGACATGATTTCAATTACAGAACCTAGTTATCGGTCCCCATTGGCATTCTTTATAATCATCTGCTGTATGCAAAGATGCAATATCATTAAAATTACATTATTATTCATGAATACATTTGGAAAATCTCATTGATCATACATCCCTTAGAAAAACTAAAATAACAAATATAAGCAAGGTCATTCACCGTTCTGGGATGTTGCAAATTGGAAGCATTGTGACTAACCATGGTGCTTTGCTTATGAAAACACTTATTTTCATTCTTATGTTTTGTGGATCTTGGGCCTTTTGAATGCAGTGGACAGAATGTTGCCTCAAACTACTAAAATAAATTGTGGATTTTCTCTCCCGTTCTCCTGAGGCAAAAAACATCATATCAAAATCGCAGGTGGGGAAGATCTCTTTCCACAGGAAAATTATTCAGGATGTTTCTATGGAGGGATTTCAACCTTATAAGCTCTATAATATCTTGGTATCATCCAAAGGTCATTCATATGGAGCAGAATACATATATTTGTAACAAGTAAGACAGTGATACTAAGAGACACTTCACAGCTATGAAATACAAGGACAACCTTCACAAAATATAGGAAAGCATTCGTCCATAAAAAGAAAAGAAAAACTATATTCTGAGTCTGAAGAGACCTTAATTAAAACCTATGGGAAATGTAGCCAATAAGAATGGACCCTTTTAAATAAATCTGACTTTTTAAAGAAATTGTATTACACAAAATAATTGTCAAACTTGAATATTCAGTCTAGTCATCAGTGGTTATCAGTTGTCGTAGCTCCATCTATTCAAGTGCCACTATCCCAACGCACATCAGTGGTGACTTTGACCTTTTGGTGTTTGTATACTAGCCTGACAAGTACTCATAAAGATATGTATGAGCTCAAAGATAATATTCAGTATCAGATAAAAACATGCTATTGATCAATAGATACAGAAAGTCCTCTGTGCATTTTTATTACCCAGCCATATTCATCGTACAGGTATGAAAAGCACATGCAGCAAGACTAACTTGTAGTCTTTCAAGGATGAAAAACTGAAATACGTAAATATACTCACCAGAAAAAAAAGCATTATAAAAACCTTTGTATTTCTTGAATGGCTAAAATTATTCCCTTATAGGAACTGTGAAAATCCCCTTTCACAAAGAGTAAAAGGAAGTAGCAGGCATCAGTCAATGTGTCTCAGAAGAATTTCAGGGTACAAATCTCCATCTTGACATTGATTCTGTATCTAACGAAGATAGGATCACAAAAAACCCATTTCTGAACATTTCTCTGGTTTTGGAGCAGTCCAGATCCACATCTGTACAGGGATTTCACAGTTTAGGGTAGTCTCTTTTAGAATAAATGAAATCTCTTCCCAAACCTGGAGAATAATTTTTAACTTTTTCTCCCCTTCCTTCCCCTCCTTCCAGAAAAAGAAAATTAATCCTACTAACAAGAGCTTCAATCTATAGTATTCTGTGATTGCATGCTCTCTTGTCCACAGGCAGGAAATTGGCCTCAGTGACATGACCACCAAATCTGTTATATTCACTGTCCAGAAATCACAACTGCTTCAGGTTAATTAATTCCTATACCTCTGTAATGGATGTTGCTCTGTTAACACCGTATTCAATAAAAGAGGTGATGAAAGCAATGATGAAGTGTGCTGAAAAAGTGAAAAAGGCAATGGCAATAGTTATAAACGGTACAATGTAATATGGTGAATGCAATTTACTCAATATACTTAATGTTGTCCATAAAAAATCTCATCCTGTTCTCACCAGGGAAGCAGGATGTGCTGTATGTGCTATCTATTGTGTCCTGCAGCAGCTTAATGTGACCAAACTAAATGACTTCCCCTGTGTATATTTAAAATATGCCCAAAAGATGTCATTTCTGGGTGGACAGCTTATATTAAATGAAAGAAATACAGGAGGCACACTGACAAATATTAGGCTCATGTATTCCATAATGTTCAGCGTGTAAAGCTTTCTAAATTTGCCTCCTATATTCAAAATAATACGGGAAGACATCCAACTCCTAATTCATTATTCTTCTTAATTATGCCCTACATGTGCAGTGTGGTAGTTAGTGGTTAGCGGTAAAAAAGTATTTATGCCTAAAAAGCTCCTTCAGAACTGAAGCAAATTTCTTGGTTAGTGTCTTTATCACCCCAAGACCAGGGAATATAAAACGGATGTGTTACGGTGCTGCATGTTTTTCTGGGTTTTTTCTGTGTTTTCAGTATTCTTGATACTTATGTGTCAGCTGTCTAAGATGATGAACAGGCAAATTCATTTGTCTTCCACGTCTCAAAGGACACACCAGCATGCCAAATCAGCCCATTAAATCTCAGTGGTGCACACGTTGCCTTTTATCTGATGAACCATGTGCTGATGTAAATCAAAACATATAAGTGTGTGTAAGAATGTTGAAAACTTGTTAGATACTGAAAAAATATTCAGAAAGGCTCAGCAGTCTGCGGTGGCTGACATCCCTGTCCAGACTGTACAGCACACAGCCACGGCCACATCCTGTGGTCCGCGGCATCCCTGCCCATGTCTGAGGAGGGATGGAAAAACATAAAAGCCCTTTTACCTTCTCCCAGGCAAATCCAGACTCACCAGGCCTGTAATTGGGCCCAGTGTAAGGACTTGTGCTCCTGCCAATCCCATGTTGCCATATGTCCCCCTTCCTGAGCTGTCCCATGTTGCCATCTGTCCCCACGCCAGCCCTGTCGCTCAGGGCCATCTGCTTCTGCCTGACCCATCTCACGGGGCCAGCTGTCATGCCCCTCCCCAGGCGGGTGCAGCCACACACCTTTTCTACACGTACACAAATTCCTACCAGCCGTGGATAAATGTCTGCTGAAAGGGACAGAAACCACGAGCAGCAGCCTAGAAAAATCAGTTTGTTCTGTCTGTGTTTCTTAACTGATGACTAGCTGAGGTTTCAGCATGAAACGTTTTTTGCAAGTCCTCCGAACTTCTGGCGCTGATATTTTATTGAAACTTGAAGTTCAGGTGGCAGAATTGGAACTGGGAGGCAGTGGGAGTTGGTTTTGCAATACGCCCATTAGTTGGTGGCATGTAGGAGCTCTTATGGAAACACAAGGAGTTTGCAAATCTGTTCTTGCACCTTTGTAAAAGCCTGGCTTTGAGTCATCAGAGTTACTAAGCCCATCTCAAATACAGTACCATTAAAGTGGCACACAAGGAAATAAACCCATCTATTGCCCAGCTTTTTGAAAAAGTCTGAATCTGTAAAGCTGTATTTAACCAAATGAGTGGAAAAAATTGACACACTTTTGAATTCCTAAGGAAAAAAAAAAAAAAAAGCCATTTCCTTGGTCATTGCGGGCACTTAGTTGTATCTAGATGAGGGATGTGGGGAGACTTTTCCATTTTCCAGTTGCATATTCTCACATCCCAACTCCCTAATGGGACAAAACACAGGCATGCACCAGCTGTCCCTCCTTCTTCCCTCCTACCTTCTCACAATCTGATTTTCACAGAAAAGAAAACTGGAGGTGCTGGCTGGACAGGAGCCATCATTTTTCCTAGCAGGTAAGTCTAGACTTAGCTTATAATACCTTTCATACCAGTTCTCTTCCCTCATTTCCAATCTGTAGCATATTTTTACTTACTTATATTGAAATGAATATTTTAAAGTGTTACAGTTTGATTTATGCCATGGAGTGTCATTATTGCTGCAAAATATTTAGGAAGGGATTGTTTCAACATTTTGGCTGTTTATCCAGTAAAATATTTTCCCTGACACAGTGGAGGTTAAAATAAGAGATTTGAAATCCCATATGCATTGACGTAGATGCTATAACTTCTTCTGATTTCTGTAGGGCCAGAAAGCCACCCTGTGGTGAATAATCTATTTCTCCACCTACCTAATCCATTTTGGTGCTTCTAAAGCTAACAACCATATTATCCTGGTACTAAAGATATGAACTGCAGTCTGATGGAAAATGAGTGATTGATTCTGCTGGAGAATAGAGTATTATTAGATCAGAGACACAAATAAATCTCCTCAATTATTTTCACTAGGTTCAGGTTAAGTATCTATGGTTTAAGTCACAGCTGTATAGTTACTCTGGACACTGTAGTAGAGGTCTTGGGTGGTTGTCAGATATTTTTTTGGCTTAAAGATGCACAAAGAATCTTAAAATGATTTCACAATGTGTAATAAGGAATGATGAGTTGCACTGACAAACTAAAATCCATACTTTAAACATTAGTACCACATGTTGTTAGTCTTAAAAAGAAATTTATACTTTAGAAGAAAATCTTCTGATTATACTATGTCCACCTCAAAGAGCTAACTTGTTGCTTTCTTAAAAGATTGCTGATGAACACTGGAATACATCTCTGTATAAAGTCACAGCCATGATAAATGTGAGATTCCACTCAAAACACTGTCTGACCCCAGAATATATATCATTTATTTAGAGCAAAAAGAATTAGGAATTACCTATGCAACAGGGTCATATGTTACTAGTTACTTCAGCGAGAGACATTTACAACTGAAACGCTTCAGGTGAAAGCAGAGAATAGTGAAAGAATATCTCACTAGACCAAACACTGTTCCTTAGCCTCTGGTCAAAGTCTGACCTCAGCTGAAGCTGGAGCCTTTCTGTTTGGCCATACAGCCCAGAAGTGGCCACATTTCTCCCAGAGGTGGGAATCAGCATCACCAGGTATCTCATAGGCCCTGGTGCAGCAGGTATGGGGAGCATAAAGTGCACATGAAACATGCAGCCAAGCTGGTGTTGTGATGATCAGTTTATTATCTGCTTGTGCACGAGAAAAAACAACTTCAAAGGCATTGCTCTCAAAGTTTGCTTACTGTGTGCAGGCAGTGCTGCTGTGGGTCAGGATGCAGCGGGTATGCACTATTTGCCTGCTGTGCTGGCAGCAGATTGCACAGACATGGAAGATAGAGTTACTCACCAAAGAGTGTGTGGTAGGTTTTGATAACATATGAACAGATGCTATTTAACCCTACCCAATACTTGTGCAGTTCTAGGGAAGAGTGTGAAAAAGGGAGGAAGAAGGGAAAGAAAATCCCGAAATGTGGCAGAGATATGTTATCAGTCCTTTTGCTATTATGAATATGAACAGGAGGTACCCATTAAGCCCAGCATTTTCGCTGAACAATTAGAACTCTGATGGCCATTAGAAGCAGGTCATATTTAATAGCAGTTGACTCCCTCAAGTCTTTCTCCTACAGTAGATTTAAATGATTCTTTGGCAAGTGAACTAACTTTGTTTCTTCTGCACAGGACTGGGAGAGGGGAAAAGAAAAGGCATTTATTTTTGCTGAACTGGATCCCTCGCCACCCACTCCCCTCTGAATCTCAAGTGCTATCTGCTAAGTCAAAATGAACTTTAATAAATGAGCTGAACTCATTAGCTATGTGAAGCTCATGCTTACAGTCATAATGATTTTAAAATGTGTGGCTGCATCTTGAAGAAGAACAGAGCTTGACATAATTTCAGTTATCAAATACTGGTAATTGACACAGAGACAGGCTGTGCTTTACACTGGGTTATAATTAATCCACTTCAGTGACCTCAAAGGCTACACTTCTGAGAAATCTACCACTTACGTTTTGATTCTTTGTCAACTACTTCAGCAGACATAAATTACAAATGAGGTACTAATGAAGTATTTCATCACCTGTTTACCTTCAGTGATCAGTTCCCTTACCCTAATTTACAGGAGGCACAATTTTTTTGAAGCTACTGTCAGCTGGAGCTGCCTTTTACTCTGAGCAGTTATAAATTAGCACATAGCTGTGCTTACTCTCATCGGCTCTTTGTTCTGATTTTAAAATACTACAGCATAGGAGGAAGGAAGTTTAACTTTAGAAACTGGTGGATAAGAAAAGAACTCTTTGTGCTTTCTTCTGGTCTATTCTTTACCTTAAAGGCTCACTAAATGGAAGGAAATTCCTCCACTGATATAAATACACCAAATCATACTGCAGTGAGTGTGACTGTGTCTGTTTACACCAGTATGGCATTTGACTCATGCAGAAATTAAATCCTGCCTTATTACCAAGCACTTGGAATGATATTGAAGTACACGTCAAGGAATCACCTCAGTATGCCAAAGTATTGCCACTGAAATTCTTACTTTATGTCTGTGGTGCTCATATAACTGCCTCTAATTTAAAATAGCAAGGCTCAATTCCCACATGCAGGCTGAAAAAAACATGGATTAACAGATAATTTGAGTGGTGTGTAAGCAACAGCTTCACTTTCTGAGGCTGGTAGGTGAGGCACAGCCATATGAACTGCCTTGTCCTCGTCCCAACCTGCTGCCCTGACACTCAGGCTGCTCCTGCTCCTTCCAGTGGCTTCCTTCAGTCCTTACAGTACTTTCCCATGGGCTTTGCACTCTTGCCCTCTGTGATGAAGGCTTTCTTCTCTCCTAAGCATCAGTGATTTTACCCTCATCGGTTCCTCCAGGCATCCTGATCAGTTGTCTTCAACTTCTTCCTGCTGATGACAGTGGTTCTCCTGCTCTGTTTTGCTGTTCTCTCCCTTTTTTGGGCTACTGTGGGGTCCACAATAGCTTTCAACCCAATGAAAGCTAAGTATTCTTCCTGGTTTAAATGTGAATGCTCCATATTTTATGCAGTGGCAATACTTATAAGTTACAAAAAGAAAAAATAAGAAAAATCTCATGTTTTCCCAGAGACCTAGGAAATTTAATTATTGAGAAACCTACATGTAATTTGTGAGTTCTTTTTGATACTGGGCACTTCACATGGAAGCCACTAATAGATTCACAGTTAGCTGGAGTTCAGGGCAAGCTTACTTCTTCAGTCTGAACCAAACCAGTGAAGGTGCCATGTGACAGATCATCTGGATTTCGTTGCATGTTGTGGTGGAACAGGAGGTTGCCTGACAAATGAGAGTAGGAATGTATTTGTTTATTATTTGACGAGGTCCTTAACTGGCTCCTTCAGGGAGCGAATTGAAGAAAAGATAGAGAAACATCTTAGACTCCCTTGCCCTGGAGAGGGAGGCAGCTTGCAAAAGGCAGGGAGAGTTGAAGGATCTTGGGCAATGCAGGGGCCACTAACACTGCAAGACATGAGGCAATGAAACATACCTAAACATACAATTTTTTCTACACTTTAAAATTTGCTGTAGTAAATAAAGCCACAAGTTACTGCTTAAAGAAAACTGCAATCTTTTTCTCAGTTTGTTTCCACTGACAAACATCCTTGAAAAAACAACCTGGAGTACCATGTAACTGGAGCTGAGGAGAAAATGTGATTGAAGGTACCAGGGAGTCCTTGAGCTCAACACTGATGTGGTGTCCTAGGGCACCAAACTGGTCAGGCAGGATTTCCCCTTAGTGAAGCCATGCTGGATGTCACCAACCACCTTGTTGTATAAGTTCTAAGGATGCTCAGGAGGGACTATTCATTAGGGACTGTGGTGATACAACAAGGAGTAACGGGTTAAAACTTAAGCAGGGGAAGTTTAGATTGGATGTAAGGAGGAAGCTTTGTACTGTAAGGGTGGTGAGGCACTGGAATGGGTTGCCCAGGGAAGCTGTGAATGCTCCATCCCTGGTGGTGTTTAAGGCCAGATTGGACAGATCTTTGGGAGACATGGTTTAGTGTGAGGTGTCCCTGCCCATGGCAAGGGGGTTGGAACTAGATGATCTTCAGGTCCTTTCCAACCCTGTTATATTATTCTATGATTCTAAATGTCCCTTCCCCCCATGGGCTGTGAGACCATGCTTTACACCTAATGTTGACAGACATGAATAGTGCAGGTATGCAGGTAGGAATGAGGGGTGGACTTTCAGTTGAAAGTGGAGAAGTGAAGTGTAAGTTGCAATATCCTTCAAATGCAGAGAGATTTGATGCTATTCTTTGATGCCATGTAGCTTCGGAACTACCTTGAAGGAGAGAATTGTAAGGACTGTAGGGCAAGGAAAATCAGATTTAGAGAAGCGGTTAGCATCTTGTGGGCTTCCAGGAGCTTGGACAAGGTTAAACATCAAATAAATTGCATATACTTCTGTGAAATCATTGAATTATAATACTCTCTTTCATTCATTTCTTTGGTAGTGATATGGCCTTGTGCAGTGTTTTAGTCTCCATTTTTTCCCCAACACTAGACTGAATTTTAAAAGCCAACAAGAAATCGTTAATCCAGTTTTACGTAGAAGGAGTTTGAGTAGAAGGAACCTAGAAATTAACTTTCCCCCACTCCCAAAAGCCAAAGCATGGCAAACTGCATGCAACTAAAGCAATCTAGGCAAATCCAAATTCATCTTTTCCTTGCCCAACTCAAAATATTTGAAAACACCAAAATTCCCTGACAAGGTTTGTATGCTTTTCTTAGGATTCAGACTCAGCAAAGAGCTTATGTCTATGCTCAATTATACACACATACTCAACTCCTCTGCTGAATTGAAGCCTAAACTTGCCGTCCTTCCAAGCTTTGTGATTGGTACACATTTTCATTACAAATCTGATTTAAGTAAATAAAAAAAATCTACAGAGAGGAGAAGACTGTGTGTCTGTTTCTGTTTTAATAATTGCATGCACTTAGAAATTATAATTACATAGTCATTAAATTCCATTCATATAAAATCCTGGCTGGCATCTTTTTATGAGGTAATTCTTACTTTTCATAGTCTTGTTGCTCACAAAACTGGCAAATGCATATTTGTTATAAGTAAAGAATTATCTGAAAGGTAAATTTCATATTAATGAAACTGATGTGCTTTCTTTTAAAACATCTTTGGTTATTTTATTGCTTACCATAATTTAAAACTTGGCTGTGTAACGAATGTTGCTCTTTGGCAATTGCAAAAATGGTCTGTGTGTGGTCAAGACAGCTGTGTCTGTTGTTACTGAACATAATGCTGACTTAAGTAACCAGTATCCACTTCAAGTAGGATTTTAAACCTTTTTGCTTTCTTTCACTAATACCAGGTTACGCAGACAGAGAAAAGGGGGTGCCAGTGCTGACCTGTCTTGCTTGTTGTTCTGCAAACTCTATGGCAGGCAGATAGAGCATGAACAGATTGCAATCTCTGCCTTCAAACCTTCAGCAATGAACAACAGCAGAGCAATTTCAGGATGTTGTGTTTTGGGGTTCATCTCCCCATCTAACAAAATGCTAATCCTCAAATGACTTCAATTTCCACTTCCAAAATGTTCTGAAGAAATCTCGTGCTGTCTGGTGCAACGCTTTGGTCTTTGAGCTGCACAGAGGTGGTCTGATCCCTATCTCACTGGGAACTGGGAAACAATGTCACCCTAGTCAACTTATAAGTAGTATATACAATATCTAAACTTGGCATGAGAGGAAAATTGCCCCGTGATTACACCACTCAAGGAAGTACTTTTAAAGCTAAGAAGGGAGATGGGGATCAAACAGATATAAAGGGCTTTAGGGCAACTGTGCCAGCTGAGGAATTCATGCCTGAACAACAGCGGGTGGTAGCTGCTGCCTTCCCAGACGGGCTGCACCTCTGTCCATGTCATGCATCAGCTGCCAGCACACAAGTCCCAGGGAAAACCCCAGATGGGTGCCGTTGCCGCTGAGCTGCTGCCCAGCCTACCTTTGCAGACCTTGCCCACTTTGGGGGACGATGGGTACTGCATGCCTCCCAGGGAAAAGCATGGGCCAGGGGTGGCTTTCACCTCTGCACCCCCTTTTCCTAGAATGACCTCCCTGTTGAGGGGACAAACCAGTCCCTAGGCTGTATATTATGTAATTTATATGTAAATGAGGTGGAGAATATGCACAAATGGGCTGCAGATACGTTGCTCCAGCAGATTCCACTGTGCAGAATCTGGTTTCTATCAGAGACATACACAGATGGGGTTTCTGCAGACTAAAGAAACCAAGATGTGATTGCTTTTAAAGAATGTACCTACTGATACAATGCTGAGAGAAAACAGGAAAGCACTAAGTATTTAAGTCTTAAAATAACACTGTTTTTTCTGGTCATGAAAGATTTTGAGCTATACCTCCTATTGCACTCAAACATTTAGCTATTATTCAGGGAATATGACTGTTGAGATTTATTCCAACACATTCCAGAACACCCTTGTAAGATGAAATTTAACATCAAGTGAACAACATGTCCTAAATAAACCCTTTTTTAAAAGTACATAGCAAAAAAAAAAAAAAAAAAAAAAAAAGAAAAATCAAGTGTTGTTTTAAATTAACCCTTCAAGGTCATGTTCGGATTAAAACTTTTAAATACATATTCAGTTTACTGCAATGTGTTCTTATACAGAAGGAACATGTCCCCATTTCACACATGATTGATCCATATACAATAAACCCATTTTCAAAGATGAACTATCCACAGTTTTTAAACATTTGTGTTAGAACTGAATCCATGCAAATATATGTGTGAAGAGTTTGAAAAGTTGTTGGTTTTTTTTTCTCTAAACAAATAATGCAAACAATTTCTTTGTTAAAAGATGCATCAATCAGTTTATTTCTGTTGGATTCACTGGACCTACCGCAATTTGCGCTAGCTGAAAATCTGGCCCTCATTGTTTAATCCACAGATATACTTTGTCACTGTAGTTTGTGTAAACATGAGATCAGCTAGTACTTCCAGACCCAAATGAGCTCCTTGGTAGTTCAAATTCAAACTCAGTTTTAAAACTGAATTTTGCTGTCATCATTTTTCTTACAACTGACCACAAGTAGACACAGAACGTTGGTGGGTTTTGTGGTAGGTTTTGTCTGGGGATTTTTAAATGTAAAAATGTAACAAAAATGTAAGTGACCCCTTAAAAGTTAACATAGCTGTGTGTACTATTCTTAATAAGCTTTGAAAGAGCATTCTGTAATAGCCCAAACAAATCTAGCATCCAACAGATTCTCATTGTTTGAGTCCATCCACATTATAAACTGTGTATAATGTCTTTTTTTTTCTTTTTTCTTTTTTTTTTTAACAAATAAGACTGTTTTTAAGCTATAGGAATGCAGGCAAGGAAAAGAAATAGGTGAATTTCAATTTCTGGTTTATTCCATAAGTTAAAATCCACACATGAGATTGGACAGGATATGTCTTCTTTTAATGTGCAAGGGCCATCTCATAAGAAATCTGAAATAAAACAGTTATTCACAAATGTGGTTTCAAACACTGGTGTTTTATACACAGTGTCAGTATTATTAATTTTGTCTTGCATTTCCCCGAATAATTCAAACTACTTTGTAGTCAAAACACTCAGAAACATAAACTCGGTTCATTACCGTACAGCTACATAGGAATGGAACGCGAAGGATATTTCATGGTGGACAGCCTTGCTGAACACATTAGAGGAAGATAAAAAAACTTAATCCACTTAAAACTATTGGGATAATTTCAGCTGGCAAACTGGTCATACTGGAATTTGATCATATGCCACCAACACCTCTATGAAATGCTCTAAAATGCAGTTTCTCAGGAATGAAACAGTTGATTACTGTATTGAGAGGTGAGAGAAGTGTAAAATAATAAATAGTCTAGAAAATAACATGAGGTGAAGACTGAAAGTAGTAATGACCATAGTGCCATATACTTTCAAAGTACTTTTTATCTGAGAATGTCAAATGAATTTTTACACACGTAATTCTTTAATACAGGCAAATATTATGCCGGTGTTACAGAAGAGTAAACTTGTACCACTTGCTTTAGGCAACACAGATGGTTAATGGGAAAGCAGAGAATATGATTAGTAATTCTGAGTTATACTGTGCTATTTTAATCACAAGACCTTTTTCTCTCTAAGGTACTTCTTATGCATTGAGGACCAGATTTGGAAGGATTTATATGAAAAGTTGGGGCAGAAACCTATAAGGACTTTCCAAAACACTGCGCAGATCCAGGAAGAGTTACTGTGAGCACCTGGGTCTGAACCTTGCAAGCTGAACAGAACTGGAGAACCCCAGAAAGTGTCTCCACAACCGCACATCACTGAGGTACTTGACTACTTTAAGAACACAGTTGGTCCATTCTAGATCCACTCGATATCCACAAAATCAGCTTCTGATGAGCTGAAAATGAGGAATTTTGCTAAGACACAAATCACTACAGTCTTTTATTTCTGTGGTGTGTTTCCAGCTTTACCTATGCTGTGTACATTACTCTAAGTGACCATCCTTGAGGGTGGTTTAGAAGTTCCTTTGCCATCTAGAAACTGAAAAATGAGATCTACAGATTCTTTCAGAGACTTTGCTCTTCACGGAATAATAGATGAGTTGTCATAAAGAATTGGTGTGGAAAGCTGCCGTCAGACTTGGCAGTTCTTACTCCAAAAAAATCAAGCTTTGATGTTTTCTTTAGTGTTGAGGGTTTATGATACAAATACAAAAGCAAAGATTAAGTTTTATAGGTAGTTTACCAGACTAAACATAGTTGTGAAAACTGTTAAAAAAAAAAAAAAGAAAAAAAGATTCTGAACATAACAATGACCTCCACAACAAAAAAAAAAAAAAAAGAAATTTGGGAACTGCTGTCTACCAGCTCCACCACATGGCAAAGCAGTAATTTACAGTTCACCCGCTAGAAGGAGGATAATTTAAAACAAAATCTCAGTCTGCCTCAATTTCTTCAGCAGGCACCTTTTCAGTGGAGATGTTCCAGAAAGCAAAACTGTGATAAAGCCAAAATGGGCTTTGTAAGACTGCAATGTATGGCCTGCCAGAACAGACAGTCCTATTTAGATGAAAAGGTATCTTTCTTTGCAGGGTTGGAAACAATGTTTTCTTACATGTGTGTAGGACATTAGAGACTGATTTCTGCTTGGAGCTCCTGTTCATGACCATAATAAGCTTAATTAAGAACTCTCTTGCTCCAGGGATGGAAAGGGAAGACAACTATGAAACTGAGGTACTATAAGGTTACCCCCCTGTTGTTCTGTGAGCCCACCAGCCCTTGGATGTTTCGTCCTGTTCTACTTGGGAATGAGAAGAAGAGTACAGCTGTAGTCTCTGTCCCTGAGGATGCCATGGAGGAAACGTGTTTCTGCACTCTTTTGAGGTAGACGCAGCCCTTATCCATTGCGTCCAGGAGAGCAGACATTGTTATTGGAAAAGGCAAATGGATACGTCTTGTGAAAAAAATATTTAAGGCATTAAATATGTTATTCAGGATACAAGTCATCTTGATTAGTCCAAGTCAAGCTACTAGACAAATGAGTGAACTTTTTTTTTCTTTCAATTAAACATAATAATAAAAAAAATGATTGTGCAATGACACCACTACACCACTACAGCATTCATGTTTGTACAATGTATTCTTAGCTGCTGTGTTCCTCAGTGGCTATGCCTATGGAATGATTATGCTTGATTCATTTGGAAACACAACTGTGTGACAAGTCACTGATGGGCACGCAAAGCATGTCATGCAATGGACTCAAAATGTGGAGCAGTATAATCACCATAAGTAGAAACTGGATTTGACTCTCAGGTTTTCTCGAAGTTTTCCCTGCAAGTATCTCATGGCAGCAACAGCAACTGTCAAATTACTGGTCAGTATCTGCAAATTCCTCACTTGCTAATTACAGAAGTTTCTGCAGGGCTGCTTTTGAACTGAGCATTCACCTGGCACTCTTCTAATTCATGAAGCATGGGACTCTTTACTATTGAAAAACATCTTAAAATTGAAACACAGTTGCATACAGGTGTTTGTTGGCTTTGTATTTTTTACAAATTGCTCTGCGTTTTTAATATAACCTCAGAAGGTAGATTCTAATAAATTTTTCAAATTTAGAACAAACTTGATTTATTCAGATTGTGATACAAAAGGGATCTCCAGCTATTTTCCAACACCAGAAATTTATGACAGAATTCAGACAGCGTATGGAGCTAGTATTTTAAGTAGCATGGGCTTACCAGAGAAGACAGGGAAGATTCGCATTTCTAGATTTATCTAACATAAGGCATAAAATACCTCAATTCACATCTCAGCAAGAAAAATCAGTATGCTTATATACTTACATAAAATCAGGGCAGGTTGTCTGGGGGGAAGACTATGGAGAACACCAGGTTTTGATCATTACTCTCTTGACTTCTAGATATATTATTCCTGGCCACAGTTTTTCAACTCATTCAACAGTCATCAGCTTTCTCTAGGCAGTGATTTTTCATTGACTAATCATTCACAAGTTACCATGAAATAAACAGCCTCATAAACTTAACTAATATTTGCTTTAAGATAGTGCAGGGGAGCTTGCCCCATGGGTGGCAAAGTAGAAAAACACACATGTAGTAGTGGAGGTGGGTGTGCTTCCAAATCTAGAGATAAGGACTCAGTGACAGAAGTGGCCACAAAATGTTGAAATTTTTTTAAATTAACAATTCTAACTCCTCAGTTTATAGAAAAGCACAAAATCATTCTAGTTCCACCAAAAATTGTCTCTAGTGGGTCTAGGTCAAAACATGGGTTTTGTTTTTTTCAGAAGTGCCATTTAATTCTAAGTTCCATGCTTCATATTGAGATGTCTGCTTTCAAATCAAATTACTTCAATTTAATATTTTGTTCTGAACTTCCCCAAGGGCTTCCACGTTGCTTTCTATGTTCTTTGATATTCTGCCTGCCTACTTTTTCATCAAATTAAAAAAAAAATACTAATTACTGATTTCACAGTAAAATCTATTCTCATAGTCTGTAATAAACAATTTGTTTGCATTGGTTCCTTTCACTCCTACTCTGAGAAGACATAAAATCTCATATAATATGGAGAGAGGTAAAAAAAAAAAGAAACTTTTTACTTTGGCATGGCTGTCGAATTTTCAGAGTACAGTAATCACTATGATGGATGTGGGAAGAGAAATAATGAGCCTCTTTGCTTTTTTTCTCTTCAGTCCATGGGTGGAAACCATGAAGCTTTTCAATCTAATCTTTCTTCACATCCATCCTTGATAAAATTCTCAGCAGTCAGCAGAGATTTAAGAAGAAAAAAAAGACACTGCCGGTCTTGTTTTTCAACATTTGGAAAGTTTTAAGCAGTATTGCAGGTGGGAATATGGTCACAAACATATTTTATTTTTCATAATTCCTCTCTGCATTCTAAAATGAAAAATGTAATGCAGATTCTGACAAAATATGTCAGAGCCCTTAAAAAACAAGAAGTGAGACAAAACAGAACACACAAAATGTATTTTGTTTTTGCAGATAGGCTTTGTGTGAAATCAGGATTTAATTTTTTATTAACTTTTTTTAGAGGTGATTGCATCTGCAGTGCTAGAATGCCATGTTATTCTGTAATATATTGAAGAGCAGATTCAGAGTATTCATAGTATGAGAATCTGAATATCAAAAAAAGTAGGGAGCGGAGACAAAATGGAAAAACGTCTACCAATCTAAGGAAAAGATAGGTCCACGTTTGATTTGTCACTTAATTCCAAGTCAAAGGGACTCATAATTCTGATTGTTATACAGGGAAAAATGTGAAGTGCTCTTTCAAATAAAAAATGTTCCTGTGGCTTTTTCAGTGGATCGTTAGGTCACAAGTTGAACTGCTACAGAAAATTGCATTTTCAAGGTAAAATGCTACAATGCAGAAGTTTTCCTATCAGGATTTATATATAAACACAAACAAGAAAATGCTACATTATAAAAGCATCATCTTACAATAAGCTTCCTGAGGTATGTAACTTGCCTACCGTCACTTTTCTTCCCTTGAAATGATTTTAGTCATTCTCCTTCCAGGAAGTGGACAGGCTGGCATTTGGAAGAAGCCTTTTTCAAAGGAGCCTGCTGTTACCTCCAAATTTGATGCTATTATTGTTGGTTACAAAGGGGGCTGCGTACTCTCACAGCTAATTGCTGCAATCTGTCGTCTCTGAGATTTAGGGATTGGTGTTTTTTCAAGGGGACATTGGTGTTCCCAAAACTCTGCCTGTGGGGCTGGCAGCCATTTCCTTTGGGTCATGCTGGGAGGCTGGAGCCTGCTAGCGGTGGGTCAGGATGGCCACAGGGAAATTTGGTGGGTCTGGAGCTTCCTGTGCCTTGAGAGGCAGTTGCCAAAACATAAGCAGCTCAGTTCTGACCATGAAAAAGACCCTGATAAAGCTAATGTTAGTGAGAGAAAGGAGGTGAGGTAAGCATCTGCAAAGGCTCTGGAGCAATGGGCACAGACCTGAGAGAAGAAACAGTTTGGCCCGTCACTCACTTGAGTAGGACAGGGAGAATTCACAGAAAGATTATGGCAAGGGTGAATCATCAGGGAGAAGTGATTGGAGACTTTCCTGTGGTGTCCTTGTTTTTGGGGCTTGAATGGTTACACAGAACAGCAGGGAGAGCTTGCCAGTATAGGTAATGCGCAGTGCATAAGGCTTTCTTCTAGCATTTGGGACACCACCAAATGGCGGGACACCACCATTTGCGACAAATGCAATAGCATTAAGGGAAGTGGGCGTTTGTGGTTCTGTGAGCTGAGTGTGGAATACAGCTATTGGGAAAGACAATCTATCAAAAGAGGCTGATACATCCAGACAGGGAGAGTGCTGTATGATGCTTATGTGAATGTTAGCTTATGAACTTCATGTCAGTCCTTTTTTTCTGAGGAAATTTAAGTCCTCTCCAGGTGCCAAGCTGCCAGCCAGCCACAACAATATGTTATCCCCAGTTTTGGTTCTGCTCCAAACTAGATTTCTGACACATAATATATATTGACAAGCAAAACTTCCTGAACGACATCTGAGTAACCACACTTCATTAGCATGCTAAGCAGGAACACAGAGAGCTCTGCAGAACTGGGATTGGATGGGAGGAAATTCAGAATAAATACATTTGTAATTAATAAAACAAGAAATGCAGAGTGGGTTTGCTGGCCTTTGCAATACAGATAGAACACAGTTTGCTGGACTGACTTGTAAAACTGCTAGCTGGAACTAGCAAAAAGTGAATGGAAGCAAAGTGGCTTTTAGCTACATTACGTTGTGAAAACATTCTGATACCATATACAGAGAAAGGAATAATTTCAGTGCACACAACTGTGGTTTTAATATAAGCTCAATGGATCACCCTTATCAAAGAAGTGGTGAAAACTGACTGCAGCTACATAGTAGCCACATTCTCCAGCAGCATCAATCTCCGTATCTGAACATCTCACATGACTTCAAAGGAAAACAGAAATCCTTCCTCCCTTTGCATCATTTATAGGGATTTGCTTTGGGTTTTATTTTTTCAACTAAAGGCAATTATGCTGGAAGGTCCACATCAAAGAAAATGCCAACCTTAGGCCTTTTTGCACTATCCAGGACGGGGAGTGCAATGGATATTCATCTATTTAGGGTATCCCATCACATGCACTGGCCAGAGTATGTTTCACAGTATTAATGGTGGTGAGGTTAAAGTCTGGCTTTTCTTAGAAAAGCTGGATATCATCATAGCCAGCTGTTCTGATTTGCTGACTATTTATTAACATCTTTAGTAATTATGCATGGCAGATTTCATGAGAACACAATCATACAGCTTGTGTAAATTAATGCCCTCAATAAAACCTGCCCAGGCTTATGCAGTTAGCTGCTTCATTAAAGTGCGTTTCTCCCGTTAAAATGTTTAGCTATTGCAGGCATATGCCCCTTCTCAGGCACAGGCTGTGCATGTTTTCTGTGCTCGTTCTGCATGAGAAACTCTCATTGACCCAAATAAGGGCTCAGTACACAGGCCATATGCTAAGAATATGGAAATTGCTTTGAGAATATGTTGAACTTCCATATCCCCATCATAACCACAGCACGGGTGTCACTGCTGTATGGCCTTTTGCAAATGGATAAAACTTCATCATTGAAGTCAGTGGAAGTTTTATCTCTGAATAAAATGAGAGGATGGTTTTGAGCCCATTGCCCCTTGGGCTGCTCTCAGCTGCCTTTGATTCCTCTGACCAAGGGTATTGTGCACAGTCCTGTGGTCTCTTCTGGGATCAGATATCCCCAGGGAAGGATCCTTTGCGTCCATCTGTAAGGATCCCAAAATACTGCCAAGTCATTTCTCTTGTCCTCAATATTCTCCTGTTTCCCAGTGAGTGCTTTAAAGTTTGGGGTGAAGCCTTTCTTGAGTTTCACTTTGAGGTGCAGCCCTAATACTGAATAACTCAGGCAAAGTAACTCAGTGCATATCAATATAGGATTTATTTCACCTCCCTTTCCCTGTCTCAAAATTAAGCACCTTATGTGAGTCAGTTGTGTAAGTCTCTGTATAAGTGAGGAGATATAAACACCACCTCAGGGTTATTCAACCCATTTTTAGCTAAGAATATCAGAGCATAGACATTTTCTAACGTAGAAATTTTCATCTGGATGTACAATTATTCAGCTCAGAAATTACTTCAGAAACTACCTTAGAAAAACAGGCTTGGGGTAGCTGGATAATAATTTTCAGTGCAAAAGCCTGAAAGATGTTTTTATTCAGTGACAGGCAGCAGTAGGAAGGACAGCTCTGATGTTCTCATCAACATACTGTGGCAACGTACAGAGCAATAAAGGGTTGGGTGGGTAGGGTTTTCGCTTAAAACAAAATATTTTTTAAGTTCTTTTTAAAATCAGGCACAAGTCCCCAGTGCCAGCATATGTGAAAATGTTTTTACCACTTTTCCCATTTGTTTTTTAAAGGTTCCCTATTTTTTTTCTAGTCCTGAGATATTTCAGATTCTTCTAATGTGTCAGGACTAAAATGTTTCCACACTTTTTATTGAAAACACTGTTTTAATTTTGTGATCTCTTCCTGAGTCTGTCATAAAAAATGTTAGCAGGAAATTTCTTTTAAACCAAATATGCACCAATTTCTTAAATTTTGTAAAATCCAAGAACTCAGTAACTCTATTTAGATTAATACTGATGCCACGTGCTTTAAAGAAAGGTAAGTTTACTACAGATCTCATTCCTTTTCACATGACCCACTCTGCCCAGATTTCAGTTTGAATGGGCATATGAATCCTACTTTAAATGATATCGTTATAGCAGGCAGGGTACTGCCTTGGTATGGAGTGTTGAATCATGTCATTGCTGCTTCTTAAACAATACCTATGTTCTATCTGAGAGAGGGTTGCCTCACATTAAAATAGCTCCTTTACAAACAGTTTGCTCTGAGTTCAGGGCAGCTCCAGCCTAGAAGTTAAGCAATGTACTCGGTTTCTCCGCTTTTATGATATCTTGTTGGTTTTAGCTCTATAAGGCAACACCCACACGTACACAAACATGTGCATGCTTAGGCACACAGATGTACAAAATGGGCCAGAACATGAGCCATGGCAAGCTGTTCTGCTTTTCCATAAGATGCACCTCAGTATAGTCACAACAATGCAGAGCTCCCCAAAATGTGCTGCTTTTGACTTTTATCTCTGGCAGTACACAGCTGTATGAGCCATACAGATAAGAGGGGTGCTTATTCTTTGGAGTCACCCAATCCCTTTCTTTTTGATGCATCTGCTGACAGGAGCACGCCTGGTGCTCTTCTGGCAAGGGAGCTCAGTAGGATGGGGATTCTGTCCACCAGGACGTGGGCAAAGCCACTATCCCTTTTCACATCAGGCAATGCCAAATTCCTTATGCTGCTACATTATTTCAGTTTCCTGTTTCTACTGACCACAGATTTTGGTTGTCATGTACTCCTGTGCAAAATGAGTGAAGGGTAAACACAGAATCCAGAAGCACATGTGCCCACACTCCCTTTGTACTGATGCAAATGATGATGCAAAGTGAAAGGCAAGGGTAAATTATGTACCTTGGGGCAGGTTGTGAGCCTTTACAGGCAACATTGATTAATTACTGACATAAACAGCCTGATTAACTTAGTAAGATTATAATCAGGTCTCAAGCCTTTTGTTTGTGCAACAGTAAATCAAAGGAAAGTGAAACGGCAGAAATTAGATTTGTATGTTTCTGTATGTCTGTATATACATATACAAAATACATCCCCACAGCATAGGCAGAAGGGAGGAATAAGTATCAGCCTGTTGGTTTTCCTTATGTTATCAAAAGTGAAGACAAACCTGTGATTTATTTTCTAGATTTTGGATGCAACCAGTCAATGTGTGCTGTGCAGCTGTGACATTAAACTTCTTTCAAAGAGGGCTAATACTAAAGAAAGATATTGCAAATATGTGACCTGTGCTCTGGTTTTGTAAAGTATTTTTCTAATTTCATCGCTCCAGGATAGAGCTTTATAACTTAAGCCAGAATTGTTGAAAAATGTTGCTGCTTTGCTACTGCAGGCAAAATCTGTACAGAATAGGATTTATAATATATACAAACTCTCAGAGAGTTCCTTTAAACTTACGGAAACTTCTATAATAGAGTTTTACTGAAGTCCAAAATAAGTCCTGGCCATAGTTTCTGCTGAATACGTTGAATTCTAAAGCAGGCCTGGGTCTCAGCATGATTTTCCTACTGTCTCTTGAACAAAAACCACCTTATATTCCACGCAGGAGCATAACCTATAAAACATGCACAGTAAGATGTATAGAAATCCATCTCTCCCAGCCTAATGAATTTAATCAAGATCAACAGTTGTGTGAGATCAGTTTTGGCAGAAACTTGTGCAGGTGCAGATTTCTATAGTTATTCAGTCAAACCATCAAACAGGAACTCCCTTGTGCTTGAATAACATCTACCTTTATCTCCGATGTTTTAATGAGTGAGCAGCATACGTTTTAGACACAGAACCATGCTGGATACAAAGCACACACACCATGACAGACACCATAGGATTCACGGGGTAGGATTTTCCTGAAATGTTTTCAAAGACAAAATACAGGCTCCTGTCCTACAGCTGTCTTAGCTGTAGCTCTTGAATAACAAGGATTTTGCCTGGGCATAGAGGATGTGAAGGCAGGAGAAAAGCCACAGAAACCAGTGTTTGTCTGACAACAATCTTCTTTCCCCAGTGTGGGTGTATCTGCATCGTACTGCATCCAGTGTTGTTTGCAACAGCCAAGGAAGGCATTAGCAGACAGGTATCTCCCATTTTCCTCCTTCCTTTTGCCCTCCAGCACTATCCTTACTTGCTGTCAGCATTTTCTCACCACTATTATGTTATAGCTCAGCCCATTTTCCACATGCAAGAGCAGGAGGTGAGGTTTTAGCAAAAAAATGCCCCCATTTGTCTCCTGCTCCATCTTGCCTTTGTGGGGACCCTTCTGCACCCCAAATGTCCTAAGAGGTTAGGGCACTTCTCCAAAGGAAAATTGCTGTATTGCCTGCTTAATGTTGACATCAGAAAGCATAATACAGCTGTTTTTCCCCATGCAACTTCTTTCCTGAGTACTATGGCTCCCACAAAGTAACAGCGAAGCACCCGTTAGCTGAGCACACTTTGCCTTAGGGGGAAGCGCAGAGCTGGTGCTGGCAGGCAGACATACCCTGTTTGAGGCTGGGGACAGACCCAGAACCCAGCAAAGCAGGTGGAAAGATGGTCATTGACTACGGTGAGGTCTGGGTCAGACCCCTGTGGAAAAATATGCTTGCTGTGAACTGCGTACAGGGAAATTCCATTTGTAGAGGAGTCAAATGAAATGCTCAGATTGCTTCAATCCATGAACAAATTGCATTTCTACTTATAACAAATTTTGTCTTATAGGCCCCAGTCCAGTCAGGCACTTAAGGACCTGCATATCTCTTAGCTGATGAATAAATCTCTCAGAGGCAGTATGACTGGGCTACTGCATCTGGGCAGAAATGCAAGTTTTTCAGTGAAAAATAAACAGGTTTTATTTATTTTACTCAGAGATATATGAAACGTGCAATTTTGCAGTAGCATGTGATTAAAAAAATCCTGACATTTTCAATCATACATTTACTGCCTGTGTGTTTCGGAAATTGACTAGTTTAGCTTTTAATCTGTGACTGCATAACTAAGTTCTTGGCACAATTTCATCTTTTTTAGCTACTATTCTCCATTCATTTGCATGTGTCACACAGTTTAGCAAAAAATGTTTAGACATGTTGCATTTTATAACGTCTTGCTTAATAAAAAGAATAAGAGAAAATTAAAGCACAATTTCATTTTAAGCTGCTCACAGACCGCATCTTAGATTGCCAAAATCACCTAATGCAGCTTTCATCTGACTTGCAACGTTTTACTTCTTGTGTCTTAAATTGCATGTAATGACCATTTCAGAACCATCTGACAGCTGAAGTTTCAGATTTAGAGATGTACCCTTTTTGTTTATTTTTGTACCCCAACTGCGAAAGTAAACTTCAAAATCATTACTTTGGTTAGTCCAAGTTTTTGAACTTCCCAGTGGTTGCTGCTATATAAAAACGTAGATATGTATTTAAATACATGCTGCACTTTTCCTGCCCCAGACAGACATCTGGCCAGTTCCCATCTGCTGACTGTGACCTGAAGCATTTTTTTTTCTCTCCCTCATTAGTTTGAGCTTCTGCTGAGGTTCAGTAGCACACATGCTGATCCATCAGTTGTTTTTATTGGCAAACAGGTCCACCATTAACAATCAGAAACTGTAGCATCTGCTAATTTAATAGGGAACCGCATCCTATTGTACATTAGGTGTTTAGCAGTGTGGGCATTTATCAAAACAATGATTAAGTGAAATACACATGTGTGTAATATTAAGGATATTTTAGGCTATAAATAATACATTTCACTTTCTCTTCATCTTTAAACTAACATACGCATTTTACCACAGGGAAAAATTTGTCTAAATCTTTCTGGATAGTTTAACACTGGAAACCTTGGTCAACACAATGCTTGTCTGTTAAAATCGTTTGCATGCCTTTTTATGCTGGGTGGGCTGCCCCTACCCTCAAACACAAAAGATCATGAAGGGTTTGAAGACTGCAGAACTGGTGTAGCATATCTCAGTGGCATGCAGCCCACGTGGGCTTTTGCTTCCAGAAGCTCAGAATTGAAAAGTAATGAATTAGCTTCATTCAGAAACACATTTTCAATACTTTAATGGCATCATCAGCAGCACAAATTGCCCCATACTTAACAAATTCCCTTAGTGGAAAGAAAACATTTTTTTAAAATAAGGAGATTTCCAGAACAGGGATTTTTAACATGCATTTACTGGTTTCCAGGAGCTACCAGTATCCCCTATTAGATATTAACATCACAGTGCCAGATTCAGCTTTGTTAGACGACATGGGCATTCATTAATTGCAAACTGGTTTGTGGCACATCACTTAAAAGATAAACTCAAAACTCTGGATTCAAAACTGGTGTTTTCTGTCAATCAGATGGTTTACTTACTCAATCCCAGAACAGCTGGTATTCAAAGAAAACGGGAAGTATCAACAAGATTTGCAACAATTCAAGCTTTGACATAGAAGTCCTCCTAAACCATAAGAGCATGAGAAGCTGCAGGAAGCAGTGGAGATGCAAAGGCTGACAGTATCCCACCACTTCACACTGCAGCTGCTTGGGGGGAACAATGGCTGTCCTTGCTCGAGGGAAGTGGCTCTGGGTACCTGCATCACTTTTAGAAGCTCATGTATCAGGGTGTGATGGACAGGTACTGCATGCCAGCTTCATTGAAACCTGTCTGCATTAAAGGGAAGAATGCAAGAAGTTTAATCACAAAGAACTTAAGACCAAGCAGAGGCTGGATGAAAAGCTCATTGAATTAAGTGGAAAGACTCCTGCTGGCTTCACTGAGGGGTGGATTGGGTCCCAAATTCAGACCTCTGAAACTAATGCAGAATTTGTTTAGTTTTGTGCTTTTGAACATAGCTTTATTTTCTAAACAGAGCCACAAACAGTTATGTGTCTGTTTCTGTGATCCTCTTCTCTTATGAAGTCATTCCAGCTCTTCTATCAGTAAACTTGTTGTAATATATTTCGTGCTTAGTCTTCAAAGAAATGTTAACATCCACAGATAAAAGGCTCTGTACGCTGTCCATGCCACAACTGTCACCAGAAAACCCAGGAATGATGACACGAGCAGATGATAAATATCCTTACACAAAAAAACTATTTTTCATAGGAGATATAAGCAAACCTTTGTTGCTGTCTCTGTCTGTGAACCGAGGGACATGTCCTCCCATGGAGATGCCTTTGGGCCAACCGAGCAGCCGCTGCAACTCGCTGGTGCCAGGTGACAGAGCAAAGCCCCTGCCCGTGGTCTGATCCTGCCATGGGGCACAGGCGAGTCGAGCCGGGAGAGCACCGGTCATTGACTCCTTGCAGAAAGCATGCCATCCCCCACATCAAAAAGGCACCAGGAGCCTTCATATAGGTCTGCCCTGTATAATGGGCAGATTTTCGGCAAAGGCTCAGAAGACAAATGAAGCTTTTATCTGCTTTCCAGCCCTCTGCAATAGGAGTTTATGTTAAAGCCACTTAACCGTCTAGAGTGCAGCCTTGTGGATTACCTGTTTGTGTGAATCGAGTACATTACCTGATCACATGAGCGCCAGGGATAAATCTTCTATAACTAGCTTTTCTTTGAAGGGATCTTCAGCTACTTCGGGATTCTCACAAAGAAGTGCCTCAAATGAGGCAGGATTAAGAACAAGCAATACTTCACTTTGGCTTGTGTTTCTCCAGCTTTGTTTATTTAGCTTTACCTACTTACTTGGTCACTTATTTGTGTGTCATAACAGCGGGATGAGGAATAAACCTTCCAAAATATAACCTTTACAGCTTCATGGGTTAAATATTATATAAAGAAGGGAGTGAGTGTTATAAAAGTGAATATCTCTTTCTGAGCAGCAGTTCAAAAGACTTGGTAATTTTACAGGAGTTTTCAATTTAAATTGCTAGAGTTAAAATATTATTTTACCACACCTTTTTTTTTCAACCATTAAAAATAATTAGCTCTGCAGAACATTTTAAAATTAAAATAACGATGAGGGATGTGTAAGCCATTTAAAAACACTTAGAATGATACACCCTGTTTCAGGAAATTGCACGTGGAGGAGAAGAATCTGGGAAGGCTGAACACTTGAGTCTGTGTTTTGAGAGTCTTTTCAGCTCTGTCCCTGCAGGCTTTAAGCTCACCCTTGTCTTGGGGTGCCTTCAGAAACTGCTCTACCACCCCACTCTTCTCCACCGCCAGGTCAGGATGTTGTCCCCTATTTGCTGCTGAAAGTCACACCTCTGTGTGCTGTCACCATTATGTGTGGGGAGAGCTTCCAGGGGGTGAGGGTCTCTCACCACCACCACTTCCACCAGTGCATGACCTGAAGACTGGCCACCGACATTATTTACCCTCTCCCCGGTAATGTCCAGCAGACCATCCTTCTGGAATGGTAGCCATGTTACTGTGCATTGAAGGACATTATTTCTGCTTTGAAAACACCAGTTTTCTTTTGTTTCGCAACTGCTCCAGAGAAATTATGGGCACTTGGCACCTCTGGTTGCCTGTGAGCCCTTTTTCCTCTTGCCAGGAGCTGCGAAGACAATCACTCTCAGTCCCCTAAGAAGATGTGCTTGACAAGTGGCAATGTGCTCGTCAGGAGTGGAGCTGCCCACACCAAAGCCCCCAAGACCTGTGAAAGATAAAATCTGAAAGAAAGAATTACTAGGGTCAAGCTGCTTTTCTCACCACTAAAGCAATGGAAAGCAAGAGATACATCATAATCCTGCTATGAGGGTATGAGCTAAAGAGTCTGGAGAGGATATTTTTGGAGGAGGAAAGAATTTTCTGATCAGAAGGCTTTCCTCCTTTAGTGACCAAGTTAAAGGGGATTTTTAATGTTGCTTTAAATCTGAAAACTGTCTGCCATCTGAAAAGTGACTCCAGCACTGTGCCTGCTGCCTTGTCTGTGCCGAGTGGATGCCTTGTGGACACAAGCCCATTTTTCTTGGAAATGCATTACAGGTTTTACTTCCTTGTTGTGCTGTTCTAATAAATTAAAAGTCCATTTTGACTGCAAGACATTACTTCTGTATGGAAAATAACATAACTTATCACTCATCACTGGTAATAATACTCTGCCTGAAGACATTCCTTTGTCAAGCCTGTTGTTGATCAGTTTATGCCCTAAAGGATTATACATATGACTCAAAATAATGCACCTTCAGATGATATTTTTATTCATAAAGGTACAATCTACCTTCGAAAGAATCTGAACTTCTCTCTCGTTACATCTTGTGACAATGAGACACTTTCTTTTCAGAGCTAAGTAAAGCCAAGCTCCAGATTGACAGCATGGACTGGCTGCGACAAGACAGTGAGCAGGGCAGAAGGACAAATGGACAGAAGGAAGACTGAGGAAGCATGTTACACACCCCTTATTTACTCTCTGCAGCATAAAATGACACACAGCTTCACTACAGTGTTATCCCCCAATTCTTCTGTAGATTTTTGTACTTACCGTTTTTTGTACTTACTGCGATTAAAACAAAAACCCCTCAGTCTTATTTTCTGCAATTCCCTCTTACTTGCTCTGAGATAAATTAAGAAAAAAAAATAAAACCAACTAACTACCCAACTACTTTTTTCTTACGCTGCTTATAAATACTGCTTATTCATTAATTTTTTCTCTGAGAATAATGTCTAGTTATTTGGTTGTATCTCTTTGACTTCAGTAAATAAATAAAGAATCTTTTCCTGAAAGTTTGTGGTTGCATGGTGTAATTAAATAGAAAACGTTTGGCAAGTTTGGCTAAACAATGACTGTGCTTCCAAATGCTGATGGTGTAAATCAAACTAAGGAAAACACATCATGTTTGTTCATTTCATGAGGACAATGAGGGCCTTATGGTTTTATTTTATGCTTGGATTTAGCCTTAATTATCTTAATTTTGTACAAAGAGGATGACCAAATCTGAAAAGTTCTGAAAAGACTTTAGCTTTGCTAATTACATCTGTAGAAAAGCTGAGCTGGGGCCTTTAACCACACAGTTGGCACCATGCTTGTACTTTAGCAATGAGATGAGATGAGAATAAAATGTTTCTGTGAACTAAATAGCCAGCATCTTATTCTCAGAAACATAACTGCAGTCATGTAAAATCTATAAGATACATGACAGCAAAAAGGGAGTTTGCAGAGCCACGTGTCCAGAGCTTTTTGTGAATCACTTCTGATTTGCACACAGACACACATGTGCTAGGTACTTGAGTTTGCAAAAGTAGATGCTGACTTTGGGCCCCATTTTGTGAAGATCAGGCCCTTAGTATCGAGTTAATATAGAAAGAGTGAAAATCTACAGACAAAACAAAGATTAGAGCTTGAAATACACCACTTCTCCCTGCAGAAAGAGTCTGCCAGAAAGCACAGTAAATTTAGTCACAGTACAATGCCTATTACTTTCAGTGCATGATTAAAGCTGCTTTCTCTCGGACCACACACACATGTAGTCTGTCCCCCTCTTGGGAGAAATGTCTCCTTCTGCCCACGGCCCAGATGAATTATAGTTACAATCACTTTGAAGATTTATAGAACACACAAAGGGGCAACCTGAAACAATAATGGTATTTCCCTGAAATGCATCCCTTCTCAATGAAGGCATTTTCTCAGGAACATGCAAGACATGATTCCAGTTTTCCAAGACAATGCTCATTTACAAAGCCATTTCAGTAAGAACTTGAATTTCTCATTGCTCTAAATCCCAGGACTTTACAGCCTGGTGCAAAAATCCTGAGGAAATGGTGTGGGAAACTGCAGAGTGATAGTCCCTCGGTGATGTTTTCTGGGGTTGTGAATTTGTCTCTGTGGCATGGCAGAAATTGTCTGCAGTGTCCCCAGCCCGGCTGCACACTGCCTGTCCTCTCTCTCTTGGCTGAATAGCTATGTCCATTAGGGAATTCTGTGCTTGATCTCTTTCCCCTGGGGAGTCACTGGCAGATTTTTAAAGATCGTGCTTTAGATCTGGGCTTCTACGCAGAAAAATACATTCACAGAAAGTAGTGTGTTTACCAGCTGGCTGTCTAGGTAATTGAAGTTTGGGCTAGGTCACCCACCTAGGGACCCTGGCTCACCCCACATTCTTTTTAACCTAGGCTGGAAATCATCCTCTTTGCAGCAAGGAAGGTAATTCTACCATGTCAGTGTTGATAGTTTGTACTTATCTGCAGAAGCTGCAATCACCTGAGAAGAACTGCAGCACAAGATAGATATAGGAAGGATCCTGCCAGCAGACCTGGGCAGATGTATCATACCATGGATCATGGGACAGTGGGGATGAGACTTTGCATGGAAAAGCCTTGGCTTGTCAAATCTGCATCCTGTTCCCCCAACTTAGTCTTGGTTTGGCTATGGTGTGCTTTGGGAAACTGTAAGAGCAGCCCTGTAAAAGCTGGATCACCTCCAGTGGGTTGCACAGGTTAAGACAAAGCTGGACAGTCCTGGAAGCTCTTGCTACTGTTTCTTATGAAATACGACAGCAGTTAACAGCAGTCTATAGGCTTTTAATAAGTTTAAATGAAGTTTCTTCTAAACATCAAATTTTCCAACTTCATTTGAGATGCTTCTTCATATTTTGCAAGTAGATCAAAACCCATCATTTGTAATTTATTTCTAATAAAAAAAATGAGAAAGGAAGTATTTGCTTTCTGTGGAAAATTTCAATAATTATTTAGACCCAAAAGGAAAAGGCCTAAACCTGAAAAAATTCTTCAGTTTGGTCAAAAATATTTTGTTTTGTATATGGTGCCACAGGGCCTCATGGGAGATGTGGTTTGGTTTAAGGGACAGAATCCTGGCCAAAGGACCTGTTTCAGTGTGTATTAGGGGCAGCTACTGGTAAGTTTGTTTCCCTCACCTAGACCCCTGTTTTGCAGGGCAATCTGCTCACAGCAGATGGTGGATGCATGTGGCATTTAAGGTTACAATTCTTACAAGGTCCTATGGCAGAGTTTCTTATTCACTGTTTGGTGTGTTCAGTGGAAAATGCTAAGGTTTTCATTTTTTCAGGTTTTGTTTTTTTTTTCCCGAGAATGCCAAACTATTCCTAGGGGAAATAATGTCTCAACAGTTTCAGTTAAAAGTCTAACAGGTTGACTTCACCCAATTTTCTATGTATTTGGCCTTTATATGTAGTTTTCTCTGAATTTTGACATATGTTTTGATAACTGAGTGAAGTCAGCCTCTTGGGCATGTCCCAGACATCCCAGGAGAGCAGGTGATGTGTATCAAACCCTTTTGGTCCTGTTCCTGTGGGCTGTGTTTGGAGTACCTGAATGAAATCCCCAGCTGCCAGGAGGCATTGGGTATTGTCCTGAGGATTGAACCAGTACTGTAGTAATAAGTGTGCCCACTATAATCCTGCATCAGAGTTGAGCTTAGTTCTCTGTAAAAATATTTTGACAGATCAGACATGGTATTTGTTTTAAAGTAAAACAATCTTAATACAGAAACTGATGTAATGAATTCATCATTAATATGTTTATGATCTTTAAGTTACATGTTAACATTAAAAATAAATGTTTACATTAAACTGTTTATGTTATTTAGATAATGTTTACATTAAAAGTAAAATGTAAACAATGTTAAAATATCATAATTTATTGCAGTAAATTCATTTATTTGCAGAAGAACTTGGAAATGGAATTGGACTATTTCTTCAAGATTGTTTCCGATTCTCATCCATTTATGATTGTACTTCTTATATTTTGATTACAACTACTTTCAGTCTAAATAACCAGTCCAATAATCAGACTGCATATTTTGTGGAATCATACTGAGTTTTCAGATGTTAGTGAGTTTGTAGGATTTGCACAGAAGACCTTAATGTAGATGAATTCTCGTCTTGTGGGGTGCATAGAAAAGAGGTACTGGAATTACCAGCGATTTCTGTGTTATTGCAGCAGCATCCCACATCACTAGGGTTATGTGGCCACCACGTGGTCATACAGGGGAAAGTTAAACTGAATTTGCTGCATCTGATTTTTCTGAAACTGACTTGCAGAAGTGCATACATTTGTTTCTTCAAGGACATTTCTTGACTAATTTCCTCTTCGTTTACAGAATTAAGTCAATTAGATCAATTACATCGCAACACATGAGTCACATTACAGGAATGATCATTGCAGTGGGATTTAATCTGTCTGCCTGGAAACCAAGTTACTTTAGGGGAAAAAAAAATTTCCTGTGTAACTTCCAAAACACCTGATGGGTAAATAGACAAACCTGTACCTGTACCTGAATTTATAGACCGAAAATAATGACATCAAAAAGAAATGGAAAAAACACATCTGAGTTTGAGTCGCTATATAGTTTAAAGGAGAGCTGTTTGACATCTCTCAGGAGTAACATATGAGCCCTGGAGACTCAATTCCTTCAGCTCCAGGAAACTTCTTCATTCATCTTTTTTGTGTAAGAGAAGTCCAGTTTCTAAATTTTTTTGGATGAACACAAATAGTGATGTTAAGGAAATACATGGTGATTTGTTTTTATACAAATGGTAACTAATATTCACAATTGCTTTTACTATTCAGCAACTGGGAATGTGGGAAACAAAGTAACTGAACATCCTGCAAGGATTCAGGAGTTGGAGGGTGAAGGCAGAAAGGTTGAGCATGCAGTGTCTTTGCATGACCTGATTCTCCAAGGTACCAGTACCACCAAACATACAGGCAACAAAATTGGTTCAGCATCAAGCAGGAAGAAGTTTCTCTGGATATCCAGTTAGAAATAACACCACAAAGTCAAATGGAAGTTGGAATTATTTTCTTGCTGCTCGTGGTTTAGACCTCAGTATTATTGCATTAGGCTCCATTAAGATGGTTTAGCTTTAGTGATCATTAAAAAAAAAATTCATATAAAAATTTAACCTGAATTTGAATTATTCCAGCTATATCTAGAAATACCAAGTCTCTTTTTGTGCCCCAAGTACAGATGTGCTCTGCTGCACCAGCAAAACTCCTCTGGGCTACCAGTGTTCTCTGGAACAAGGGTATACTATTTCTCCTTTGTGTTGGTTTGCTGTTTTCTTGCTTGATTTCACAACAGTGAAGAAGAAATGTCCAGATTTCCGTTGCCCTGAGTCTCTTGTGTTCAGGGACACAGGTCCTTGAAACAGAGTTAATAAAAGGCCAAGGGAGAAAAGTCTGCATGAGCTCCCTGTTAAATATTGGCAGATATCACTATGAGACACATTTGTTTCACGTTAATGCTCAGCCAGCATTAACTTGTACAGCAAATATTGACCCAAAATATGGCATTCTGGCAAATGAATCATCAGATGCAGTTCTGTGATATGTTCCCCTCGTAAACACCTTGCCTATAATTTTCCTGCCATGCTCCCAACATAGATTTTGGGGTAGGATAACGTAAGGGTTTTTTTTTCCCTGTAGGTAATTTCACTAAATCCGGTTACTTACTCTGCAGAGCCTGCATAGGTTGCCTTGGGTGACTAAAACTTGCAAATTAGGGGGTTAGGATAGTAGGCCGAGAAAAGGCAGCTCCCAGGCAAATACTTATTTTTGCCTCAGAAGTCCTTTCTTGAGTGCAAACAAGTCAAATAACCCTCATCCAGTGAAGATGATAGGAATGTCCTTAATGATGTTTTCATTCAGCAAAATACGTAAAAATGTTTGAAGAACTGAATAGAAATAAGCATGTGCGTATGTGTTTTGCTGACTCAGGCTTTTTATACCTAATTTCAGCTTTGACAAAGGGTATAATAATTCTTTATGCTTATTCTCCTTTTCTCTACTTAGTATTTAAGCCTTCTAGACAGGAAAGATCTTTCTTTGTATCTTGGACTTGAGCAGTAATGAGGCGTTGAGCTATCTCATTCACTGCCTGTAAGCACTAATGCTCTAAAATAAATTCCAGTAAGTTATTATATATGTACATGCATTTCTGATTTAAATTTATTTATTTGTATGTTTATGCCATCCATTTATCTCTGTGTGATATTTCCTACTGATAAAGCTATGGTTGTGTTTTGTAATCATACCTTGAGAGATGTGCTTGCCAATAAATCAGTGTAGACAGAGTTTACATCACTGACTAACACCTTCCTGCATTTTTTAGAAAATCCTGACTACTTTAAAAGCAATAACAGTAAATCCTTTTTATGCGTTTTATGATTAGGTGGTTTGTTTCCTGTTAAGCCTTCTTTTAGGCTCGGGATAGCTGCGAGTTCTCCATTCATTTACCTAATAGTAGAACATAAAATAGAAGCTATAAGCACAGGAATATTTACATATCAATCTCCTCTCCCCTCATTTCCTCTCCTCTCCACTTCCTCTATCCACTCCTCTCCCTCACATACTAATGCTGGGCTAACCACAAACACCGTTCCACTCTGAAACTGTTTCGCAGCTCCCAATATCATCTGCAGTCCAGCAGATTTAACAGTTTTCCAGAGGATACAAATTCTGGAGCTTACATTTCTGTTTTTAGCATCCTTGCAGTAGAACACTTCCCGTGACCACATTCTCTTTTGCCTAGTGAAGGGCATGATACTCTGCTTCCACCAGGGGGCACTATGGCACTATTTGCGATATCCCTGCTCTCTCGCACTTGGCTTTGGTGACAGCTAAGTCTAAAATGGGACATATTCTTCATCTTTGCTTGCAAAACGTGTTATTACAGTTTTGCTTGTATGGGTCTAGTTATTTATAGATAGATATTTTACAGTATATTTTCGTTACGTTCTGCAGAACCCACCAGAGGATTCAATGACCCCTTTGTCTACCTGTTAACCTGCTGCTTTAATGTACTGTAAAACTGAACTTCCACTGATGTGCTACTACTGAGTGGCAACAGTGAAAGGAAAATGTCATCCTTAAGTTTACAGGTTTTATATTAGTACAGCTGTCTTGTGAGACCTAATCTGCTCATATGTTTGAAGATCTTTTCAACTATTTCACAAGCCCCCAGTTGACTTTTGATTTTACATACCTGTTGAAAGCTAAGTCTACTGAGCACCGACCTCAGTGTTTCTATGAGCGAGACCATGCACCTCATGGCTTCTTACACTGCTTTCACCACTGATGACCTCACCAGTAACATAACTGCATCAGATCCTTAGGCCAGGGAAGAAGCACAGCATCTTTTTTGCAATGTTTACTTCACATTCTGCATGTTCGTATACATTAGTTCAGATAGACAGCAAAACATAATGGAATCAGCTTGCCCTTGGATGGAAGGGTTTGCAAGCAGACAGCATTACCATAGGCAGAAGGATCCCACAAAACATCTAAGGTTCTTGTGCAGTAACATCCCACCAAAAGGTCCGACTGTGCCAGAAACCCCATCAGGCAAGACACACCGAATGCATTCTGCAGCCAGAAGCCCAGAGGCAAATGCCAGAGCAGGGCTTCAGGTTTCTCACGTCTTCTTCAGTGCAAGAGATCAGCAAGTCTGCGAAAGCAGCCGGGCGCCCCAGCTTCAGCCTGACGCCCCAGCTTCAGCCTGACCATCCTTCACAGCTTTCTCCTCTCCGTTCAGCTCCTCACTCCACACTGAAGGCTGGGATCTGCTGTTCAGCACTTCCTTTGTGCCCCACCTAGTGCTGCAAAAGGAAGTCATACGCATTGTTAAGAAAAGTGAGGGAGAAAATAAAGGGCAGGACACCTGACACTTTCACAGAAGACTTTTGTTTTCAAGAGCCCATGAGGAAAGCCTGTTGCTTCCAGTTGCCAACAAATGAGCATCTCTGAAGTTTAGGTTTCTTCCCCGTGAAAGAAATGAGAAGATCTAGGTGGCTGCCATGATTTTGGAAGAAAAATATTGCACACACTGCCATACACCTCTTTTTGTTCCAATTGCACGGACTTTGCAGTTTAGATTTACATATCTCTTAGGCAGATCTACTTTAGCCATTCAGGGTTCCTTTTCAGTGTTTCTCTGATGGTGATGATGGGTCTGTGTATTTACATTCCCAGTCTGACTATTAAGTTTTGACCAGTGCTGAGCTGTTCTCATTCATGACTCCTATCAGGGCAGGTTGAACACTCAGGTTAGGGGTTAGTGGTTTGCACCTGTTGTTCAGGCTTCAGAATTTAAAAGCTCATAGTTAACAGATTGAGAGAAAACTACTGCTGACTTTTTCAGAGATTTCAAGGCATAAGTGTAGTGATTGGTAACACAAATAAAACTGTTCCCGGGGCAATGGGGAAGAGGCACCTGCAGCTTTCCTAAGTAATAAAAGTTGGTTATTCAGCAAACATTAAAGTACCTAAGCCAGACTAAACGCAACTGCTACATTTTTTTGTTTTTCCTTTTCTTGATAATTTGCCTCAGTGGAAGTGCACAGGGTAGCTGACTAAATGCTTTTCTGTCATCAGGACCACATTTACCCAGCTGTACCCAGAACAGCTCACTCTCAAGTGACTGATTTTCTGAATATGAAGAATTTCAGATTTGACCATTATAGGAACACTAACTTCCACTGGCAGTTCTGAATGTCTGAAGCAAGCAAGTAGGTTTTTAGTTTAGTCAGTGTTTTAGCTCTGCCTAACAAAAAGTTTTGACAACACTTCAACTGCTTAGGTCAGCATGACTAGCAAAGGGGTGAAGCTTTACTGACAACAGAAGTAACTTGGTAAAATGAACAAACCTATGATAATCTACAGCACTAGTCAGGTCAGGATTCACATAACTTTGTCATTTTTTAGATTTTTTTTTTTTTTTAAACTCATTCCTTTTTTTTTTTTTTTTTGCAAGGTAGATGTACATGGGTTCATGGATGCTCTGAAAGCCTCTAAAAGCCTGTAAAAAATCAGTTATTTTATCTTTAAAGTAGTGAAAAGTTATTTGAGGGGACTCCAAGGTTTCTGTTTTGCTTGAACTTAAAACTCTGGTGGTGCAAAAAGAATTGAAAATAAATTGAAAACCAGAAGGTGAAACCAAAGCACATGAGCTCCTATATGAGTTCAGAATAACAAATCAGGCTGAACACCTTTTCAAGTCTGTGCTTGAAACCAGAGTTAGAAAACTATCTATGGAATATGTACATATAAGCAAAGGGGGAAGGTTAATGCATACTCTTCTAAAATATATTTAAGGCTTTTTGCCTCTAATTCCTTTCTCAGATATCTCTAGCCTAGAAAAATATTGTTTTCATTAGGGGGTGGGAGAAACACAACTACAGTAGTTGAATAACACCTCTTTTGTTTTCTTTTTTTTTTTCTTCCTCTAAAATGTCTGAACTGTGCCAGTATTTTAACTCAGATTACTTTTTGGAACATATTATTTTGCTCTTCCAAGTCCTGTTTTATGACAGATGTACCAAATGTCATAGGAAAGAAATCCTATTTTCCAACCTTTAAATAGACATCATCTCTGCTCTGTCCCCTGTGCTGTCCATTAAGGCTGTGGTCCCCTTTGTGACAATGACATGAAAATCATCCCAGGACCCCCAAAAAACATGGTAATTTTCAGATGGAGTAGTTGCTAAGGAAGAGTTCCTGGAAGCCAGAATCTTTGCTGGATGAATATTTCTTTATTGTCCTTCCAGGCTGGGTGTTATCAAGACACAAGAGAAAAAAATTATGTAAGGAGCAATGTAGGATTCACAGACTCATAGGATAGCTGTGGTGGAAGCGAGCGCTGGAGATCGTGCAGTTCCAACCCCCTGCTCAATTAAGTTTCATCTAAAGCAGGTTGCTCAGGGCCATGTCCAGTCAGATTTTGAATAGCTCTGAGACTGAAAACTCTGCAACTCCTTATGATGGTCAACAGACACTTTTTGTGTGTGTCTCAAAACAACCAAAAAGTCAGAAGGAACGGGGGGAGGCTGAGCATCCGTTCGTGGTGAGCAGTGTGTTCCTGCTTGGGCAAATGGCAGTGGCAGGGGGCAGCATAGGGATCCTGCTCCGCAAAAGTGAGGGGTGGTTTTCTGTGTTGTCTGCCCTGAGAAGAAGATCAACTGAAAATCAAGTACAAAAGCAAAATCATTCCACCATAAATAGAGAGAAAAAGAAGGGATATTTATCACATGGTCTTTATGGCCATCTCAGGTGTCTTTCTGTTCATCTTAGGATGAACAAATTGAAACACGAGGGTGAATTTTTCCTGATGAGGAAACTTGTTTTGATGGCGAACAAGAAATCACTGTACAGCACCAGGCTTTTCAAAGTACCGGATGTCTATAACAGTTGTTTAAATTATTGAAAAGTAACAAGAACACTGCATGGCAGTCAGTAAGCAGCAATTAAAGCTGGCATACTGCTTATGGATTCATTTCTTAAATGAACTAAAAACTAGTAAAACTAATAAAAAAGGATTATTTCTAAGATCTGAATATTATTGAAAAGAATTCAAGAAAATATTCAGTTCTTATTTCTAAGAACTGAACATAACTGAATTTCAAATTGTAGAAGAAAGTTTTAATAGGCTTTCACTTATCCAGGTTTCCTTTTCTGTACTTGCTGTTAGTGAATTTGAACTCCAGGAGCCTTCATAGGACAGTGGTTATTTAAATGTGCAATGAATAACACATGAATGAGAAAACTTAGGCTCTTCTCTTCCCTGAACTGCATCTGTTCTAACCAATTTTACTAAGAGAGAGTGAGGAAAAAAAAAAAAAAAGGAAGAACCTACTAGAATTCATCCCATTAACTCAGTACTGGAAATAGTCAACTCAGATCTGGGAACAAAGATCATCTTTAGAAACTGTGCCTGCTTGCTTTTGTTTGTCTTTCATTTTTCCATTGAAGTGTCCCACTAGGGGCGAGGAGAGATAAAAACAAACAGGCTTCTTCCATAAGTGAGAATCCAACATTAGGTGTGTGACTGTCACATGCAGTTTGTTTTGGACACTTGTAGTGGTTTAAACCCAACCACAAACCTCGTTCACTCACTTCCCCCCCTTCTTGCCCTCCCCCTGCTACTGGAGGGACGGAGAGGAGAATCAAAAAGAATGCAACTCCCACGGGTTGAGATAAGAACAATTTACTAACTAAGGTATAAAACAAACCATTACTGCTACCACCAATAATAATAATAATGCTAAAGGAAATAACAAGGGAAGAGAATACAACACCTCAGTACCAGCCAACAGATAACTCGCCCCACTCCCCCCAGCCGAGTACCCACCGATACCTTGTCCAACCCTGCAGTCCTCCCAGCCCTTCTGGGTAACTCTCTGTTACATCCTGGGCATGACGTGCTGTGGTATGGAATACCTCTTTGGTCAGTTTGGGTCAGGTGTCCTGTCTCTGCTTCCTCCTGGCCTCCCCTCCTCCCCGGCAGAGCATGAGGCTCAGAAAGTCCTCGGCCAGACCAAACATTTGAGCAGCAACTGAAAACATCGGCCTTATCAGCACTGTTCCCAGGCCAGAAGATCAAAACACAGCTCTGTACTAGCTCTTAAGAAGGAGAAAAATGGCTGCTACTGCTGAACCCAGGACAACACTACAAATTGACATCTTGCTTTTCCTTGGGAAAAAAAAAAAAAAAAAAGAAACTAAACAGAGAAACAAATCTGGTTCTTGGAGAAGACATTTTGTGTAGTCCCCTCTTAGCAGGTTCAACAGACCAGTCCATTGTCAGCCATATAGATGGGGAGAAAAGAAAATGAATTTCCATTTTAATAGATAGTTAATCTGAAGGTTTAACCCCTTCTGCAGATGGGTCTTCTTGTCCTTCGTACCAGATTATTCCTTGATCATAAATTATCATTGCTGACAGTTACAGTTGGAATTTCTTCTCCAATTACTGCTGTGCAAAGGGATCTTGGAAGGATAACAGAACTACTTAAAAATGTCTGGAAAGAAAAGCTGAGACATCCCAGTGCCACTTGATTGAGTCTGGATGCATCAGCTTCTTATATACTCCTTGCAGTTCCCGTCTCCTCCCACTTGGAAAGACCTACAGCAGAATGTGAAAAGCTAGAAAGAATAATGAGGCTGACCAAAGGCGGGGAACAGCCTCTGGTTAAAGAATTAGAGGGGAGATGGAGACACTTGGGACTGGGAAAGAAGCTGCTGGGAGGGGGAATGTCACAGAGAGTTATTGAATCCTGAGTGGCACAGAGAGGGGAAACTGTGATGGATCTTCACTGTCCACTTCAGGACACAAATTAGGATGTAATGAATAAAAGTGTCAGGGAGAGTATTCCAGCCAGGGAAAGGGTGATTATTCCTGCAGCATACAGTTAAACTCTGGAACTGATTGTAGGTGCTGTAATGTGCATGAGCTCAAAGTGGAACTGAATTTCACTGTTGTGATATTAAGCAAAAAGGGCTTGTTTGGGGGTGTTATATGCAGGAAATTTCACTATGTGCTTTGTCTGTTCTTATATTCTTTCCAAAGTGCCCATTACTATTTAAGCTACTATTTAAGAGAAAACCAAACCTGTTATATCTTTGGTCTGATCCTATGCAGCCATTTATTTTCTTTTGTCTAACTAGTTGGTGAGATCATGCTCACAGCATGGTACAATCCTGTTTTTCTTACTTAAGCTAGTATAAGGAAAGTAAAATCAACAAGACAGTAGTGTATGTTGGGCTTCTTAGTGTGCTAATTGCTACTGGCTCTGAAATAAAGTGATGAAGAAACTACATTCCTACTCTTGACCCATATTTTTAAAAGCCTCAAGGAGGCAGAAGTCAAGTACACAGCATACCTTAAACCAATCCAGACTAGAGCTCCACCAAGAGTCATACCCTGTTGGAGTCCACAAATAAGATGATTCAGAGGAGAAGGTAAGAAATTTTATACTGAACAATTGTGAAATAAAGTGCTGGTAACAGAAAGTTCTTCAAATGCTTTATTAGTCACAGCTTTGTTTGTGCTCTGAAGCATTAATATCTACACAGCACGTACATATAAACTGCTTCTTACAGGCACTCAAAGTCTTTCCACTCCCCTGCTCTCACTAGAGCTTGTCACTAACATAATTAATAAAATCGATGGATTTATTGGTACCATCCCAACCATGCTTGTGCAAGCACATGTGACTGCTAAACAGCTTTTGACAGTCTGGTGAACAGTGGTGAAGTGGTGACAGAAAACTTAAAGAATTGAACTGGCAGATACATATGGATGGGCCAGTTCCCTGACACCAAGACAATTAATCATGGAAGAGAGACAGACAGTGCAGCCCATCCTCTTGTGACACACCTCCTCCCTTTCTTATAAATACATCAATATAGATGTGTGTGCATGTAAATAGATATGTCTTTTCCCTACCTTTTCATCTCAGTCTTATTTTTGTAGCTGTTTTTTCTATGCTGACTTAAACTGGAAAACGCATTTGAAAGCTTTCTCTGCTGATAACATCCTGCTTTTCTGAGGAAGGTAAAAACAAAATAGAATGACCTATTTTCTTAAAAAAACAGAAGATGGATGTGTAGGCAGAAGAGTCTCTGAGCTGTCAGATAACCAGGTGAAAACGCAGAAACTCACATCCTGCATGTTGTGTGAGGGGCCTTCAGCTATCAGAAACCTCATCTCACATTTTGTGCTAGGAACCTCTAACACCCCAGTGCATGGCAGTGCCTCTAACTGTTCATTGATGCAGAGTCCAGTGAAATCCTTCCTTTTGAAGACAAAGTATAATAAATGTGGCAAACTGAAAAGATTTCCTTGATGTGGGCTTTGTCTTACAAACACAGATCACACCTATCAGTTTTCTTTCCTCTCCTCCTGAGAAGTGGGTAATGTAAAACAGGGGACTCTGCCTGAAGACTTCCCTTAGCACAGGGGTATCTCTACTAGGGTAAAATTAAGAAAAGATCACCCTTCATGGCTATCCCTCAGCTTTGTTGGCTTTGCAGTCTCATTTCTGCTAGCTGGTGAAAGGCAGGCAAGAGGTTACAGGGAAGTGTCAGGGCTGGGATGTGGCTTCATGCTGGGCTTTATATCTGTAGTTTAACATTTAAAGGTAGCCCTTATGACTTTTAACATACACTGGGGGCTACCTCTCAGAGATCAAGGACATGCAATCAGCTCCCTGCCGGCTGCTCTTCCCTCTTCATTTCACCTAAGCTCTCCAATAGAGAGTCAGCCTTTACGCTTAAAGATGAATCTAGAAAGACCAGTCTTGGGGTTTTAATAATTAAAGTCTGCATTTACAAAGCCAACTTAGAGAAAGCTATTTCTTATGTCATGCTGTTCTTTTAGTTTGATGGGAGAAGGACAGTGAACAACAATAACTACACTTCCATTGTTTTGAAGAGTGACTAGAGCATTAACATCAACTTTACAGACTGCATCATATCCCTGACAGGAACTTTGGCCTCTGGTGCTTATTTCTGGAAACTGTGCCTAACGGCAACTGCAGATGGTGCTGGAGGACACCCACTGGCTGTAGCCAGCCATGAATTAGTGAAAATGCAGGTGAGGCAGCAGAAATCTCTGCACCAGACAAGGTCCTGCCTCTGGGAATGCTGCCAATGCCAAATCCACCCTGTTCTTGGTCCAGCACCTCACTTGCAAGGTTGAAAAGATGTGGTTTCTTCAGGCTCACAGGTGACAGCTTCCTAGTGCTCAAACATTTGGGGTTTTGTCCAGCCATGGTACCTGGACAAGGAGGATTGTTCAAAGCCCTCCAGGTATGGTATTTCTGCAACATGACAATAATAGTGTTTGAGATGTGTCTGAATGGTTTGTCTGAGGATGCTTCTTAAGCTGCTTCTGGGTCAGGATCTAAGGACATTTACAGATAAGTTAGCCAAATCTAGCTTAGTTTCATATATGCTGTGAGATGCGTGTGATAGCTTATTAAAAACAGTTCCTAAATAAAAGTGTTCCTGAACAGATCCGGGGCTTTTGGTCTGGCAGAGCCAGCAGGTGTGGTCCAAAGAATGACAAAAAGAGCCAGCAGCTCTGCAGCACCGTATCAGTTCTCTCCTGCCTTATTTCATTCAGTAATGCAGATGCCACCATAGCATACTCTGTAGTTTCTCTTCTAGTGGTTCCTAATTCTCAGGCCTTTGTGATACTCAACAGAGAGAAAAGTACATTGACTAATAAGCAATTAAATTTAAATTTCAACTGATTTTGCAGATATATTCTATGCAGATTTTTAACTTACAGCAAAACAACAGTGTCTTTTTCAAATTTTATTTGTAACTGGATCTGGTAGAATTCAGCCTGTCTTGAATAATTTTTAAACTTTTCCAAACACATCTTACATTATAGAAGTGCAGACATTTAAAGCATAGGTCATTTGCTAAGGCTCTGGTTGGTCTGGATTCTCAAGAATCCATCACTATGGAAACAAAAAAGGAAGCTAAAATACTGGAGGGTGAGATAATGATTAGTTACTATAGAGCCTGACTCTGCTACTAACACAAATAGGGAAATAATTTGTGAGGTAAACCTGCCACTTGAACCTTTATTTACTGTTCATCAAATGTGGCAGCAGATACAAGTTCCAGTTCTGTGCTGTGGATCATTGAACACCTATGGATTCATGGATTTGCAGAGCCATCATGCACTGCCATCCATGAACACAATTCACTTTTCCTTCTGGACAAACACCGTGGCACTGCACAGTCATAGCTGGTTCTTTTTGTGCTTCAGCTTGAACTCTAAACTTTGTTTTGTGGCTCTCTCAGTCACTTGCTTTTATTTGAACATAATTTTTCTGTTTCTTAATTGACTTCACATTTAACGGCAAAATTTAAAAGCAAATGAGGGAGGTGAGGCTGTGCTATTGCCACACCACTGGATGAGAGGCCCTTTCAGGAGCATTATCACGTCGGTATAGCTGCTGAGATCTGGTGGTATCATCAAGCACAAAATGTATGAAGCTCTACTGTGATATTATGAATCCGCATCTTATTTAATTAAAATTTTAGAATTGTATCATCAGCATTTTCCAGACATGACAACACAACCACAACAGAAACTCATTCACAACACTGTTGCAGGTGAAGATCCTCAGCAAACTGAGAACATAGGAAAAGAGAAAGATGTTTATCTCCATTTACAACCTTGTTATTTCCAGAAAAAGGACTGGTTTTCTCAAGACTTTCTGGCTTGTGAGAAGCCATTCGACATTTGCAGGCATCTCCTATTTTCTGTTTGGCATTTTCAGACGTATCTTATTTTTTGTGATGGGCAAGTCACAGTTGAGACTGAATACTTAGTGCTGACCTGAAAATGTAAGGTTGTGCTGTCAAAATATTCACTTTTCCTGAGCCAGTCTCCTTGGCTATGAATTAATAGACCTATGTTCTTTCTCATTCACCCCAAAGTTAGGAGAAGTTATCTTATCTTTACACAAAATGCCTTTGTATTGGACAGTTTCCAGAGCAAATACTAAAAGTGACTGGAGCCATTGAAAACATGATGGATGCAGGCACATTGCAAGAATTAGGATTATTTATCTTAAAGAAGAAAAGACTTGAGAGGAGCCATGATAACAGTCTTTGAGTATGTAAACACTTACTGAAAAGAGAAATCAAATAAACTCTTCTTTATGTCTGCTGAGGATAAAACAAGGAGCAATGGGCTTAAACTTTGGCAAGAGCCTTTTGGGCAGCAAAGCTGGTGAAGGGTCTAAAGCACAAGTCCTGTGAGGAACAGCTGAGGGAACTGCAGTTTAGCCTGGAGAAGAGAAGCCTCAGGGGAGGCCTTATTGCTCTCTACAACTACCTGAAAGGAGGTTGTAGTGAGGTGGGGTTTCTTCTCTTCTCCCAAGTAACAAGCAGCAGGACAAGAGGAAATGACCTCAAGTTCTGCCAGAGGAGGTTTAGATTGGATATTAGGGAAAATTTCTTCACCAAAGAGTTTGCCAAGCACTGGAACAGTCTGCTCAGTGAAGTGGATGTCACCATTCCTGGGGGTATTTAAAATGTGTGTAGATGTGGTGCTTAGGGGCATTGTTTAGGGGTGGACTTGGCAGTGCTAGTTTAAGGATTGGACTTCATGATCTTAAAGGTCTGTTCCAACCTAAATGATTCTATTATTCTATTATTTCATATGAGAGATTTAGGTTAAACATTAGGAAAAGCTTCCTAACAACAGGGAAAGGGAAGCAATGGACAAGATTGCCTGAGGAGGAGGATCCCCTGTTAATAAAGGTGTTTTGAATGGCCTAATCAAACATCTGCCAGAGATGGTTGATCTTTAGCTGGTCTCCCAGGCACTGAGATGTGCTTGAGGTTTCTTCATGTCCTTTCTGGCACGAGTTCCTGTGATTCTATAGGGAAGAAGAGAGTTAAATCTTTTAGCAAGCTTAATCAATTTACTGGATGAAGAGATCTGTGATGTGTAGCATTGAACGTCCTTTAACACCAGCAACTTGAAACAGCCATGCAGTGGTATGAACCTTTTTTCTGTTCTTGTTTCCTTTATGTTCTTGATTCAGGCTACCTCTAATCAAGCTGTTAATGATCACCAGTGCCTGTTCTGCTCTTCATGCCACATTTGGGTTGGATCTGCATTGCGTTTTACACTTAACACTGGCTTTCCAGTACAGAAATTAAATATTCTTATGATCTTTTATATTTGTGATACCCTGGTTCATTAGTCCATTGTTTCTTCATTCATTTCCTAACCCAAGTGCAATTTTAAATAAGCAGATATTTTTATGCCACTTTGTTATTAGTGTCTCCTAGCAACACAACATCCTCTCAAACAGGCTCTGATCATCTCCACAAAACCCACATCATCTCTGGAGTTATACTGAACATTACAGAAAAAAGCCCAAGTAACTTTCTCATTCTCTGCACTAACTCCAGTCTTCTAGAAACATAAAGTTTAAATCGTATACAAAATGAAAAAGTAGACCATTAATCTTTTGATAAAAGGGAAGTTAAAGAAGCACTCCTATCCACAAAATTTTACTTCATCAGGCTGCATCTCAACTACACTTAACATGAATTGGAGTGCCCATAAACCCATAAAAAATTGGACTGAAATTAAGAAAAAGTATTAGAACCTGTTGTACAATTCACATTCCATAGACTTCTGTAAGTATGCACAGTTCACCAGCTGGTTCCCCCCAGGCACTGATTCTCCAGGCACAGGACACAGGAACAATCATTATTATTCAGTGGTCTTTGCAGTCCAGAGCTCCTCTCCAAGCTGTACATTGAGGGTGCGCTCTCTTAATGAATCAGTTGCTGTGAAATAATTAGCTGAATGCCTTTAACTGGGTTTTTTTGACTGAGTTATTTTTCTTAGCATGAGTAGTCACTTTGCATGGGAAGCAGAAGTTGCTGGAGCCTTATGCCACAAGCGGCTAACTCCTACCTAGATAAAGCCGAACTGAATTTACAACCTGTGCTTCATTACTTAAATGAATTCCTCAAGATCATTCCAAATTGTAAAATAAAGGACTTACATCTGCTTGCAAGGAGCAACAACTGGAGAGAAATTCACCACACTGGAATTTACTAGCCACCTGGAGAAAACAAAAGAACCCCATGATGGATGAGGAGACCTCAGACCAAAATTCACCACTAGACCAATAGGTGCATACAGGGCACATTAACAGTGTGTGATGGTTGGATGCATAGAATGTAAGACTATAAACCCCCAGGAATTTCTCTGCTGTGGGTCTGTCCCTGAAGGCATCCAGCTTGAGCTGCTTCTATTTGTGTACCACTCAATTATTAAATTATTTTTTTGAGAATCAGACATCTGAGATTCTGCTATGGGAAATCCACAGAAGAAAATATTCTTTAACAGAATACAAGTACAAGTGGGTCTGGTGATGCAGACATGTGTAAGGGAGGCTGAAGGGCAGTAAACAGTCTATCACATAAAGCTGGCAACAACCAGTAGGCATCCCTTTATTTTTCTTCAGTAATGCATTTGTAGCTGCCACTCTGACGTCAAGAAAACTGAAGAGAAGCAGAGAAGATTAGCTGGATGAAGTTGGTTAGGAGCAGAACCAGTACTGGCATCCATGACAAGGGTAGCTCACTGCCAGGTCTAATACTAGGCTGAGGAATCATAGAGTCATAGAATCATAGAATAGTTAGGGTTGGAAAGGACCTCAAGATCATCTAGTTCCAACCCCCCTGCCATAGGGAGGGACACCTCACACTAAACCATCCCACACAAGGCTTCATCCAACCTGGCCTTGAACACTGCCAGGGATGGAGCATTCACAACCTCCCTGGGCAAATGATTCCTACTATTCTCCAAAGGTGATCTCAGGAGAAAGAGGGTTCAGGCTGCAAGCAGAACTGACAGCACCATCAGAATTCCTAGAGGCCTCCTGCTTTATCTCCTATGATGTCTTTCATCCAGCAAAGGCAGGCAGCATGGTCACCATTGGTAAGGGGAATTTGCCTGGCACCACAGAATGGATAGCTTGCCTACATAGCTGCTGAAGGCACACTGCAGGTACATGTGTGTGGACCATGTATTTTGTGATAGAGAAGCCTGTGAGTAGCCATAAAGGCTTGTGAGATGGAGGGCGGTGGCGGTGTTGACCCTGAGCACTGGGTATTGTTTCATCTGTAAACCAATTCCAAAATTATCTTTTCTCAGGTTTTAGAGAACAATTACAGAAGGTAAGGAAGGACTTTGGGTGGAAGAGGAGTGGGGAAACTGAATTTACAACCAACAGAACTTGGAGGTCTGGGATTTTTTCTAAATTAAGGTCGTATTTGGGCAATAACTTCAGCCAAAAATATGACGAGAAATACATGCAGCAAAATTTGTGTGGACAGGCAGTATCTTTTCTCTGAACAACAGATGCAGCTGGAAAAAAAAAATGGGTAAAGTTTTCCTACCTGGAATTTTGTCTATTGTTTTCCAATACTACTGGGAAAATCGTATGACATGGGAAATCTTATGACACCTGTGGCCACAGTTCCAGGGAGTTTCACAACATCTGAATATTTTATGGATATCATGGCTGCAAATCTGTCTTTCCTGTCATGCTGCTGTTGAAGGACAGAGGTGATTGCAGCAATGCCTAGGTGATTGCAGGTGATTGCAGCACCTATTGCATGCCAATAAAAGTTTCCAAAACTTTGGACCAAGGAAAGTTTATTAAAGCTGAACAAGTACGTTTCAATCCAACCAGAAGCCTCTTGCAAGTGTAAAAAAGAACCTGCCATAACTCAGTAGATAGATACTGGAAGTAACTCATGTGCTTCATCTGCCTGGAGGTTGTCTCATTTCCAGTGAACTTTACACTTTAAACACTTTTAATGCATGAAGTACACTTCAGCGCATTCCACAAGAACACAGTGAGTACTGGAGTTCAACCTATCCTGTGGATTGTGAGACAAATATATTTGTAACAAATTAATTTTCTGAAGTACTTCTTTCTGCATGTGTTGATTTTCACAGCTTGTTACTAAAACAAATGGTGCTTAATTACAGTCACAATATGCTACTAGTATTCGTGTGTCTATGGTTTCTGTCATTATTTAATTGCTATTGCTTGTACAACATGTCTTTACATATACATCCTTTACAAGGATGTATATCTGTATGTGACAGAATAGCAACATTTTACTGTGGTGAATTAACTTGAGTAAATCTGAGACAAGCTTTAGCAGATAATTTGGTTTTCCATCAGCATGTTCCTTAATACTGTTAAAGCACAGAAAGCCTGATGTAAATTTGCAAGTTTCCTATCACTTTATTTCTCAGAGAAAACTGATATGAGTGCCATCCTTGATGTGAAACCTGGCACATACCCCTCAGTTTGTGTTGTAGGCTAATAATATAATTCTTCACAGTGTTTCTGCCCATAAACACTATTACAGACCTCCTGATCAGGACGAAGGAGTTGATGAGGCTTTCTACAGGCAATTGGAAGTAGCCTCGCGACTACATGCCTTAGTCGTCGTGGGGGACTTTAATTACCCCGATATTTGCTGGAAGACTCACACAGCCAGTCATTCACAGTCTAGGAGGTTCCTCGAGTGCATTGATGATAATTTCTTAATGCAAATGGTGGACGTACCAACTAGGGGAGCAGCGCTGCTAGATTTAGTACTCGCCAACAAGGAGGGTTTGGTCGAAGTGGTGACGGTCAATGGCAGCCTTGGCTGCAGTGACCATGAGATGGTGGAGTTTAGGATCCTGTGTGGGAGGAATAGAATACCTAGCAAAGCCACAGTTCTGGATTTCCGAAGGGCCAACTTTGGCCTCTTCAGTCAACTGCTAAGGGAAGTCTCATGGGAAAGTGTACTAGGCGGTAAAGGGGCTCAAGATAGTTGGTTAGCATTCAAGGACCGCTTCTTCCAAGCTCAGGATCGGAGCGTCCCAATGAGTAGGAAGTCAAGTAAGGGATCTAGGAGACCGGCGTGGTTAAACAAGGAGCTGCTGGGCAAACTCAAGTGGAAAAGGAGAATCTATGGATTATGGAAGGAGGGGCTGGCCGCTTGGGAGGAATATAGGACAGTTGTTAGAGGATGTAGGGAGGCAATTAGGACAGCTAAGGCCTCCTTGGAACTCAATCTTGCTAGTCGGGTTAAAGACAATAGAAAGGGCTTCTTCAAATACATAGCAAATAAAACTAAAACAAGAGGCAATATAGGCCCACTGCTGAACGAAGTGGGTACCCTGGAGACAGAGGATATAAAGAAGGCAGAGGTGCTGAATGCCTTCTTTGCCTCTGTCTTTACTCCTGCAGACTCTCCCCGAGGGCCCCGGATTTCTATAGCCCCAGAAGGAGTCAGGACAAAGGAGGAGTTTGCTTTGGTAGATGAGGATTGGGTTAGGGATCAGCTATGCAAACTGGACATCTGTAAATCGATGGGTCCGGATGGAATGCACCCACGGGTGCTGAGGGAGCTGGCGGAGGTCATTGCTAGGCCACTTTCCATCATCTTTGGTAAGTCGTGGGAAATGGGCGAGGTGCCTGAGGATTGGCGGATGGCAAAGGTCACACCAATCTATAAGAAGGGCAAGAAGGAGGACCCGGGTAATTATAGACCGGTCAGCCTTACCTCCATCCCTGGAAAGATGATGGAACAACTTATTCTTGACTCCATCACTAGGCATATCAAGGATGAGGGGGTCATTAAGAACAGCCAACATGGTTTTATGAGGGGGAAGTCATGTATGACCAACCTTATAGCCTTCTATGAGGAAGTGACTAGGTGGAGGGATGATGGTAGAGCGGTAGATGTAGTTTTTCTTGATTTCAGTAAGGCATTTGATACTGTCTCCCACAGCATCCTCATAGATAAGCTAAAGAAGTGTGGGCTTGACGATCAAGTAGTGAGGTGGATCGAGAACTGGTTGAAAGGAAGAAGGCAGAGTTGTGGTCAATGGCGCAGAATCTAGCTGGAGGTCTGTGACTAGTGGAGTTCCTCAGGGGTCGGTGCTGGGACCGGCGCTGTTTAATATTTTCATCAATGACCTGGATGAGGGAACTGAGTGCACCCTCAGCAAGTTTGCTGATGACACAAAACTGGGAGGAGTGGCTGACACACCAGAGGACTGTGCTGCCATTCAGCGAGACCTGGACAGGCTGGAGAGTTGGGCGGGGAGAAACTTGATGAAATTTAACAAGGGCAAGTGTAGAGTCTTGCATCTGGGGAAGAACAACCCCATGTACCAGTACAGGTTGGGGGTTGACCTGCTGGAAAGTAGTGAACGGGAAAGGGACCTGGGGGTCCTGGTGGATAGGAGGATGACCATGAGCCAGCAATGTGCTCTTGTGGGCAAGAAGGCAAATGGCATCTTAGGGTGCATTAGAAAGGGAGTGGTTAGTAGGTCAAGAGAGGTTCTCCTCCCCCTCTACTCAGCCTTGGTGAGGCCGCATCTGGAATATTGCGTCCAGTTCTGGGCCCCTCTGTTCAAGAAGGACAGGGAATTGCTTGAAGGAGTCCAGCGCAGAGCCACAAAGATGATTAAGGGAGTGGAACATCTCCCTTATGAGGAGAGGCTGAGGGAGCTGGGTCTCTTTAGCTTGCAAAAGAGGAGACTGAGGGGTGACCTCATCAATGTTTACAAATATGTAAAGGGTAGGTGTCAGGATGATGGAGCTAGGCTTTTTTCAGTGATATCCAGTGATAGGACAAGGGGCAATGGGTGTAAACTGGAACATAGGAAGTTCCACGTTAACATCAGGAAGAACTTCTTTACTATAAACAGGTCTGAGCAGTCTGTGCTACAGTGAGTTAGTTCCCTGGGCTGCCTGAGTTACCCTGGTAGTTTCATCAGCCATCAGAGTAGGGAGAGCACAGATGAAGATTGAGGACGCCTTGCCTTCTCTCCGTGACTCGGCTACAAGCACACACTGCAAGCTCATGTTGAGGTTCTTGTCAATCAAACCCCCCAAGTCTTCTTCCTCAGGGATCCTCTTAATCCAGTCTCTGCCCAGCCAGTATCTGTGCTTGGGATTGCCCTGACCTGGCACTTCATTTTGTTGAACTTCATGAGGTTCACACAGACCCATCTCTCAAGTGTGTCAAGGTCCTTCTGGGTGGCATCTCTTCCCTCCAGTGTGTTGACTGCACCACACAGCTTTTGTCATCAGAAAACATGGTGAGGGTGCACTCAATCCCACTCTCCATGTCACTGACAAAGGTGTTAAACAGAGCAGGTCCCAGTACTGACCCCTGAGGAATGCTGTTCATCACTGATCTCCACTTGGACATTGAGCTGTTGACTGCAACTCTTTGAGTGTGACCATGCAGCCAATCTCTTTTCCAATGAGTGGGTGATCTGTCAAAACCATGCCTCTCCAATTTAGAGACAAGAACGTGTGTGACAGTGTCAAATGCTTTGCACAAGTTCAGGCAGATGACACCAGTATCTCGTCCCTTATCACCAATGCTGTAACCCCATTATAGAAGGCCACAAAATTTGCCAGGCATGATCTGCCCTTAGTGAAGCTATGTTGGCTGTCAGAAATCACCTTGTTCTTCATGTGGCTTAGCATAGTTTCCAGGAGGATCTGCTCAATGATCTTGCCAGGCACCAAAGTGAGACTGACTGGTCTGCAGTTCCCTGGGTCTTCCTTTTTTCCCATTTAAAAATGAGAGTTATGTTTCTTCTTCTCAAGTCAGCGGGAACTTCACCGAACTGCCACGACTTCTCAACTATGATGGACAGTGACTTAAGCACTTTATCTGCCAGTTCCCTCAGGACCTGTGGATGCACCTCATCAGGTCCCATGGATTTGTGCACCTTCAGATTCCTTATATGGTCTCAAACCTGATTTTCTCCTGGGTGGTCCTTCATTCTCTCAGTCCTTGCCTTTGCCTCTGTGTCTTGGGTGGTGTGGTTAGGCAGTGTGGCTGGAGCACTTGCTAGTAAAGAAGGAGGTAAAATTCATTGAGTAGCTTGGCCTTCTCCATATCTCAGGTAACCAGTTCTCCAGTTTCCTTTCAGAGAGGTCGCACACTTTCTCTTGTTTTCCTTTTATCAACAACCTATCTATAGAAGCTTTTCTTGTTGCCCTTGACATTCTCATCTGTCCAAAAGCAGAGCTCCATGCACTCTAGCTGGTCATTTACATAGAGGGCGACAGCCCTACCTCATCTCCCCTGCCTGTCCTTCCTGAAGAGCCTGTATACTCCCATTCCAACACTCCAACCACAGAAGCCATCCATGATGCCAATAAGACTGTAGCCCTGCAGTGTGCTCATGTCTCTAATCCTCATGCTATGTGGTCTGCACAGGAGCATTTAAGTTGGTCCCCCAATGAAGCTGACTTACTGGCTGGAGTGGCTGAGATTCTTTTGCTCATCAGCTACTCTTCTGCTGACCTGTGATCCATCTCCAGGCTTTGGTAATACCTTGCTGCCACTGGCATTGAATTGGTGGGAGTGGGATGGATTGAAGTTCCACTCCACTGCCTTCAACTTCCTTCTGCTCCTGCACTTTTAGCTTTACGCAGCAAGCAGGACTAGACTAAATGGGCTATGTGATGTAGAAGACATGGGCCATCATCCCAGTATGAAATGTACATAATATGTGTGAATAATCAGAAGGTACTGCAGGGGAGAAGGGCTACAGTAGCTGCAGCACGTTTTTGGTCATGTCACTGGATCAGTTCACAGTGCCTGTGCCTCACTTATGCCCTTTGGCCAGATTCTGCTTCTCTTACCCATAGTACCTTGCCCTGCATTTGTAATAGCTGAATAGGACTGCAAGGAAACTGAGGTGCTACCACTGCAAGGCAAGATGTAAGGCAAGATAGACCAAAGAGGTGTCTTTGTTTTCTAGTGTCCTTGGAGATAACTTTCCCTCTTTATATGTGGTTGTTAACACTAAGAGAAAAAAAAAAAAAACCAAAACAAAAACAAAAACAACACTCAGTGCAAATTTAAAGTGAAGTTTAGATTCTTTTTCTTCTAATCACATATCAGAGCTTCAAAGGGTTATTTTGGGCCAGGCAAAGCTTAGGAGCTTTATTTGTCTCTCCTCAGCAAAGTCAATAGGATCTCTGCTTTGTTGTGATCAAGCTTATTTACTTGACACTTTAGAATAAACCTAGAATCGATAGCTTTATTGTGCCATGTGGAAATGCGTATATGTATTACTTAAAGCCTTACACTTATAGCAACGTGAGAGACATAAATATAGTTGCTTGAATTTCAGGGGAATTGGTTTTAAGAGTAACATATTTTACATCAGAGACACTACTGATAACAGACACTCAACTAATGGACAATGCACTAAGAAGTCAAAATGGTACCTTCCTTAAATCATAAAAAAGTGAGTATCATGATTCTTCCAGATGCAGTTTTAATGAGACAAGCACAATATTCAAGTAGCAGAGGTTGCTATTTGACCACTTAGAGCAATTATCAGCCTCCACACAATGATCGCTTAATACTCCTCAAAGTAAATCACAATTGTATCTGATCTGATACTCAGCCAGCCTATTATAAGTCTACTTCATGATTATGGCATACTTTTGGCCCCATTTTGGGCAATTGCTTTCTAATTCCAGCATGACTTCTAAGAATAGTAATATTTTGACAGCAGTACGTTTTTCCAAGGCTGAGAATTACCCAAGGGTAGCAAAACTTAAAGGTCAACTTTCTGTCTCACTGTGAATTTAAATTTCAGCTAACAATTAACATTTAGTTTTTTTCTGGCTGATTCCAAGTCTTACAAACCATCACTACCTTACCCAGAACTATCTTGCAAATAATAAAATGGAATAATTTTTTAAAGGTTCACAAGGGTTTTTCAATTGCTATGGGAGGGGTTTCTTTAACACCTGGTCCATCAGATTCAGTATTTGTCAGGAGCGTGAAGTGTAGCGGGAAGTGTTCTATCTGTGGCTGCGCTCTGCAGTTTGGTGCTTTCTGGGGCAGAAAAAAAGCTAATTCCTGGCTCACAGAGCAGTTTGTGGTCACTTAGTAGGCACCTGCTCAAGAAGTGTTTGCTCTGTAGCAAGGCACTGATTATAAACCAATTTACAAACCCTAAATGGTGGGTTTCATCTCACATACCTTCATGTGACCCTGATAGACAGAGCAGAAGGGGAAAATTCCTACATGCCCTTTCTCCTCCAAGAATTCAGAGATATCTTTCCTCAGTGAAAAACTCACTACAAGTGGACAAGCTCTCATCTTTCCATGGAAACACTGTATTCATATCAGCCACAGTTTATGGGTAACTGTGCAAAGCAAAATTCAAATATTTAGAAAGAAAAGAGACCATAATCATTAACTGTTGGCACGATTCCTCGGTACCCTCCACATTTTGCAATTATTTAAAGGTGGGGGGGGGAAGCATCTTTATAACAAATACAAAAATATAAATGTCTTTTAGTAACATGCTGGAAAGTGAAATAGAGATTTTTAACTAGATTTCTCAGCCATATATTTTGTGATATCCAGTGGCAAGGGCATTAAACTAGACGTGCTTTTTATTTTCCTTTGAAACCATTCCATACAATTTCTTTCAGGTCCCACTTAAGATTCAAAGGATCTCCTTGGTACTGCCAAGGATTTAGAAAATATCATGTCCTAGAGACAATTTTTATTCAAGTGGTTGCAAAATTACTGCCTCTCCATGGATTTTCACAAACACTATTTTCAATACAACTAATCTACAGTATCTGACCCGAACAGCCCAAGCAGTATCAGGGAAAACTTCTTATCAAGCTTCAAGAGCTTTTAGAACTGACAGCAAATATTCAATTATGTTCTTTCTATCAATCTTAGAGATTTCAGGAAACAAATCAGTTTGTATTCATACATAAATAAAATCTGAGCCCAAACCAGCCAGAATACGATTTAGCAGAATGACCAGAGCACACTTGCTAAGAAAGGCATACCACGAACATAGAATGTGTCCTGGAAAGTGTCTGCTCTTTCACATCTGCTTTCTGAAATTCATACTTGAAACTTTATCAAAATCTTTTTTTAAATGTCACACTCCTGAAGGTAACATATATGATAATGAATATTAGGTATAGAAACAAAAAGAAATGGGAAAGCAAGTCTTATTTTGTAGAAGACAATGTATGACGCTCATGTGTTTATAAAAAGCTAGATCTTATTTCTTCTCACTCCCAGCACAAATCAGTCTCTTTTTCACTGTGAGAATTGACTAAGGTAAAACTGAAGTGTTTAAGAGAAAAAAAATGCCCAACTTAAAAACTGAAGAGGAAAAAATATAGCCATATTTTTTTTTTTAAGCTGTGTATTCGTTTGGAGTTAATTTGCTTAAGAAAAGGTGGTTTGATGGGTCAAGGGAAAAGCTTTTTATTAGATATTGCTAAGTTATTAGAATAGTAATTTGAATACAGTGAAACATCTTTAATTGTACTGTACTGTGTACATTAAATGTGTTCCTACAGCAGTTTTATTACTTTAAAACTTATTCAAGAAGACTTCAGTGAAAATTGCTATGAAATTCCTCAGAAAAGGGGACTTCACGAGCAATATTTATTCTGTCAAAAAGAAGATGGAATATTTTAATGAGCATTTTAGTTACAAGTAATTCTGTCAGCATGTAAAATCTTGTCTATATTTTTCTTCACTGTAAATTTTCCCAAGGAAAAAAGTAAGTATTCAACATCAAGTTGTGACTTAAGAATCTCTGATCCGTCTTCTTCCCATATTTTTTCTCTTTTTTTTTTTAGGGCCTAGGATTCTCATAATATATAAATTGTAGTTACCTCAACGAATTGAGACATTTTGTACTCTGCAAGACTTAGATCCTTGGATGACTTCTTATGCCTCTTTTCTATTTTCAGATACATTTAGTACTTTGGCGTGTGGGTTTCATTGCATCATTGGTTCATTTGGAGAACTGTAAAGGTACCCATATTCACCATTATTTTCCAAACCAATTCAAAATTCCCAACTTGCTGTAATAGATTTGTATCCTTTCTCAGTAGCCTATCATCTTCTATTATAAGAAAACAGTAAGTTTTTAAGGTACTTAGCCTCAGATAAAAGACTAGAGGTGAAAGTATGTAATTTTCAGCAAAAATTATTCAAACAAGTTCAATACCTGAAATTTAACTTGATAACTGAAACAGCATTGATGTCAATAAGCTTTCAGTTCAAGTTAAAAAGAAAAGCCTTTATTTAAAATTATGTTTTCCATAACCTGAATAAACTGTCCCTGGTTTTCTTTTCCCTTTCCTTTTTTGGAAATGAGGCTGAAATCTTAAATACTACATTGAGTCCATGTCATAGAATAGAATAGAATCATAGAATCATAGAACAGTTGGGGTTGGAAAGGGCCTCAAGATCATCTAGTTCCAGCCCCCCTGCCATGGGCAGGGACACCTCACACTACACCATGACTCCCAAGGCTTCATCCAACCTGGCCTTGAACACCGCCAGGGATGCAGCACTCACAAACTCCCTGGGCAACCGATTCCAGTGCCTCACCACCCTAACAGGAAAGAAATTCCTCCTTATATCCAATCTAAACATCCCCTGTTTAAGTTTTAACCCGTTACCCCTTGGCCTGTCACTACAGTCCCTGACGAAAAGTCCCTCCCCAGCATCCCTATAGGCCCCCTTCAGGTACTGGAAGGCTGCTCTGAGGTCCCCATGCAGCCTTCTCTTCTCCAGACTGAACAGCCCCAACTTTCTCAGCCTGTCTTCATATGGGAGGTGCTCCAGTCCCCTGATCATCCTCGTGGCCCTCCTCTGCACTTGTTCCAGCAGTTCCATGCCCTTTTTATGTTGAGGACACCAGAACTGCACACAATACTCCAGGTGAGGTCTCACAAGAGCAGAGTAGAGGGGCAGGATCACTTCCTTCGACCTGCTGGTCACACTCCTTTTGATGCAGCCCAGGATACAGTTGGCTTTCTGGGCTGCGAGCGCACACTGAAGCCGGCCCATGTTCATTTTCTCATCGACCAGCACCTCCAAGTCCTTCTCTGCAGGGCTGCTCTGAATTTCTTCTTTGCCCAATCTGTAGCTGTGCCTGGGATTGCTCCGACCCAGGTGTAGGACCTTGCACTTGTCATGGTTGAACTTCATAAGGTTGGCAGCAGCCCACCTCACAAGCATGTCAAGGTCCCTCTGGATGGCATTCCTTCCCTCCAGCATATCAACCGGACCACACAGCTTGGTGTCATTGGCAAACTTGCTGAGGGTGCATTCAATCCCACTGTCCATGTCAGCGATGAAGATGTTAAACAAGACCGGTCCCAACACCGATCCCTGAGGGACACCACTCATTACCGGTCTCCAGCCAGACATCGAGCCATTGACCACAACTCTTTGTGTGCGGCCAGCCAGCCAGTTCTTTATCCACCTGGTGGTCCATCCATCAAATTGATATCTCTCCAATTTAGAGACAAGGATGTCGTGTGGAACAGTGTCAAACGCTTTGCACAAGTCCAGGTAGATGACATCAACTGCTCTACCCTTGTCCATCAATTCTGTAGCCCCATCATAGAAGGCCACCAAATTGGTTGGGCAGGATTTCCCCTAAGTGAAGCCATGCTGGCTGTCACCAAGCACCTTGTTGTTTTTCATGTGCCTCAGCATGCCATCCAGGAGAATGTGCTCCAAGATTTTACCAGGCACAGAGGTGAGACTGACTGGTCTGTAATTCCCTGGGTCTTCCATTTTCCCCTTCTTGAAAATGGGGGTTATATTTCCCTTTTTCCAGTCGTTGGGAACTTCACCTGACTGCCATGATTTTTCAAATATGATGGACAGTGGCTTTAGCAACTTCATTCGCCAGCTCCTTCAGGACCCGCGGGTGGATTCCATCAGGTCCCACGGACTTGTGCGCGTTCAGATTTTTAAGATGGTCTCGAACCAGATCCTCTTCTACAGTGGGCCCAAGGTCTTCATTCTCACAGTCCCTGCATCTACCTTCTAAGAACTGGGTGGTGCAGTCAGAGCCTTTGCCAGTGAAGACCAAGGCAAAGAAGTCATTCAGAACCTCAGCCTTCTCCAAATCCTGTGTAGCCAGTTCTCCCGAAAGCTTCCTCAGGGGCCTACATTGTCCCTAGTCTGTTTTTTATTCTCTACGTACTTATAGAATCCCTTCTTGTTATCTTTCAGATCCCTAGACAAGTTTAATTCTAACTGCTCCTTAGCTTTCCTAACCTGGTCCCTAGCTTCCCAGGCAGCATCCCTGTACTCTTCCCAGGCCGCCTGTCCTTGCTTCCACCTTTTATAGGCCTCTTTTTTTCTTCGAATTTTCCTCAGCAGCTCCTTATCTATCCAAGGAGGTCTCCTGGCCCTCCTGCTGCACTTCCTTCTAGCTGGGTTGCAGCACTCCTGAGCTTGTAGAGGGTGATCCTTGAATATCAACCAACAGTCTCACATGGGCACCTGAAGAGGATCCATTGCTGCCAGGCCATGGCAGGAACCTGCACTGGAGACTGGAACCATAAGAAGTGGGAATGCAGCTGAAGGCCATGCTACAGAGATGTAAGAGTGAGTAGGAGCAACACGCAGTGGGACAGGACCTTAGCTAGGATCTGCTTCAAGCATTAAGCATTGCAGTGGGGCCCTGGGCAGTAATGGTGAGCCTGCACTCAACAGCTGGAAGGTAGGGATGCCCTCCCAGTACAAATAAACACCCTTCAGGAGAGTAGGCACAGTCACTGCGCTGATGTAAACTTCTTACTTCTCCTCTCATCAGTGAACAACTGACAATAAAAGTTCCTTATATAACTAAGGTAATAATCTTGCAGTCACTTTTCCTAATAGATAATACTTCTTAAGCCTCTTATTACTTTTGTCTGTTTCTTCCAGACTCTCTTCTATTTGTTATCATCCATTAAGTAAGGTGCCCAAACCAGGCACGCTACCATTACCTGCATCCTCACCACAAATAGAGCAGAATAATTATCTACAGTGTCTTGCATATGACACTGCTATTAATACTTCCCAGAATTTGATTTTCTTTTCTGGCAAGTGCATCTCATCATTGACTCCTGTTGGGTCTGACTCATCACTGAGTCATGTTCAATTAGTTTTTCCAATGGAAGTGGTTTCAATGTAATCAAAAGGCAGAAGCAGCTCCTTCTAGAAAAAGCCTATTCGGAAAAAAAAAAATACAGGAGAATAAGTTAGTCAACGATTTCAGAGTACTTTATTACTTCGCCATTGTATTATTGAAGAGGAAATTGGCATTTATCCACTGAGTCTGAAGAAATTGATGTTATGAAGGGTTTTCAATATGTAAACAACAAAATCTTGGGAGCCATGGATTACTTTTGAAAGGTTTGCAAAATGTAACTAAAAAAAAGAAAGCCTGTTGTCAGTAAGGCTAACTTCACTGCATGGGTGTGAATCTTCTCAGGCAACATATATTTGAATCACAGAATAGTTAGGGTTGGAAAGGACCTTAAGTTCCAACACCCCTGCCATGGGTAGGAACATCTCACACTAGACTATGTTGCCCAAGGCCCTGTCCAACCTGTCCTTGAACACTGCCAGGGATGGAGCATTCGCCACTGCTTTGGGCAATCTGTTCCAGGGCTTCACCATCTTCACAGTTATTATTGTTGTTGTTGTTAATAAATATGTTATTAATAAATATGGCCATTTATTTGCAAAATCATTCTGGTTTTGCAATTTCAAAAACACTTGTAGGCAGTGTTGGTTGACCAAATAAAAAATGCCTGGAATTACTGTTTTGAGTAAATAGCTGATTATGCTTACTAGGTGATTCACGTGTTCTAGATACTTACTGCCATTTAAATCTTTATGTTGTCCTTTTAAGACAATTAAATACACATGGACAAATTTCAAAGGCAACTATCAAGTCTGATAAGCTGTAGTGAAGAGCTTCTCTACATATATGTAATATATATATTTAAAGAAGAGTAACAGCATATTTACCAACATTCATTCACAGATGTGGAGTTTTATAGACACAAGAGATACAAGTAGAGGTTTGGAAAGATGTTCCAAATTGTTTCAAAGTCTTCTCTGTGTTTCTAACTATAGTAAATATTTCCTTTATTCTCTCCTTTACCACAGTCACACTTCTTCTGCAGTAGTTTTCATTGAAGGTAGATGAAGAAAAGGGGAATATTGTCTACCCAGGTGAATAAACAACAACCCTGAAATTGCAGACATTAAAATGCAGAAAAGTGTCAGGAGAATTAATATTTAATTAACACCTCCACAAATACATACAGTGTAAGAGAAGTTTCTGATACGTGTTAGCTACCAATACAGCTTTAGCTATTGGGCTAGCATAAACACTTCAGCTAAGGAACCTAGGCTAAATAAGAAGTGAATAGTGTCAAAAAGAGGATAAAAAGCAGATTAAAGTGGGGGAAAATCTTGTCTTTCCAGCTGTAGAAAGTCAGCCAGCTGAGTTACTTTTGAGACACTGAAAAGTAAAAGGGGAGAAAACCTGCAGGCAAAATCCAACATTTCTCCTCTGTAAATTATGCCTTAAAATTAAAGGCTTTCTGCTGAGCAGATTAATTTGCAAAGTGGAACTGAAAGGGCAGCAAGAAATAGGCATTTAACGATGAAATGTTGTTTTGTCTGTAAAGATTTGCTAGAGGTTGAGTACGTTATTGGCTTGTGCTGTTTTCTGGGATGGATGCATTAGGCTTTGTCTTTTAAGCAATAGAAATCAGTAGGTGTGACTTCCTCAATTATAAGTATTACTATTATTTATTTATAGAAAAAATCTAATTATATAACTAGATGATACATATATCTTACCACTTGGCAAATAGAAAGGAAAACGTGCAATCTTACACAAAATGCTAGCAGAGCTAATTGGTATACAAAATACACTCCCAAGGTGAACTGAAGTTAATGGAAACACTGCTAATTATTTCTTTTGTCAGTGGAGAAGTCACACATAAAATAGCTATCAAAGCAAGAAAATGCAAACAGCTGTTCTCCTGCAACTACATGTGAGGTTTGGAGATGCTGCCACACCTAAAGGTTTGGTGAACTACTGCTTCAAAGCCTGCCCGTATTTCCCAAAACCTAAGTAAACTAGGTTGGGGTTTTTTTTGTGAAAAGGTTGGTTTGTACATAGTATTTTCACACTAGTTTCAATCTTCAGAGCATAAAGTAAATTTTTGTTTCAAGTTTGGCTTTGGATTAGTGCTGAATATACACACATTCCTAGCTGTTACAGGTGGTGTTAGTTTTGCAGTGCTAAACTTGTGCCTGTCTTCATTTTGGAAGCTTATTTTCCCACCCATCTCTCAAAGATGCACATGCTTTTTTACTCATACTAGATAGGACGTCCAAGGCTAGGTTAGATGGAGCTTTGAGCAACCTGGTCTACTAAAAAATGTCTCTTCTCCCTGTGGCAGGGGGCTTGGAACTAGATGACCTTTAAGCTAGCTTCCAACCCAAACCATTCTATGGTTCTAGGATCATTCCTCCAGAATTCTCAGTCTTTTCTGAGGAAGGGTAATGGAAGGATATACGAACCAGGCATATGCAAGCTAAGGTATTTTAAAAACGTAAGTAGAGGAAAAATAAGGTTTTTACAATTAGAACCTCATTTTTAAATTTTTGCTGCCAGAAGGGTTACATGACCTGGCTTGCCTTAACACGTTGCAGAACAGTCCTGTACTCTTACAGGTTCAAGTGCAGTGCTAGGACAATGTGACAACATTATCCTTCCAGACTTGTAATTCTTTAAAGGCAATGAATATACTTTTTCTTTTTTGTTTTTTCTTCAGAATAGACTCTCTTTGATCTTTTCACATTGTGGTTTTTTTTAAACAAGCATGTATGGGATGTCCCAATCGCCTGCTGTTCTTTTCACCATTTCTTACTTGTTGCTAACTGACAGCGACTTTTGTGCATCTTAGCTGATGTTTGGCTGGGTCATTTTCTGAACTTTGTTATAACAGTTGCTTTTCTTGCAATCCAAAATCCTTGTGCTACAGTTTCCTTTGTTATAAGTGATTACCATATTGCAGTCATGTAGTTCCTAACCCTTCCTTCATTATCTTTTTCCTCAATGAGAAAAAAAAAAAAAATAATTTGGGGTGTTCCCTCCTTTAATTGGAGTTCTTTGATTATGCCATCCCCTTCCTATTATGAGTCAAAGCCTAAAGAGATCTTCATAGAGAATTGTCAAACCTGTCACCATGAGAAAACTTAGCATTGAGCCATTTAGCAGTCAGTTCAAATAATTCAGATAATTCACCCTCAAACATCCTCAGCTGCTGCTGCTGCCTTTGCCGCATCTTTTAATGGTGGTTAGAACCAGCAGCTAAGAGCCACAAGGGGAGTGAGAAAAATATATCTGTGTCATTATCTGTACTTAGAGCTAAATGTAAAGCAAAAGGAACATGTGATTTAGATTGGAATTTGTAACCAAAAAGATAATTCACACACAACAATTCGTTAGATTAATTCAGCACATTCAAAAGCACAAGCTGACCACGACATACTCCACTGTTCATGTTTTGCATATGTAATATATATAACTATAGAAATGCACTTCAGCAGCACTTCTTAATTCATGATTGATCTGACTGATCACACAGAAGCACTTTTGTTCTGCGAAGAGAACGAGTGTTACAGGACTTTCAGTGAAAATTCCTACATTTAAAAAGAAATTAAATACTAGCATTCTCAGGTTTCTCTGTATCTTTTAAACCCAACCTTCCATAAGCATTTTGTGCCAGAAATAGCCTGTCACATTGCAGTATGGGAACTCAAGAGGTTGTTCTTACAGGAAAGTTGATGTTATATTTCGAACAAGTTTCTTTTTACAGTAGTTACGTCTATTCCCTAGCATGCATCACTGATGCTGGTGTTTAGAACATTTTTTGCTGCATGCAGATGAACTCACTGAGGCAAAGCAACAAGAACCCATTTAATACATGGATTTTCCTGCCTTGCATGCATTGCCAATGTACTAGTAATACAAACCAGCAAACAAGACCAGATTCTGCAAATGAACTTGAGAGGCACAAAAAAGGATTAATTAGCAGCATCCTATTATCCCAAACTTTTTGAAAGAAAATGAGCTTTTTAGTGACTTACCTTAAACTGTCTCATTTACAAATTATTAGTATTATTTTAATTACATGAATGGCCTTTCCTTATAAAGTCACTCTATTTTTTAATAGCAAAGCTACAGGAAGATGCCAGTGTTGATTGATCGGAAGTATTTATATAGTAGAGTCCAGCAGGATCTGTTATAACACTAGTCAAGAGCACAGCAGGCAATGCACTCGATCAGTAAATACAACCGCAAGACCCTGCTGGGGAAATGAGCCCTTATCTAGAATAGCTGAGATTGTCCACTCTCAAGTAGCTCCCTATTAGTTTTTATCTTCTCTTTAGTTGTCTCACCAACAAAGTTTTAAGTCTGTTAAAAAGTATCAACATCTTTTTAATACGTGTATCATACCTTTTGTTTTACTCTATTTCACTAATGTTATGTCTGTAAGCAGCTTGAATGATAAATAACCTTTTCCCGATTTCTCAAGTTTTAACCTGTTCTTTCATTTTTTTTGGTTTTCACTAGTTCCATTTTAGAACCATTTTGATTATCATTATGTGCTCTGTGCTAGGTCTCCTCTTCAGCTCCCAAACTCAAGAAGAGCCTTTTGTTTCAAGCTACAATTTCTAGGAGGAAATCAGCAATGACAATGTCTAGCTTAGAGAAAAGACATATCCAACAGGTCTGCAGGGCGTAAAGCTTGCATTAGAAGAAACCTTTGCAGCTTTTATCAATCAGAGATCTAGACTGTGCTGCAGACAGTGATTTCCTCTACCTGGTTGTGTTTCATATCCACTGACAAATGCATTCTCCATAAATGTGTCTGCTTTCTTTGTGACTCTATTTAAAGTTTGGACTGCTCACTGTCCTTTGACAATCAACTCCATAATTTAACAATATGTTCTGTGAAAGCACTTTTGATTTTGGCCTAATAATGTCACTGTCTGTTGCTGAGTTCCTGTGCTATGATGAGTAAATATTGCCTATTCACATTCTCCATATTGTGAAAAGTGAAATGGAGTCACTGTTTTCCTATAGAAACTATTCCATATGTTTTAGTTTATTGGGCCAAATCCAGCACTTTCTCTTCTATCACTTATGGGCCTTAGGACCCATGAAATCTGGATAAAGGTAGCATATATGATGCAGAATCAGAAAGAACCTATCCCCTATGGGGAACAGATCATTTCATGAATCTTCATTTGCCCAGAATGGGTCTCTTTCTTTGCTCCTTCTATGTGCTTCAGCAGTGCCTTTCCCCTGTTATTAATTTTGGGGTTATGTTTTCTTCTACTTTTCTTTAAAGACAGCTTATCTCTCATTCTCTAACTTCGTTTTCTTCATTTTTACATCTGCATAGTAAACATACAAGATAAAATTTAAAAATGTTTGTTCTGGTCAATGGCTTACGAAAGGAGTTATGCATGAATGGCCTGACAATTCTAGCAATTGTTATGAGACCATCTGTTGGTAAATACATATAGATCCACCCTACATAACTGGCCAGTTGTAAAGGGATACAGTAACCTTTTCAAGCATTAAACAGGCTGACACCAAATGGATAGCTAAAAAACTAGTGGGTTTATAGCTGCTAGCCTAGAGACATGATTTGGCATCATCTTGCATTTCCTTAAAATAATTTGCAATTTGATTTACCTCTTGGAAGCTGAGAGCAAAGGTTATTCTTTCTATTTTCAAGTTTTACTCTTTCTAGGATGGCTTTGGACTACAATAACTATTTATGATAACAATAGTAATATTGTCCAGGTCTGAGGGAACTGTTTGGTTTCTTTCTTTATGCAAGAGGCCTAGAGTTTTAAATTTCCAGTTAGAGGTTAGTATTATACTCCAGAAGGCATCTAGATGAGAACACTTCATAAATCAAAACTTGCATACATGAAAGAATGAACTGAGAGACAATTTTTAAAAAGCATCATGTAGTCTGTGAACTCTTCTGAAACAGAAAGCTTTTCCTTTTTCAGAAGTGAACACTATGAATATTTCAGTAAAAGAGCAAAATGCTTGATTTTTCATATTGAATTGCCATTAGCATTCCATGTCCTATAAAAGAGACTAATGGCCTCTTGAACACTCAAGTGATTTGAGTCCATTAGTGTTATAGGCACCAATTAAAAGCAGAAACAAAGAGATCACTAATCATGAAAGTTAAACACATCTGTTCATATTCAATCATTAAAACGACAACTATTTCATCACTGAAAAACATAGATCTTAGTATAGAGATATTCAGGATAAAATCAGCTCAATATAATGTTCTGCCAAACTTACATATTGCTCAGGGGAGGAAATTTTTTGCAGCTTCCATCTTAGATGCCAAGCAGAAGTCCTATTATCATTTCAACTAGTGGATACCATAAAGGAATCACACAGGTCTGCAGTGCTCCCATCATTGCTTCTAACATGAAAACACAAATTCAGAAAAGTCTATTACCCTGATGCATCTTCCTACTGTGTTTAAAAAGTAGGGAAAAGCTGATGTCACGTGTGCAGTCCCTGAAGTCATAAGCTGCTCCTCTACCACATAAGACACTGATGTGCTTCTGATGTGGGTGAGCCTATTCTACTGTTCTAACTTCTTGGATCAACAGCTTTTAAACTGACCCTTGCAGCTTGGTAGAAAAAGTACAGCCCAGCTTCTGTAAAGCCCCAAACCCTTCACAGGAATGAAGCACCCAAAAATGCTCTTAGTTTTGCTTTTCTTTAAGGGTGGTGTTATCAGTGCTTATCCTTTCACCTTGAGACTATATGTAAATTGATGAGGTTGTAGGAAACAGTAAATTCAGGTCTTTGTAGAAAACCTGATTTTTTTGTGCTTAATCCCAAAACTGTAATCAAAGCTAAAAAAGGATAAACTAACAAAATGCTTTATCAGGTTTTCTCTAAAGCTTGTACTTCTTTTATCCAAGCTTTTATTCTAACATTTATCACAGCAACCTGTACTGAGAATCCAAGCAACATCTTAGCATCTCTTCACAGACAAGCTCTTTCATGGTTTACTGTTTCTCAGACATTAGCCATTCAGTCCTATGTCTTAGCTGCTTCCTTTTCACTTGAATCTTCTCCCTAGGGCTTACTTATAACAGTTTGTTATTGTTCTTCCTCCACCCAAGGAGGAAGAATTACCTCGTTCTCTCTTAAATTCATGTATTTTCTGGCTCTGTTATCTAGGATAAATCTGTATTTAGCAAGATAAATTCTTTATTAAATAATTACCAGTTAACTAATACCTAGACAAAGATTTATTAAGTACTAGCAATGTATATTTCTATTTCTTTCCTCTGTAACATCTGGAGCTGAAATCCATCCATCTCCCTCTTCTTGGGAGTTTTAGTGAACTCAATATTTTGTTGTAAATAGAAAAGACCACCAGGCCAGACAGGGTGCATTAATTAAGGATACAAGATTGTAAAGGCTGTAAAAATCCATGTAAACCAAATAGATTGAGAAGTCCTAAATGTAATTTTAGTCCATGACCACATTATCAAGATACCAGCCTGGAGACATAGGATTAATAAATGTTTTTTGAGTCAAGATTTCTCTTGTGTTTAATTCCCTGATTTTTACATGCCAGCAATTTTAGGGGATTCTGTTACAGGAGGAGAAAGTCATATTCATTAATATGAGTCTGAACACAAGATTTATTTATTCTAATTTCAATTCTGAAGTGCTTTTCCCATCACATCAAGTGTTTTGCAAATGCTAAAGGGTGTAATAGAAATAAAAACTGTTTATGGTACTTAGCTTAAAGCAGTCACTCCTGAGTTTCTAACATCTGACCTGCTGAACCTCTCAAGCCTGAGTGCATGAAACAGCTCATCACACAGCTGGACCACAAGTTCAAAGTTGGAGACCTCCTGCCATTGTCTTCATGGGTGAATGTGATCTTTCACAGGCTGGGAATTCATCTGTCCAACAGTGGAGAGAAATCTGCACTTCTAAAGTGACATCTCTCTCTTCATGAAATAGGTATCTCAAAAAGTGCCTGTCTCCACTGAATGTATAAGGAGCTCACAGACACACGCTGAGGTGTAGGCATCTATGCGTTAGATATCCAAAGCTTCATTTCCAGGTGATTGGTGCGAGTTAACCCAACTTCACTTCTGTGGGCAGCAGCTCTTCTTTGAAAAGAGGGAATTGTCTGGCATTGGTTTGCCTGTTGATTAAAGATGTTAAAAGAGGAGCGTCACTGATGTCAAACATTCCATCATTCTGTTAGCTGATGGAGCAAGAGATGAGGATCAGAAAATACTATTGAAAGAATAGATTCAAGAAGAGTAGATTTTTACTCTTCTCGAAAGAGTAGTTTTTAAAACACTGTGACTGCAGCCACTTAAGAAGTTTGTTAGATAAACAGTGACAACTTCGACCTTTATGAAACTCACTGACTTCAGAAAAGAGCAGGTTTTTGTTTGTTTTTCTCAGAACTCTTCTATCTCTGGTCACCCTTGCTCCTAGATTCACTTTTTTACATGGAATCTCTTGTTCCTGAAACCAAAAAGCATATAAAATCCCACTAGATTATGTTTACATTAATTTCCAAGTCCAGTAATGCATACCTAAGTAAGCTGGATAATTCAGATAAGTCTTCACACTACAATCTAAAAAAAAATAAAGCTAAAACTTCTTTTGATGAGTTATCTGTCATTATACAGATATGTAACTGAATGAAATAATATAGAAAGCCACAATAAATACAAATCTCCACTGTTTATATTATAACTTTTCTCTTTTCAGCCTCGGGAAACTTTATAGTAGTGTAATGTAGGCGGACATGATCAGATCTGTATTCCTGTCTATCTCTTTAAAGAATGTCGACAACTCCAAAAAAGGCAATCAGCTGAAACCACAGCAGATGAACCCTTTTGGGAAATGGTTTACCTGTTCTTTTTCCTTCTTCCCCTTTAAAATGTAAATCCACCAAGCCCCCTCCTACTAATGAGGAAGGCACTTTTTATGATTGTCAGAGCAATCCCAGGCACAGCTACAGGTTTGGAAGAGAAGAGATTCAGAGCAGCCTTGCAGAGAAGGACTTGGGGGTGCTGGTCGATGAGAAAATGAACATGAGGCAGCTTCAGTGTGCGCTTGCAGCCCAGAAAGCCAACAGTATCCTGGGCTGCATCAAAAGGAGCGTGACCAGCAGGTCGAAGGAGGTGATCCTGCCCCTCTACTCTGCTCTTGTGAGACCTCACCTGGAGTATTGTGTGCAGTTCTGGTGTCCTCAACATAAAAAGGACATGGAGCTGTTGGAACAAGTCCAGAGGAGGGCCACGAGGATGATCAGGGGACTGGAGCACCTCCCGTATGAAGACAGGTGAGGAATCACAGAATCACAGAATCCCAAGGGTTGGAAGGGACCTAAAAAGATCATCTAGTCCAACCCCCCTGCAAGAGCAGGGTAACCTACAGTACATCACACAGGAACTTGTCCAGGCGGGCCTTGAATATCTCCAGTGTAGGAGACTCCACAACCCCCCTGGGCAGCCTGTTCCAGTGCTCTGTCACTCTTACAGTAAAGAAGTTCTTCCTGATGTTAACGTGGAACTTCCTATGTTCCAGTTTACACCCATTGCCCCTTGTCCTATCACTGGATATCACTGAAAAAAGCCTAGCTCCATCATCCTGACACCTACCCTTCACATATTTGTAAACATTGATGAGGTCACCCCTCAGTCTCCTCTTTTGCAAGCTAAAGAGACCCAGCTCCCTCAGCCTCTCCTCATAAGGGAGATGTTCCACTCCCTTAATCATCTTTGTGGCTCTGCGCTGGACTCCTTCAAGCAATTCCCTGTCCTTCTTGAACAGAGGGGCCCAGAACTGGACGCAATATTCCAGATGCGGCCTCACCAAGGCTGAGTAGAGGGGGAGGAGAACCTCTCTTGACCTACTAACCACTCCCTTTCTAATGCACCCTAAGATGCCATTTGCCTTCTTGGCCACAAGAGCACATTGCTGGCTCATGGTCATCCTCCTATCCACCAGGACCCCCAGGTCCCTTTCCCCTTCACTGCTTTCCAGCAGGTCAACCCCCAACCTGTACTGGTACATGGGGTTGTTCTTCCCCAGATGCAAGACTCTACACTTGCCCTTGTTAAATTTCATCAAGTTTCTCCCCGCCCAACTCTCCAGCCTGTCCAGGTCTCGCTGAATGGCAGCACAGTCCTCTGGTGTGTCAGCCACTCCTCCCAGTTTTGTGTCATCAGCAAACTTGCTGAGGGTGCACTCAGTTCCCTCATCCAGGTCATTGATGAAAATATTAAACAGCACCGGTCCCAGCACCGACCCCTGAGGAACTCCACTAGTCACAGACCTCCAGCTAGATTCTGCGCCATTGACCACAACTCTCTGCCTTCTTCCTTTCAACCAGTTCTCGATCCACCTCACTACTTGATCGTCAAGCCCACACTTCCTCAGCTTATCTATGAGGATGCTGTGGGAGACAGTATCAAATGCCTTACTGAAATCAAGAAAAACCACATCTACCGCTCTACCATCATCCCTCCACCTAGTCACTTCCTCATAGAAGGCTATAAGGTTGGTCATACATGACTTCCCCCTCATAAAACCATGTTGGCTGTTCTTAATGACCCCCTCATCCTTGATATGCCTAGTGATGGAGTCAAGAATAAGTTGTTCCATCACCTTTCCAGGGATGGAGGTAAGGCTGACCGGTCTATAATTACCCGGGTCCTCCTTCTTGCCCTTCTTATAGATTGGTGTGACCTTTGCCATCCGCCAATCCTCAGGCACCTCGCCCATTTCCCACGACTTACCAAAGATGATGGAAAGTGGCCTAGCAATGACCTCCGCCAGCTCCCTCAGCACCCGTGGGTGCATTCCATCCGGACCCATCGATTTACAGATGTCCAGTTTGCATAGCTGATCCCTAACCCAATCCTCATCTACCAAAGCAAACTCCTCCTTTGTCCTGACTCCTTCTGGGGCTATAGAAATCCGGGGCCCTCGGGGAGAGTCTGCAGGAGTAAAGACAGAGGCAAAGAAGGCATTCAGCACCTCTGCCTTCTTTATATCCTCTGTCTCCAGGGTACCCACTTCGTTCAGCAGTGGGCCTATATTGCCTCTTGTTTTAGTTTTATTTGCTATGTATTTGAAGAAGCCCTTTCTATTGTCTTTAACCCGACTAGCAAGATTGAGTTCCAAGGAGGCCTTAGCTGTCCTAATTGCCTCCCTACATCCTCTAACAACTGTCCTATATTCCTCCCAAGCGGCCAGCCCCTCCTTCCATAATCCATAGATTCTCCTTTTCCACTTGAGTTTGCCCAGCAGCTCCTTGTTTAACCACGCCGGTCTCCTAGATCCCTTACTTGACTTCCTACTCATTGGGACGCTCCGATCCTGAGCTTGGAAGAAGCGGTCCTTGAATGCTAACCAACTATCTTGAGCCCCTTTACCGCCTAGTACACTTTCCCATGAGACTTCCCTTAGCAGTTGACTGAAGAGGCCAAAGTTGGCCCTTCGGAAATCCAGAACTGTGGCTTTGCTAGGTATTCTATTCCTCCCACACAGGATCCTAAACTCCACCATCTCATGGTCACTGCAGCCAAGGCTGCCATTGACCGTCACCACTTCGACCAAACCCTCCTTGTTGGCGAGTACTAAATCTAGCAGCGCTGCTCCCCTAGTTGGTATGTCCACCATTTGCATTAAGAAATTATCATCAATGCACTCGAGGAACCTCCTAGACTGTGAATGACTGGCTGTGTGAGTCTTCCAGCAAATATCGGGGTAATTAAAGTCCCCCACGACGACTAAGGCATGTAGTCGCGAGGCTACTTCCAGTTGCCTGTAGAAAGCCTCATCAACTCCTTCGTGCTGATCAGGAGGTCTGTAATAGACCCCCACAACTGTATCACCCGTGCCAGTCAGCCCCTTGATTCGTACCCACAGACATTCCACTTGCTCCTCATCCGACCCCGGACAGAACTCAATACATTCTAGTTGCTCTCTCACGTAAAGAGCAGCTCCACCACCTCGCTTTGCTGACCTATCTTTCCTAAAAAGGACATAGCCATCCATGACCACATTCCAGTCATGTGAACTGTCCCACCATGTCTCTGTAATCGCCACTAGATCATAACCTTTAGCCCGCACACAGACTTCTAACTCCTCCTGTTTATTCCCAATGCTGCGTGCATTGGTGTACAGGCATTTCAGGGAGCCAGTCCTAGTACTCTTTTTCCCCTGCGGGACAGGCTGTTCGGCCTGGAGAAGAGAAGGCTGCGTGGAGACCTCATAGCAGCCTTCCAGTACCTGAAGGGGGCCTATAGGGATGGTGGGGAGGGACTCTTTGTCAGGGACTGTAGTGACAGGACAAGGGGTAATGGGTTAAAACTTAAACAGGGGAAGTTTAGATTGGATATAAGGAGGAAATTCTTTCCTGTTAGGGTAGTGAGGCACTGGAATGGGTTGCCCAGGGGGGTTGTGAGTGCTCCATCCCTGGCAGTTGTCGTGGTTTAAACCAATCCACACAGCTCGTCTACTCACCTCCCCCACCCGACCCTCCCTGCTCCCGCAGGGATGGGGAGGAGAATCGAGAGAATGTAACTCCCACAGGTTGAGATAAGAACAGCCCAGTAACTAAGGTATAACACAAACCACTGCTGCTGCCACCAATGATAATATTGATAAGAGAAAATAACAAGAGGAAAGAATACAATACCTCAACACCAGCCAACCAATAACTCGCCCCACTCCCCCCAGCCGAGCACTGACCGAACGAGTTCGACCCCCCCGAAGAGAGAGTGTGCCCTTCCGGGTAACTCCCAGTTACCTCCCTGGGCATGACATGCTGTGGTATGGAATACCTCTTTGGCTGGTTTGGGTCAGGTGTCCTGTCTCTGCTTCCTACCGGCCTCCCCTTGTCCCTGGCAGAGCATGAGACTCACAGAGTCCTTGGCCAGAATAAACATTACTTAACAACAATTAAAACCAATCGGTGTTATCAGCTCTCTGTCCAGGCTGGAAGTCAAAACACAGCGCCGCACCAGTTACTATGAAGGAGCAAAACGGCTCCTGGTAAACCCAGGACAGCAGTGTGTCAAGGCCAGGTTGGATAAAGCCCTGGGTGACATGGTTTAGTGTGAGGTGTCCCTGCCCATGGCAGTGGGGTTGGAACTAAATGATCTTAAGGTCCTTTCCAACCTGAACTATTCAATGATTCTATAATTCTATGATTTATGATTTTTAAAAACCTGTGCCTTTATAAACAAAACTATACAATGATATGGAAGACGGGGTTCAAAAGGATCTTGTGGTGCAGTCCCACTTATCCCTTACATTTCTCTAAATGGCCTCTCTCAAGCTAGTTAAATACTAGCTTGAAAGCAGCTGTATAGGTGCACCTAGTGTTCTTCTTGGAGGTAATTCCAGAATTTCACTGCACTGCTGATTAATAATCTCCCTCTTCTTTCCACCCTGAGCATATTTATGACCAGTTAGTTTTTATGGCAGCCCTATAATAAAAAAATTTCAGGAATTCTTCTCCTTCTTTTGCATATTACCTCCAAGCATATTTAAAGACCATATTCCTTTTTGCCAAGCTGCTTAATCCATGTTCACTCTTTCTCCTCACATCCTGAAGTTTTCTACTCCACACGTTGTCACATTGCACATTTTCTACACTAGTTCAAATGTGAGTTCAGCTTTCAGGCATGAGCTGAGAAGAATTTACCTAGTATTCTTGATGTAGTCTCACCAATCACAGAATCACAGAATCCCAAGGGTTGGAAGGGACCTAAAAAGATCATCTAGTCCAACCCCCCTGCAAGAGCAGGGTAACCTACAGTACATCACACAGGAACTTGTCCAGGCAGGCCTTGAATATCTCCAGTGTAGGAGACTCCACAACCCCCCTGGGCAACCTGTTCCAGTGCTCTGTCACTCTTACAGTAAAGAAGTTCTTCCTGATGTTAACGTGGAACTTCCTATGTTCCAGTTTACACCCATTGCCCCTTGTCCTATCACTGGATATCACTGAAAAAAGCCTAGCTCCATCATCCTGACACCTACCCTTCACATATTTGTAAACATTGATGAGGTCACCCCTCAGTCTCCTCTTTTGCAAGCTAAAGAGACCCAGCTCCCTCAGCCTCTCCTCATAAGGGAGATGTTCCACTCCCTTAATCATCTTTGTGGCTCTGCGCTGGACTCCTTCAAGCAATTCCCTGTCCTTCTTGAACAGAGGGGCCCAGAACTGGACACAATATTCCAGATGTGGCCTCACCAAGGCTGAGTAGAGGGGGAGGAGAACCTCTCTTGACCTACTAACCACTCCCTTTCTAATGCACCCTAAGATGCCATTTGCCTTCTTGGCCACAAGAGCACATTGCTGGCTCATGGTCATCCTCCTATCCACCAGGACCCCCAGGTCCCTTTCCCCTTCGCTACTTTCCAGCAGGTCACCCCCCAACCTGTACTGGTACATGGGGTTGTTCTTCCCCAGATGCAAGACTCTACACTTGCCCTTGTTAAATTTCATCAAGTTTCTCCCCGCCCAACTCTCCAGCCTGTCCAGGTCTCGCTGAATGGCAGCACAGTCCTCTGGTGTGTCAGCCACTCCTCCCAGTTTTGTGTCATCAGCAAACTTGCTGAGGGTGCACTCAGTTCCCTCATCCAGGTCATTGATGAAAATATTAAACAGCACCGGTCCCAGCACCGACCCCTGAGGAACTCCACTAGTCACAGACCTCCAGCTAGATTCTGCGCCATTGACCACAACTCTCTGCCTTCTTCCTTTCAACCAGTTCTCGATCCACCTCACTACTTGATCGTCAAGCCCACACTTCCTTAGCTTATCTATGAGGATGCTGTGGGAGACAGTATCAAATGCCTTACTGAAATCAAGAAAAACTACATCTACCGCTCTACCATCATCCCTCCACCTAGTCACTTCCTCATAGAAGGCTATAAGGTTGGTCATACATGACTTCCCCCTCATAAAACCATGTTGGCTGTTCTTAATGACCCCCTCATCCTTGATATGCCTAGTGATGGAGTCAAGAATAAGTTGTTCCATCACCTTTCCAGGGATGGAGGTAAGGCTGACCGGTCTATAATTACCCGGGTCCTCCTTCTTGCCCTTCTTATAGATTGGTGTGACCTTTGCCATCCGCCAATCCTCAGGCACCTCGCCCGTTTCCCACGACTTACCAAAGATGATGGAAAGTGGCCTAGCAATGACCTCCGCCAGCTCCCTCAGCACCCGTGGGTGCATTCCATCCGGACCCATCGATTTACAGATGTCCAGTTTGCATAGCTGATCCCTAACCCAATCCTCATCTACCAAAGCAAACTCCTCCTTTGTCCTGACTCCTTCTGGGGCTATAGAAATCCGGGGCCCTCGGGGAGAGTCTGCAGGAGTAAAGACAGAGGCAAAGAAGGCATTCAGCACCTCTGCCTTCTTTATATCCTCTGTCTCCAGGGTACCCACTTCGTTCAGCAGTGGGCCTATATTGCCTCTTGTTTTAGTTTTATTTGCTATGTATTTGAAGAAGCCCTTTCTATTGTCTTTAACCCGACTAGCAAGATTGAGTTCCAAGGAGGCCTTAGCTGTCCTAATTGCCTCCCTACATCCTCTAACAACTGTCCTATATTCCTCCCAAGCGGCCAGCCCCTCCTTCCATAATCCATAGATTCTCCTTTTCCACTTGAGTTTGCCCAGCAGCTCCTTGTTTAACCACGCCGGTCTCCTAGATCCCTTACTTGACTTCCTACTCATTGGGACGCTCCGATCCTGAGCTTGGAAGAAGCGGTCCTTGAATGCTAACCAACTATCTTGAGCCCCTTTACCGCCTAGTACACTTTCCCATGAGACTTCCCTTAGCAGTTGACTGAAGAGGCCAAAGTTGGCCCTTCGGAAATCCAGAACTGTGGCTTTGCTAGGTATTCTATTCCTCCCACACAGGATCCTAAACTCCACCATCTCATGGTCACTGCAGCCAAGGCTGCCATTGACCGTCACCACTTCGACCAAACCCTCCTTGTTGGCGAGTACTAAATCTAACAGCGCTGCTCCCCTAGTTGGTACGTCCACCATTTGCATTAAGAAATTATCATCAATGCACTCGAGGAACCTCCTAGACTGTGAATGACTGGCTGTGTGAGTCTTCCAGCAAATATCGGGGTAATTAAAGTCCCCCACGACGACTAAGGCATGTAGTCGCGAGGCTACTTCCAGTTGCCTGTAGAAAGCCTCATCAACTCCTTCGTCCTGATCAGGAGGTCTGTAATAGACCCCCACAACTGTATCACCCGTGCCAGTCAGCCCCTTGATTCGTACCCACAGACAGTCTTCTCCAGATTACTTATACTTTCCAGATGTTGGTTTGCACTTATCCCAGAGTCAAATAGTAGGTCTTTATCTTCCTCAGTCACTTCCAAACGATGATCTAATTGTTCTATTCTCCTGTTATTGATCCTCAGATACATGTCCTGAATTTCACTTTTCTACGATCCCCCTTCTGTCATTCCTACAATCATTCGATATCTCAATCTTCCTTTTGTGTTTATGGTACTGCAGATTTCATGCATGAACTGTTTGGTTTTAAGCCAAGATCACTAATGAAAATATTTAAAAGATTTGTCCAAAGATTAGTCCTTGAGACAGTCCAGTAGTGACTTCCCTTCAATCTGGAGTTTCCTTTTCTGACACCATCATCTACTGTCTCCCTTCAGTCAGGTTCTCACACTTTTATATTTCTCCTATTAATTCTGTCCTTCTCCAAATTTATAATTTCCCAGGTGGCAACATGCTTGATACATTACTGGAATATAGATATTAGAATATGAATAATACTAAATTTCCCAGTGTTTCTTCTCTAGAAAAAATATTTCTTTACCAAAGAAAATTTGCTGGTCTCCCCCAGTGGTTCCTTCTAGAGAGTTCAAATCACGGGGTGTGATCAAGCTGGAAAAACTGTCTCCAAGGGTTTTTGGAAAATCCTGTGCATGTGGACGGATGTGTACATACCATAATAATGAAAGCAATAGTGGTTTTGTAGGTGTTTGTCTAGCTGAATTCCAGTTGAATATATTCAGTGTTGGCTCTATTTAGCTGTATTGTCAATCGAGCAGAATGTGTCCGAAGATTTTAAAAGGTATTCTCTTCCTTGCTTGAATTGACACAAGAGAATGAAGATAAATGATGGAAAATGAAAATTTTAGTGATACGTATGGATCATGGAATCATAGACTGGTTTGGGCTGGAAAGGACCATAAGATCACCCGGTCCATTCTCCCCACCACAGGCAGGGACACCTACCACTAGACCAGGTTGCTCTAAACTCAACCTGACCTTGAACACTTCTAGGGATGGTACATCTTCAGGCAAACTGTTTCAATGTCTCATCACCCTCACAGTGAAGAATTTCTTCCTTATATCCCATATAAATCTACCCTCTTTCAGTTTAAAGATAGTCATCCTATCACTATATTCCCTTCTAAAAAGTTCCTCTTCAGCTATCTTGTAGGCCCGTTTCAGGTACTGGAGCCTGCTCTAAGGTCTCCTCTGAACCCTTTCTTTTCTGGGCTGAACAAGCCCACCTTTCTCAGCCTGTCTCCATAGGAGAGGTGCTCCAACCCTCTGATCATCTTTGTGGTCTCCTCTGGACTTGTTCAATCAAGTCCACATCCTCTTGTGCTGGGGCCCAGAGCTGAACACACTACTGCATGTGGGGTCTCATTAGGGGAGAGTAGAGGGGAAGGATCACCTCCCTCGGCCTGGTGGACACACTGCTTTTCGTGTAGCCCAGCGTACAGTTAACTTTCTGGGCTGCAAGCACACACTGCCACGTCATGTTGAGCTGTTTGTCAAACAGCACCCCAAAGTTCTTCTCCTCAGGCCTGCTCTCAATACAGTCTCTATGCAGCCTGCTATTGTGCTTGGAAATGCCCTGACTCACATGCAAGACCTTGCACTTGGCCTTGTTGATCTTCATGAAATTCACACAGACCCACCTCTCAAGTATGTCAAGCTCCTGCTGGATGGCATCCCTCCCCTCCACTGTGTTGACTGCACCACACAGCTTTTGTCATCAGAAAACATGGTGAGGGTGCACTCAATCCCACTCTCCATGTTGCTGGCAACAGTGCTAAACACAGCAGGTCCTAGTACTGACCCCTGAGGACTGCCACTCGTCACTGATCTCCACTTGGACATTGAGCTGTTGACTGCAACTCTCTGAGTGTTGCATCCAGCCAATCTTTTATCCAATGAGTGGTTGATCTGTCAAATCCATGCCCGTGCAATTTAGAGACAAAAGACAATTTTATTCCTTTTAAATCGTGTTGTACTTAATTCTTCATTGGACAGTGATTTGTTATCTTAGGAGACACCCTTCAGACAACAGTGCTTTGTTATCTTAGGAGACATCCTTCAGACAACAGTGCTTTGTTTTACTGTAGAAACATCTTCCCAGACTATTTGTTCCAAATTCAGCCTTAATTTTTCTATCTCAAGGATAGAGACAGTGTCTCCTTGGAAATCGTTCTTTATCCATTTATCATCATGCAAATACTTTTTAGAATAAAACAAAATGGATAATTTAAATGTAGTCTGCTAAATAGGACATTGTGTTTCTCTTCAAATGAACATTTCATTGCTGTAACATGGGCAATGAAACTATAAATTTTAACTAATTCCTAAATGTCAACTATCCTTTGGAAAACCGATGAGAAATTTAATTGTTAAAGCCCAGCTTAGACTAAACTTAAGCAAAAATGTCTCTATGGGCTGTAAGAACTGAATTTCATTAAAGTCAATTATTTAATATATTAAAATACATAAAAAATACTAGGCAGATGGCAGAATAGCTGAGTTTTACTCTGAGGTTTGAAAAAAACTATTTTACCTAGTTCTGAGACTACTCAAAGAACAAAAAATTCAGGAAAGGAACATAAACTTTTATGATGTTCAGTTTAGATATCTTGCTCATTTACCTTTTGGGTCAGTTTCCTTCCTTCTTTCCATTTTCAGATTTCTCCCCAGCACTCTAATATACAAGAACAAAGGCCTTCCTGGTTTTACAATGCCAGCATGAATGAGCTAATTCATGATATCATATGGCAAGGTATGCCTAGAGCTGGAAATAGAGCCTCAGTGGTGTCACTGAGAATTTTGTGATATAAATTTTTGTAAAGGCAAGTAATTTAATTGTCTAAAAGTCTATCAAGTACTCTAACAGTGGGATATGCAAACCTCAGCTAAAACTCAGACCTATTTGTTGTGTGAGCTTTGCCCTTTATATCAGTTCAACTATAACCAATTCTTATTCTAATCAAAGCGTGCAAATTTTGGTCTAATATCTCATACCTGTGCTAAAGTCCTCCAGCTTCTAATGAATATGCTCAGCTACTTGAAGTTCTGTGATAATAAAAGAGAGTATACCTTTTCCACTCAAGTACCCTTTTCCCTGTAACAAGATGTGAACAAATCCTCTTGACCTATATGAAGAAAATTGGGCCACGAAATGTTAAATAGAAGCATACTGAAAGTTCATGAGGAGATAGGCATCCTTCAGCAGTTAGGAATGCCTACTTTGAAACTTCAATGAAGTTTCTATTGTATGTGATGCATAAAATTAAGATAAATGATTGGAATATTATTCCTTTTTTCCCCCTATTTCATCCTTCTCCGTAAGTCCATACAATTCAGGAGTACAGCACTGGTTTTTTTTACAAGTCATAAAAGAACACAGACATTATGTAAATAGTTTCAGTGGAGAAATGAAGTGGAAAACCTAATTTTACAATATAAAGAATAAGTGGTATTACTTAACCATTCGATGGGACTAATAACCGTTGAGCTGCAGAGAGGTCTGATTATTTCCTTAAGCTTTAAGGTACAATAAGGAGCAATGAATTTAGCCAGTCCCTTCCTGAACACATCATCCCATCTCGAAGAACGGGAAAGAAGAGGGGAAACACTGGATCAAGTCCTTGATCTCTGTAACGTATCTAATGCCAAAGGAAACAATCTACTTCGGTGGAACATTTCTAGATTTAAACCAGAGTAATTAGCATAGCATAGCATAGCATAATACAGAATCATTTCTGTTGGAAGAGACCTACAACCATCTAGTCCAATCACCTGATCAGTCCAGGGTCGACCAAAATTTAAGGGCAAGGTCTAAATGCCTCTCAAACACTGACAGGCTTAGGATACCAACCACCTCTCTAGGAAGCCTGTTCCAGTGTTTGATCACCCTCTCAGTAAAAAATGCTTCCTAATGTCCAGTCTGAACCTCCCCTGACGCAGCTTTGAATCATATCCACACATCCTGTCACTGGATACTGGGAAGAAGAGATCAGCACCTCCCTCTCCAAATTGCCTCCTTAGGAAACTGTAATTGGGAACAGAGCCCTGATTCCATTATTATTTTAATTGACAGTAATGGATTTTGGACTGGGTCAAAGTGGAAATATCAGTGGAACTTATTACTGACTGAAATTGTTGAAAAACATAGGTATGAATAAGCACAGTACCACACGATAGACTTCCTCTTCTCCCACTGATACTACAGGCAAGGTCAGGAGTCTTAGCTAGGGAGCTTGAGGTGCTGTCAGAGGCACCCACACTAGCTATAATGGCAGGGATGATCAGGGGACTGGAGCACCGCCCGTATGAAGATAGGCTGAGGAAGTTGGGGCTGTTCAGCCTGGAGAAGAGAAGGCTGTGTGGGGACCTCATAGCAGCCTTCCAGTATCTGAAGGGGGCCTATAGGGATGCTGGGGAGGGACTCTTCCTCAGGGACTGTAGTGACAGGGCAAGGGGTAACAGGTTAAAACTTGAACAGGGGAAGTTTAGATTGGATATAAGAAGGAAATTCTTTCCTGTTAGGGTGGTGAGACACTCGAATGGGTTGCCCAGGGAGGTTGTGAGTGCTCCATCCCTGGTGGTGTTCAAGGCCAGGTTGGATGAAGCCTTGTGTGGGATGGTTTAGTCTGAGGTGTCCCTGCCCGTGGCAGGGGGGTTGGAACTAGATGATCTTGAGGTCCTTTCTAACCCTAACTATTCTATGATTCTACAATTCTATGATTTCAGTCCAAAAAGCTTCCAGTCTGCCTCAGCTGGATATTTCTATTCTGTGATTCTGCAACCTTGAAATTCACCACCCACTTCAATGACAATGTAAGAGAGATGAAACGGAACTTTCACTTATTTTCCTTTTTTAAAAGGAGTCTTAGCAAACTGGCCTTCAGCCAATTATGTCTGACTCCAAGCTCATCAGCTTAACCACAGTGAAAATAATACCAGCCCATCATTTAGGTGAACAGAATCTCACAGGAAGTTATCTGAGAGCATCCAGGGTGGAATTTAATGCATTTAGGCACAGGGAAAGTTGGGAAAGTTTTTTTTTTAAAAAGGGGAATGATTAAAGACAAGAGAAGATACTAACAAAAAGAACAGTGAAAGCAGCACAACCGAGGCTGCAGAATAGTTTGATTTACAGGGATTGCTTCTGTCTATGTTTCACTACACTAGCCATTTTAATAAATATTGTGAAAAGCTATTAAAATAACTATAGAAAGACTCCAGATATATCGCAGTTAGTTAGTGCCCTATGGAATGATGTTATTCATAACAAATATAAGAATGTTAATGTGGCCAATCGTCTCTTTCATACAACTTTGTTGTAGTAACACTGATACTTCATTGGTTTTTTATGCAATATTGGAGGGGAAATACATATACTAAAAATGCAATTTGAAAGATTTCTTCATGTAGAAGATAGTTCCATCAGTTTTAACATAATCTAGGATTGCAGTTATTATGATTCCATAATTTAGTCTATTCATTTTACTCATTGTACTGGCATGTTCTTAACCTTTTTCAATTAGTATTAAAGACACACAGTAGGAAAATTCATTCCACACAGGTAAAAATATTCTCATACAGCAGAGTGATTATTTTTATTATGTTTCTCATTTTAAGGTGCAATTATTTTTCATATTATTTTGTATACAGAAAGATGTTTAAATGCAAGTACTTACAATTATTCCACCAACCAGTGTTACAATTACCTTGTTCAAAAATCAGGCATTACCAAAGCTAAGAAAAACTGGAGGGAGGAAGGGGGCAGAGAGAGGGGAAAAAAAGATGTGTGGAAGGAAATAAAGTTGAAACAGAAGCCATTTCTGCCATCTTCACTCACAATGAAAGGTTGCTAAGATTATTAAAAAAACTGCTTGAAGCCACTACTATCTAGAACTGCACAAACAAAATCAATCCTGGAATTGAGGAAAATGAAGAATAAAATAATAAAAGTCACATGAAGAGGTCTTGAAGAATATGTTACAGTACATTGATTTTCTTATTTACTTTTAATCTCTGTTCTTTCTGTTGTTACAAGGCTGTTTTCTAAAGGCAGAACTAAGGACCAACATGGTCAGTTGCTCTTAGGAAGAAGTGCCTATTTTGAATCTAAAATTGAAAAATGAAATTAACTTGAAAAATACTTAGCATATAACAAAAAGGAATGTCAGACAGCCCTGTGCCACTAACCTTTCGGAGTCTCTTTAATTACAGTGGAAAATTTTAATATGCTTCACCCACAGCAGAGGAAAGGAATTTGGGCATCGCCTCTCCTATCTATATTTGCAGTTGGTTTGTTTTGCAGAAAGGAGTCAGGGAGGTAGGACTTACAATAAGGGAGGGATATCAGGATATGAATTACTGAATAAAGGAGAAGATGTTCAGCTTCTCAAAAGTGATGAAGAATTTCTCTGAATTATCCAAGAAATTAGGAAATTATCACAGTAATCATACCGGCACTTGTAACACACCTAGAGATTTTAGACAGTCTAGTGGTTGAAAACAGGAGTTATCAACACACACAAAAAAAAAAAAGGTGAAGGGGCAAGTTCATGCTTGTGGTGGTTTCTTTTTCTTTTGTTCATATGGCCCAATGACTTCAGTAGTATTATTTTGAGATGTTTTTGCCTTCTGTGCTTGTTACAAAATTCAGGGTAAGCAAAATGAAAATGCAAAATTTTTAGATTTTTTTTTTCATCTTTTTGTAAAGAACACTCATGTTTTGAACCTTTCTCCACACTAGTAATGGATTGCACCTACAGGCAGTCTGACTTACATCAGCTTTGCATAACTCGTCCGACCACAGAATTGGCTTACTGTTACCAGAAGTGGACAGATGATCTGGGACATGGAAAATCCTAGAATTTCTGAAACCTAATGCTACATGTAAAATGAACATAGGTTTGGTTTTTGTTTTGGTTTTTGTTTTTATAAGTAACAGATCACTCTAGGATGGTGGAGGTCAGAAATCTCCTGTTGTTCAAATAAGTGTGACAGTACAAAAACTTATACCCCTTTATCTATCACCCAAAGTTCCTTTGCCTCTTAGAATGAATAAAAATAGAACTGATGAAATGCAACATAAATTGAATAATTATGTGACTAAATTGTGACCTAGCAAGGAAAGAAAAGGATGCTCTTGATTTTAAGTCTCCTGGGAGTTTTTGTGGTGTCAAATCAACAAACCACTTTTAGGAATTCAGCACTAATGTATACCTACATGGAAATGATGCTTACAGAAATTAGATTTGAATGTCAAGATTCCCTCGTACCAGTTTGGAAGTGTAAAAGGGTTTAAAGATGGTTTAATTTGCTGTACCTCCATTTTAAAACCTCTTAGTAATGCCAGTAATAGGTGAAATGGCTCCAGTGCATTGGGAAGCTGCACTCTGCATCCAGTTCTCTGAGGAGCTGAGCACATACTGAAAAAAGTAGGGATTGAAGATACCCAATATTTTACAGGATCAGATTCTATCTTAAATGAAAACTACTAGGTTTACACAAATTCTGCAGACGATTCAGTAATGCCCGGAGATAATCAGGTATGCAGAGATTAAAATAGTCAGAGGTACCTTCAAATTCTGTTCCCTGGGGATGGTGTCTAATATATGTTAAATCCAATCAGTGCCTTTTAGCTTTCTTCCCTGTCACAGAGTTTCAGTTTACTAATTAGAAATGTTCAGCTGCAATTTCTTTACATCACTTTCTCACAGGGTAGAATTCAGCGCCCTCTGAGAATTTTAAAAGGTTATACCACCATTTGTCAAGGTCACAGCAAGAAAGGTTTTTCATTAATTTTAGATTGGAGAAGAATAAGAAATACTGTAATTGCTGCATTTAAGCCCTTCACTGCACCAGATCTCTTTCTACTTCACAGACAGCCTATTAGGGACTTTATTTAAAATGTGTGAATTACATGACTGTCTTTAAAGCTGTGATTCTGAAGAGTTCATTTGCTTTTTTCAGAAATGCAATAATTTTTCAGGACAATGACCCAATCCTTTGACATTTAGTAAATAAAAATCTCTTTTATAGATTTGGCCACAGATGGAGCCTCCACTAAATCAGTGCTGGGAGGGTCCAGTTCTACAAGGTACTGACCAGCCACCATGCTGGTCACATGGAAGAACGTTGACCATCTGCCTCCTCAGTTTGACAGAAAGACCTGTAAAATTCCCCAGAATGTTGTGCTTTTGTGGTAGGTAAAAGCCAAGAACACAACTAAATGCTCTTTCTTTGCGACACCTGCACAGAGCCATCTCCAAGGCTTGTCGCTGGTTAGCATAGCAAAACTGTAACTCAGTTTCATCCAAGCCAAAGCCAGACCAGTAAGCAGATCCCCAGACTCTGCCAAGCCTGGCTTCAGCATTCTCCAGCATCCTGTAAGCTTTCTTGAATTAATGTCCTCATGACAAACAACTACAGTTTACATATTCTTTCTTTTTGACATTTATGGGAAATTAGATTACTTGTTTTGAATGGATTTATTTTATTCCCTTTCTTTTTTTTTTTTTTTTTTGAGACTTAACCCCAAAGAATACATCTCTATGTCAAATCAAAACATTTATTGCAAAGTGTTAGAATTTGGGTGGCCTGAGCCTGCATTTTGCAGCACCTTTTTGATGGTTTTGCTTCATCAGCAAGTACATCTCTCAGGTGGAACTGCTCCTGCAGACTGTAAGATTAGAGGAAGTTTGTCTTCCTGAGGATTGTATGACTTGCATTGGTGACACAATTTCCTGTCCTGAATTTACCAAAGGAGACTTGTTTTTTCATGTGGCAATGTGATGGCCTAAAGGCTTTTCTTGGGACACAAAAAAATTTCCATCATTATATTTTCTCATTGAAAATATTTCACTTGACATCCCTGCCACACTCAATTCTAATCATGCTTTAGCTTTCCTGACCTGATCCCTAGCTTCCGGGACAATGTCCCTGGATTCCTCCCAGGCCACCTGCTCTCAATTCCATCTTCTATAAGCTTTCTTTTTCCTTCTGAGTTTTCTCCGCAGCTCCTTATCCAACCATGGAGGCCTCCTGGCCTTCTTGCCCCTTTTCCTTCTTGTTGGGAAACAGCACTCCTGAGCAGGTGATCCTTGAATATCAACCAGCAGCCCTGGGCCTCCCTGCCTCTAGGGCTTTGTCCCATTTAACCTTACTTAGCACGTTCCCAAACAGGCCAAAGTCTGCTGTCTTGAAGTTCAGTGTAGTTAGCTTTCTGCACGCTCTTCTCACTGCCCTGAGGATTTAAAACTCCACCTTCTCATGATCACTGAGGACTTGTGCAGGTCTGTCATAAGGAAGACTCTTAAACAGCTTAATGTTTTAAAGATGACCCTTGGTTTTAGTTGCAGGCTACAGTTTTTGGACGCAAGTGTGGCTGGCTCTGATCACTTAAGGTAGATCTAATTAATCAAAGGTAGCTGATGTGAATCTCCATGTACTATTGCAATAAGAAACTTTACCACACTTCTTTAATGTTTCCTTTTACAGAAATGTCTCTCAGGTAACAAACCAATATAGTGAACATGGTTTACATCTAGAAGAAATCGTTTTCATTTGTTCCCCATTCTCTCAGTTTTCTCGGGGCTAAGCAGCCATCCATCCATACATGGAAATGTTTCACTCTTTCTTTAAGCTGAGGCAAGTACCCTTACATAAAAAACTAAAAAGCAGTAACAAAAAGGAGCAGTCCCATAAGGAATCAAGACTTAAGCAATTCTTGAGTAATCCTGTTCCTCAAGACTCCTAAATAAGCCATACCTTCACAGGGTCCCTCTTGTTCAGCTAACAGAGACTATGAGTCAATGATTTCTATAGCCCCAGAAGGAGTCAGGACAAAGGAGGAGTTTGCTTTGGTAGATGAGGATTGGGTTAGGGATCAGCTATGCAAACTGGACATCTGTAAATCGATGGGTCCGGATGGAATGCACCCACAGGTGCTGAGGGAGCTGGCAGAGGTCATTGCTAGGCCACTCTCCATCATCTTTGGTAAGTCGTGGGAAACGGGCGAGGTGCCTGAGGATTGGCGGATGGCAAAGGTCACACCAATCTATAAGAAGGGCAAGAAGGAGGACCCGGGTAATTATAGACCGGTCAGCCTTACCTCCACCCCTGGAAAGGTGATGGAACAACTTATTCTTGACTCCATCACTAGGCATATCAAGGATGAGGGGGTCATTAAGAACAGCCAACATGGTTTTATGAGGGGGAAGTCATGTATGACCAACCTTATAGCCTTCTATGAGGAAGTGACTAGGTGGAGGGATGATGGTAGAGCGGTAGATGTAGTTTTTCTTGATTTCAGTAAGGCATTTGATACTGTCTCCCACAGCATCCTCATAGATAAGCTAAAGAAGTGTGGGCTTGACGATCAAGTAGTGAGGTGGATTGAGAACTGGTTGAAAGGAAGAAAGCAGAGAGTTGTGGTCAATGGCGCAGAATCTAGCTGGAGGTCTGTGACTAGTGGAGTTCCTCAGGGGTCGGTGCTGGGACCGGTGCTGTTTAATATTTTCATCAATGACCTGGATGAGGGAACTGAGTGCACCCTCAGCAAGTTTGCTGATGACACAAAACTGGGAGGAGTGGCTGACACATCAGAAGACTGTGCTGCCATTCAGCGAGACCTGGACAGGCTGGAGAGTTGGGCGGGGAGAAACTTGATGAAATTTAACAAGGGCAAGTGCAGAGTCTTGCATCTGGGGAAGAACAACCCCATGTACCAGTACAGGTTGGGGGTTGACCTGCTGGAAAGTAGCGAAGGGGAAAGGGACCTGGGGGTCCTGGTGGACAGGAGGATGACCATGAGCCAGCAATGTGCTCTTGTGGCCAAGAAGGCAAATGGCATCTTGGGGTGCATTAGAAAGGGAGTGGTTAGTAGGTCAAGAGAGGTTCTCCTCCCCCTCTACTCAGCCTTGGTGAGGCCGCATCTGGAATATTGCGTCCAGTTCTGGGCCCCTCTGTTCAAGAAGGACAGGGAATTGCTTGAAGGAGTCCAGCGCAGAGCCACAAAGATGATTAAGGGAGTGGAACATCTCCCTTATGAGGAGAGGCTGAGGGAGCTGGGTCTCTTTAGCTTGCAAAAGAGGAGACTGAGGGGTGACCTCATCAATGTTTACAAATATGTGAAGGGTAGGTGTCAGGATGATGGAGCTAGGCTTTTTTCAGTGATATCCAGTGATAGGACAAAGGGCAATGGGTGTAAACTGGAGTATAGGAAGTTCCACGTTAACATCAGGAAGAACTTCTTTACTGTAAGAGTGACAGAGCACTGGAACAGGTTGCCCAGGGGGGTTGTGGAGTCTCCTACACTGGAGATATTCAAGGCCCGCCTGGACAAGTTCCTGTGCGATGTACTGTAGGTTACCCTGCTCTTGCAGGGGGGTTGGACTAGATGATCTTTTGAGGTCCCTTCCAACCCTTGGGATTCTGTGATTCTGTGATTTTAGTTGGGCAAAGGTACCTCTTCATTGCATCTCCAGAAGAGTTGCATACCCTTCAGACTGCTTATTGCTCAAGTAGAACAAGAGAGATACAACAGTATGGATGACAGTTCCTTAAATCCATATACATTACTTTTATCTATTGTTAGCTTATTAGTAGCACTGCAAATTTTCAATAACCCATTTTTCTTTATGAACTTGTTATGGAATTTGATTCATACTATTAAACCACTCTGATAGTCAGCTGAGTATTCCTAAATACTCTTAAGACTGTGATTGTTTCAAAAGACAGTTCGGGTTTTTAGGGCTTAAATGTTTGGCTAACATTTCCCATGGGCTCATTTTAAAAGACTTTTCATGTGGGAAGCTTAAACATGTTTTATGTTTGCAGGGATTCTGTGGAATCTTAAAAATGAGATTTCTAAATGCATGCGATACTGAAAGATTTTTATGATGTCAATACACTGGAATACATTGTCATAAAAAGTTCTTCAGGTTTGGGGTTGTTTTTTTTTTTTTTCTCTGTGAGGAAAAAAGAAGAAAATTGTACTTAGTGTACCTCTTTTTTTTTTTTCTTTATATGGGAACAAGCAAAGAAAATACTCAAATGCTTCAGCCTGAGCAGGAAGAGCAGATAATCCTAAAAATGTAGATCATACTTTTCTCCCTAACAGCAGTATCATTTTTTCTAGCCTATATGTGATTTATGATCATTGCTTCTTATGCCCAGGAGGGATATGCTATTTAAAAAGATATTGTGTGATTCCATGACAACTGTCAGGTGCCTTATAAAGCCTTTCTTTGTTGCAAATGTGCAGGTGAATTATTACACTTCAGAACAGCAGAAAAAGAGCAGTGCATGAGGAACCTGCAAATTAAAGTAAAACATTATTTTTATACCTGCCTATAGGATCCACAAAGACCAATTGGAACAGCTGCAATGGAAAGTCAAATAAAACACACTGCCCCACATGCTGCTGTATAAATATAACAAGTGCAATTTCTCAGCCAAACTGCTTGCTTCTTTTAGATGCTGCTGACTACAGCAGAATCATGAGTCTCTGTACTGTCCTTTTCCCTTTGCTGACAAAAAAGAGAAGTTTCTTGAAAAATACAAGAAAACTAATTTACAGGCACTTTTCTCTGTTTTACCTCTTAGGTATTTCACTTGTTTTAAACTGCTTCACTTATAAACAGTAAACAATCACTTAGTACTGTTAGAGATATGAATTTATGTGCTATCTAATTTTCCAGTTAGCAGGAAGAACTCAGACAGCCTTTTCTGTTTTTCTAACTCCTAGGATCACCGGTATGAAATAATTTTCTTGATGCCTTTACCCTCTCAGAAATACAAAAACTGATTTAAGATGGCAACATCTTAAATCAATATCTATACCAGCTTCTGGAACACAGGATTTGTTTCCACTTTGACAGCTAAAATAGTAACCCACAGCAAGACTGGGTTCTGCGTAGGAGAGAGCCTCATTTCTGTTGATCTCAATAACAATCTATAGCCTTTTGCAACCTGGAGGATCAGGTGTCAATATATCACCATCTTCATTAGGCGCAACAATTTAGAGCTTGATCTGGTGCTCCCAGAAGTTAATGGAAAGACTCTCATTGCCTTCAGCTTACTTTGGATGACATGAGGAGCTCATGGTCTGATTCTGCAAGTTAAAAGTACTCCGGTAAAGTACTCCGGTAAAGTACTCCGGTAGCAACTTTAGCTCCCCATGAAGGATGGTCAAGCTTGGAAAGTGAGAGAGAAAAGACAGATTTGCAAGATACTGCAAATGATACAAAAATAAAGAAAAAGCTTCTTTTAATCACTCAGTTCCATTTTGCAGCACAAAAGAAATTTTATTTTTATTACTGAAATTTTGATGTTTTCTTGAAAAGGCTTTACCTGTCTGAGGTTGCACAAATGCCATGATTTTAAGTGAGCAGTTCAAATCTTACGCAGCAAAAATCAGTATATTGATAAGGGCTGTCATAAATGGGAGCAGTTTCTTAGCTCCTGCTCATGTCTGATAAGGATACCCTCAACACTTGCTAGCAATAACCTGACTTTTCATAAGTGGTATTAACACTGATTCTGTGTTTGTTTACTTCATAACTCTGCAAAGATGCCACTACCTTTGGAAATGTGTGATGACATTGGGATAATTTCTGATACTGTGTTATCACATCTTTCCGTTAGGTGACTTACCTATATCCTGCCAAGAAACATTCGGTCATCTGCCACAAAATAGCTGGAGTCATTAATGGATACCAGTGTCTCTGCATTAGACACCACATAGGTTAATGGTGGGCAGAGACCCCTCTGCTTTGAAAGATAAATCCATAAAAGCTCCTCTTATGTGAGTAGAAAAAGCCATCAGAGGTCAGCACTTCACTTTGTCTCTCATGAGACACCCAGGAACATACTGCCTCCTTGTAACAGTAAGAAGCCTTCAGTACCACTTCCTAAACATTGTCTTTTTTACTTTGTTTTCCGGGGAAAACCTCTGTGATCCTATCACAACTCTGTCTGCCTTGCCATGCAATTTACCTTCCCAACAAACACTGTGCAGAGGCACCCAAACTAGTGAAAGTTGTCCAGTTAAAAAGCTATCTGTTTCTTACAAGTGCCACAAAAAAAAATAAGGCAGATGAGGATCCATGTTTAGGTCCTCCACTGATAAAAAGGCTGGAATGGAGGTTTAACATTGATTAGATACCAGAGGATCCACGTGGAGCGAGCCATGATTAATATTGTCAAGAAGTTAAAGGCTTCATTAATAGATCTCACCTGCATAGACATCAAAGTCAACCAACCTCAAAGGAAATCTGTGGGGAACCAGGGGTCCTTAGTTCTCATATTGATCATACTACTTCTGAAAGTTTCTCATCGGAGCTCTGGCAAGGCCTGACCTTGAAGAGGGAACATCATGTACAAACAAGGCAAAGGGCTGTGCTTTCTTTCTTATTCTTACAATTAATACCTGGTGAATAATGAATAAAAACTAATACATTTGGAAATAAACTATTCAGTAATAAAATATTTGGTAAATGAAATTGTTTTCTGAAAATAACTTTCCCTTCCCCCAAAAAATTACATTTCTGAAAATATTCATTTTTCCAATATAAACGTAAAACCTCTGGTTAATCATTGTCCTGTGGCTGCTGCTTATGAATCAGAATTCAAGTTTTTCAATTAGGAACAAGTTATCAGTTTGCTCTTTACACAAATAGAAAGTGAATATAATATGGGCATACACTCAGCCAAAACAAATTTTAGAATTCAAATGAATCTTCTAGGCAATTTCTAGGCAATATATGTTCAAAGTGCATAAAAAAATGCCCAGATGATACCTCCCTTTCTCTTCAAGCAATAGTCTGTCTCAGAAGGCATCTGTTAGTTAAGACGTTTATTTTGTTTGTGGAATACCTATGGCTGTCAGTCACTGGGAATTATAGCAAAGGGAGGGAGTCACAACAAGCAACAAAATTACCCACTGCTGTTCTTAACCTACACTGGATAAATAAAAAATGCCATTATACTTTTATAAAGTTTAAGATACTGGTTTCCATCAACTGTATTTAGGGATAGGAAGTATTTTCAGAGAACAAAGCTGTAGCTGGATGAAGGACAAAAGGCAATTAAGTGAATTACTACATGAAATGTGCACCTTTTTTGCTCGAATTGTACCCAAAGTTTTGATCCTTAATGCAAATCTCAGTTTTGTTGATAGCATGGAAACTATAAAGTATATTTTAAACATTCTTTGTATTCAGAAAACTTTTATACATGTTACATTTTATGAATGATCTAGAAGTAATTTTTACATTAATTTAAAACACTGACTTCAATAAACAGTTAAATAAAACTATCTGCAGTAAAAATTATTTTCTTTTCAACTATTCAAATAAAAGTAGGGGAAATTACTAAGAAGTCAGCAGATGAGCAGAAAAGACTGTGTGAAGAAGTAATCCAACTTTTGCTGCATTCTTTCTCAATTTCTGTGTTAAAGAAGTAAATGATTTAATTTCCTTCCATATTTTTATTGTGATCTACCAAATTTTGATGGGCAATATTTAATTTTACAACTTCAGTGGTGAACTATGTTTCATTTTTTAATTCAGTTTTCAAACCATGTGTCCAAGTAATTGAAGAAGAATTACTTCTACATCAGCATTAGAAACATTACTATTACACACGCATAACAGTTTTTATTTGCATTTTTCTTATTTCTTGTATATACCGCGCTCTTTATATTCTGAAGATTTAATTATTCCTTTCTGTTTGGCAATCCATATTCTACTTCCATCTCCTTCCTTTGAAAAGATGTAATTTTGTCCTTTATTTTTCTTACAATGTTAAGTATTTTTATTTCCTTTTTGATTAAAATTCTCCCTATTACTTGGAGTACAACTTGCTTACATTTTCTGTCACTTTCTTTGAACCTTCTGGTTTCTTCAGCATCCTCCTCCTCTCTTTACCAGTCTTCCTTACTGGGGTGGGGAGTGACTTACTTACCCAAAGGATTATACTCTGTGTTAAGCACGAATTTTGTTCCTGACTCATCAGAGATGAGTGCTCATGTAAACACCTGCCAGCAGGGAGGTGCTGGCAACCTCAGCCCTGAGGAGCTGAAGCCACAGTGGAGAATGTTGGGACACCAAACCTACTGAATGCTTCCCTGCGCTGGGAGACAGCACCTCCAGCCAGAACTACTTTGACCAACAAAGCTGTGTTTAGGTGCTGGACAGGCAGTGACTCACCATTTTTAGAGGACACTGGCTTTTTTCACATGGAACACTGGGCAGGTGCTTTTGGCTTTAAGTCCCAGACAAAAGGAGGAAGATTTATGGAAGCATAGGGCTCTGCTCTTATCCATTTGTACTTTTATGGGGCACCAAACTTGGTATTTACAAGATGGCAATTATATTATTTTAATGTTGATAGCCCATTTTTAAAGAATGTAGCTGTTTGATTAAATATAAATTGCTAGATAGCCATTTTACTGTAATTTAGCTAAAGGCCTAATTAAATGGCAAGAGAATATTTATTTGATTTATTATAGTTTAACAAATATGTAAGCATTATATATTAATACTTTAAAATACACTATTGATGTTGTACCTCACTAGTTAAAGAGTCCCTCTGTTAAAAAACATTAAAGGTACTTACATTGTCAACAGTCCTGGTTCCTAATTTATATTACCTCAGTAGTGGTTTATTTTACTGTGTTCACAGCATTCAGTTCCCAGCTGTCTAACTTTGTGGAAATAAAATGCACAATCATTCACTTTATGGTTTTTTGAAGCTATGCCCCAAGTTACAAAAGCTCACCTTGAAGTCATCTGAAAATCTCCTACGAGAATATCTATTAAATTCCAGCATTTAATTGAAGTCTAATAAAAAGTCTTCTTTATGACACAAATTTTGCTAAAACAAGCACAGCCTTGATCATAGAGGTGCTGTAGCTATTGTTATTTTTCATTTAAAAGTATGTTTAAAAGACTTTTTTGGTCCCATAATATTACTGGGAAGAAAAGAGGAAAGTTCTTGTTGCTTTAATTTTTAAATAACATTCTTGGCATGGGTTTGGCAGTTACCACAACTATGTATTCAATCAGTCACGCTAATCTGGAATAAATGAGTGGGATATGATATGTCCTTGCCTCTCTACATCATCACGCTTGAATAATATTTAAAGTTTAAAAAAAACAAGATCTTGTCTTTCTTATGCAGTAAAAAGAAGAGGAAATAGTTATAAATGTTGAATATAAGACATTTGAGTGTTTCAATAGTATCTTTCTCCTTCCCTTTAAGTATAGCATAACATATTTATTTATTGGGTGATGCGGTTTAGTGCGAGGTGTCCCTGTCATGGCAGGGGTGTTGGAACTAGATAACGTTAAGGTCCTTTCCAGCCCTAACTATTCTATGATTCTATAGGTTGTTTTTATGAGGAACAAATTCCTTTTCTGCCCCTGTGACAGCTCTCTAAAATGTTTTGCTGTTCTTGCACAGCTGATTTTAATATGAGGACATCATTTTGCAGAATTTCTTTTTCAGTAAAAGTAGAAAAGCAGAGACTCTATCTCAGACAGCGGTGGTTTCATACCAAACTATATGTATGCAACTTCTTGACGTTCTCTGATCGATGACTTCCTGAAGAGCTGTGGCACTAGCTGGGCCTTTGCATCTTCTTATGTCAACCATACTTTTACTCCTGACGTTTAGCTCTCAATCAGGAAATTTACTCCTGAGAATCAATTATTGATAATATTTATATCTAGCAAAGTGTTCAGCTCATGCTTTGTATATGGTACCTTAGTTCTTTTGCTTCTGTAAGAATTTGGGGTTTATATCCACAAAGATGCTACTGAGAACAACATCACTCTAAGGCATTTGTATCTTATTTGCATTTAAAGAAATCCTACCTCTCCTTATGTTTTTAAGCTTAATAAGTCCTAATACCACAAGGGAAAATTCCACTTCCCACTTCTTTTTCATGTTTCCTTTCTTTCCTAACAGTATGCTGAAGCAGTTCATTCTTCCAGTTTTGTCCTTTGTAGTCTTAATTTCTTGGTATCAAAATTTCCTCCTCTTTCATCTTAAGCTTTCCAAATATTGCTGTCATTCCTGCTTATTTCAGTGCTGTTGAATTATCAGTGTACCATTGGTTACAAGGCAGACTTTTCAGACCTTTCCAACTACCACTAATGCTGTGCTTACCAAACACTGTATTTCAGAAAACATAGTGTTGTTATCTGAACATACCTCAACACCAGATAACTGGCTTGACACCTCTCTTTTATCTCCATTTCTTGGAGGAATCAATCATCCAGTTAATTGCACTTTCTGTCTGGTCATGGATTTTCAATATTCTTTCCCTGGAGGATGTAGCTGTTGTATGGAGCAATGCTGTGTTCTGTTTTATCTTCCATGAAAAAGACACCCAAATCAAAACTAAAACAATCCTGAAAGTTTAATCTATTAATGAGCAAAGTTACCTTGTATGTTGAGTGGCTAAGTTAACGATATAATAGGTTTTGTGTTATCAAAAGACTCAGTGTCGTAGGTCACAACAATTTCTGACATGAACCTAGCAGCCCCTCCTAGGAAAATCATGAGAAAAGAGTGGGGTTGATCAAGCTTAAGATTCTTTTTTTCCAACCATAACAACCATGTAAGAAGCCAGAAATCCTTGCATGGGGAGGGAGATTCCTACTCTAATTTCAGAAGCTGCTTTTCTTGCTGGATGACAGGACCTGGGCAACTACCAGGACCCCATAGAGGGCAAGTAGCAGAAGTAACTACAGGATGTCTCTGTGTCTGCTCCAATTCACAGAGGTGAGGATTTTTCTTTCTGTATCCTCCTGAACCCTCCTATATAATCTCAAGCTTGTACTTGGCATTTGGCCTTAATATCCATGTTTGCCCAATGTTTTCTACTAAAAATAAAAACTAATTTGGATAACTTATTTACTCAGAACCTGATCATTTTTCTTGTCTAAGAAAGAAAACAGCCAGTTACTAAGTCCAAGTCTAGCCAGCTGCACAAAATTACTTCTTATCAGAGGAATGCCTACGCATTAAGCAATACAGCCATATGTTCAATAAGCATTAGTTCTTATTTACCTGGTCAAATCAAACAGGGCAAGATCCAGAGGGATCTGCTGCCCCTAGGCAAACTGCCCAGTCCAACCAGCCTATCACTGACCTTGCCAGCTTGAAGTTGCCTGTGCAAACAACTCTGCTGCCCCTGGAATTTGGCTGCCCCATGCAACACCTGTTCTTGCTCATGGGAGTGTGCTTGCTCCAAGTTCAAAAGTAATATGGAAATATTGGAAAAACCTCTGTTTGAAAAAAGCATTTTCTCAGTGCTCATTAACTATTTTGCATATGGGAAGTACAACAAAGGCAACTAGTAGGCAATCAGTGTGTAACTTGTTTGTCCTAATAAAAGTTTCCAGCTAAAATTATATACCCCCAGTATCTCAAAATGTCAATGAAGATGCGCATCAACACTAATTCTTCTGTGGAAAGGATAAAAACATCATGCTGGGAAACCAAAGGAGCACAAAGAACACTAGTTTTTATCTAAGCACAGAAATCTAAGTGGGCTAATTAGTCTTGTTTCAAAAAGCAAAACACATCAACAGCCACAACAATGCTGGGAATTAACTTTTATAATGTTAAGTTACAGAGGGACTTTCTGCACAGTCCACAATATATTTAATTAGTTCTTGTTTTCCTTCACTTACATTAACTAGTTTCAGCATCCTGCTGTTGCCTTTTAAATTACATTTCTTATCCATTTAAAGTTCTTTCAGTGCTTCAATTGACAGCAGTTAGTGCTACTTGCCAGACTTCTGTGCCCAACCTAATTAGATGCTGTTGTCCTACAAATTATTTTTAGATATGTTTCAAACTCTCTAATTATGCTCCATGCACTGCATTGCAAAGAAAACAATTGTTGCTTTAGTGTCTAGGATACTGTCCATGGATAAAATAATCTACAGTGACGGTATTGAACTATAGACACAAAGAAAGTGACTGCACAATAAAATCTAAGCTGTAGATGCTGAAATGGAGCAACAGAACCTTTTTTTGTTTGTTTCATAGAATCATAGAATCATAGAATAGTTAGGGTTGGAAAGGACCTCAAGATCATCTAGTTCCAACCCCCCTGCCATGGGCAGGGACACCTCACACTAAACCATCCCACCCAAGGCTTCATCCAACCTGGCCTTGAACACTGCCAGGGATGGAGCACTCACAACCTCCCTGGGCAACCAATTCCAGTGTCTCACCACCCTAGCAGGAAAGAATTTCCTCCTTATATCCAATTTTAAATGTGCTACGGTTCAGCAAGGTACAGAATCCAAACAGATGTGTGGCAAGTCCGAAGGTGACTATCTAAATGACTGGCTAAATATGCTTGGTCATTTTCTTTTGTGAACCTAGTTGTACATATTTTCAAGAAAAATGCCAACTCAGACCACTGTTCCATAAGAGCTTATAAAGCTAATGGCAGTGTTACCTTTCACTGCCTCTTCTCTATCTTCCTTGGAAAGGAAAAACACTATTCTAAAATCAAAACTGCTGAAAAATACTCTTGCTTTAAGCTGGATGAAAAAATCTCAGCCACATGCTTTCCATTCTATTCTTCCAATTCACAAGTTCAAAATATGTCACAAACCTACTTTGGTTTCAGGGATGCTGGCAGAACAGAGGTAATACTTTTCCAACCGCACTGATTATCCTGCTCCTCAGCGGCTTAGCTGTCAGGTTTTGATGGAGCTGGGCACCCCATGGTGTCTAGTGTTTGGGCCTTCTGGATCCCACATCTCCTCTTCCCAACTTGGTACAGTGTTTTTTCTTACTGTCGCTAAGAAATTTTGCCACATCCCCTCTTGATCTGATCACATCAGCTCCTAAATATAAATACATAGTGACAGAACAGAAACTGAAAGGGGGTGGATTTGGATTGAACATAAGGAAGAAATCTTTTATGATCAGGATGGCACTGGAACAGGTTGCCCAGAGAAGTTGTGAATGCGCCATTATTGGAAGTGTTCAAAGTCAGGTTGGACAGACATTTGAGCAACCTGACACAGTGAAAGATGTTTCTACCCATGTCAGGAGGGTTGGACTAGATGATTTTTGAGGTCCCTTCCAACCCAAACCTTTCTATGATTTTATCAAATTTAAGCCACCCCTTGTTTCTCCATTCATGAAAATGCCACCCTTAAACCAGCCAGTATCTCTGGTCTTTTCTGCCAGTGTGTCTTGCAGACTTTTCTGTCCATTCTGTCCATTATGCTAGTTGCATTTTCATCCCATCTCCCACTCTGCCTGTCATGAATGGACAGTAACAGTATTTCAGACACTTCAGATGTCCTCACTTGGTGACAATGCTGATTCCGCCAGCTATTTTAATGCTCTTTAGTCTCTGTGGGTGGGATTCATCTCATCTCTGTGTCTCAAGTGCAGCTGTCTAAAATCAAACTAGTCATCTTTTTATAGGCAGACAAAGGAAACAGGAACTTTTAGGGTAGCCTCTATCTGACCTGTTTTAAGTTTCTATTCCAGGATGAGGTGTCCTATGCCTTAGAAGTGTCTATTTCTTGCTCAGATAAATCCTACCTTCTGCATCTAATCAACCTTTTACTGCCACCAGTGACCTTGTTTTTCTAATGTTTCTAACTTTTGTTTCCAAAGTAACAAGACTGGGAGTCCTGAAACAGATTGTTCAAATTTGTTCAAAGTAAATCTATGCAAAAGATCTTCAAAACTAGACCTAGGTCTAGCAGGTTAAGCTTTTCATCCTGTGAGAGCTTCTGAGGTTTTGAAAATTTTATCTCTAACTAAACAGAACAAAAAGTTGAAATGTTGACATTTTACATGACTCAAATATATTAAAAGAACAATAAAGCTCAGATACAGAGAAGTCTGGTTTAATATATCTGAAAAATTCTATTTCATTTTCCCTTTGCTAAAAAGACCTTCACATCTTAAGGAAAGCATTTGATAAAATTTGGAAATGCACTGAAATTTTTATTTGAAAAGGTGAAAGGGCATGTTCCAGCCATGTCAGTACCACACGAGAAAGCCTCAAAGTCCTGTCCTTTCTCCTTACAGCATTTTGCTTTTGACAGATAATTATTTCCTGACCTCAAAGTCCCACCTAAGGATTCCTAAGTGATTGCAGATTAGGCAATTTCACATAAAAAAAAAATAAATTTTAAGGTAGATCAAAGTGGGTCAGGCCCACATTTCATATTAGTGCTAGCACATCTATATTTATCTCATACTCATTTTCAATTACTGTAGTAAAACTGAGTACCTCAGCTCAGTTACTGTTTTCACAGATGTTTCCAGATTAAGGTGTTGTGAGATCGGTTCAAAGCCATAACTCACTCCAAAGGCATGCTGGAGTAAAACCATCTGTCTTCAAAGGCCAACACCTGTTTGAGGCAGCTTTTCAAACTTAGCATGATTGCCTAAATAAACATGCCACTCAGAAGTGCATATTACAAGAACACTGTACAGGACGAACACTTGTCATGGTGGCTGGGCAAACACAGTCCCCACACATACTTGTGTGTGTCACAGTGTGTCTAGGAGAAACCAGTGTCATAGGTAATGTGATCAAGTTGATGCAGTACTCAGCAGTATTTGAGATGTAGTCTGATTTTATTTTGCGCTATCTAGAATGACATTTATATCAAGATAATTAGTTTCCTTGTCAGTTTGAAAAGAGTTGAATTTTTAATAATTTCAACAAGGCTAACCTAACCATCTCTTTCTGATCTCTTTCAGCTTTCATTCTGGAGAAATAGCTGGCCCTGAGCATAAACCCTGTTAAATCCAATTCATATTAGTTTACAAACGATCAAACAGAGGAACTAAAGGACCAACGTCTTCTGCTGTTCCCAAATTTATAGCTTTTTTATATCTAAAAGGTCCATCACCAGTAAATTAGGTCATCTGCTTTCCACAATATCAGTGTTTTGTTCACTGGGTTCAAATGCAAGACATATATCCTCAGTGGCCCAAGAAAATCCATGTGGCAAATTTTATTAAATGCCTTATCTTTTCAATCTGTGCAATAGCTTTTCATTGTTGAATTAATTTCCAGATTCCATCAAACACAGGATGGCCTTGAGGTTCTGGAAATGTCCTTCCTGCGATTTCAAATTAAAAATTCCTTCTTGAATAAAAATACCTTTAAGCTGAAGTTTCTCATATTTTCTCTTGGTCCAAAGAATGAGTTTGGAGGTATCAATCAATTCCATTTGACTGTTTGAGAGATAGATAGAAGGAAAAATTTAAAAAAGTCTCATTCATGTTTTAAGGACATTTTCCCCAGATGTTATTGTGCTATGTTTATACTTGGGAAATTGAAAGTTAGCACCTGCATATGCACATACACAACTATGGACTTAATCTTGCTACACTGGCTCAGAATTTTGTATTTAAAAGGAAGTACAAATGCCAAAATTCTAAAAGCTTTGTTCTTTATATGTAACAACAGTGTGCAAATAAGATTTGTTAAAGGAGTCTCATGGGAACATGGTATTCCATGTTCTTTACAGTGTAGGAGAAGTAGCTATTGCCTTCCGGTATAGTGCCTAAGACAGATATTTTGCACCAGGATGTGCTGGTCCTTTATGATACCAGTAAGAAAGGCACTCAGACTCCCTAAGGTATCATTCACAATGCTGTTTATTAGAGCTAGGACTATAAGAAGATAACAGCATAGTTAACCTTATGTCCTATTAGATGATTTTGACCCCAGATGGTGTAGCATCAGAGGACTCTGACCTATGTGAAGCAAGCTATGCAGACTTGTCCACAGCAGAGATTCCCTCCTTTCTGTCGTATAAGCTACTGTATGATTTTCTTACAAGTGAACAACTCTGTCTATCATTTCCACAGTCAAACCATGTTTGTTTGACATGTGTCACTACAAAGGGCCAGTATAAAGTCTTGTTTTGTCACATACCTGCAGTTTTCTTGGATGTTTCTGTATTTCAAAGGACAGAGAAATGACAGAAGAAATTCACCTTCTTTTAAGATAATTCATAACACAGTTGAGATGTATCCTGTTAAGGAGATATCTCCTGCACACAGGACCTAGTCAACCAGCTTATACTAAATCCCCAGTGTCTAGACAGTGAGAGATAAGCATGATAAATGTTATGCCATGTGTCAAACACTTGAATCAAAATTAAGGTAAGATTGTGGAGAAACCTGTAGGAAGTTTGATTTAATAGTGGTATCTCATAGTAGTGTTGCAAGAACTGCATTACCTTTTCCAAAAATGTTACAGGTTTTGAGTGACTGTCAACTACTGATTGCATTCCAACTGTATCTTCATACATCCTTACAGCTTGTTTAAACTTGGGCAGAACAAGTCTCTGTATGTATGTATGTAAAAAAAAAAAAAAAAAAGGAGAGAAAATAAAGACTGAAAATGGAAAATGGAGACTGAAAAGGAAGAATCAGAGTGCCCCCTGCAATGAGAGCAGAGAAAAGAGAGAGGACAAAGTGCCGGGCACATCCTGAGTTGTGAGTTAACCTGGAGTTAATGTGTCCCTAACACATATGACACCATTGGTGGGGCATGTACATCTTCTAGTCCATAAAATACATGGTTCACACATCCAGATAGTATCTGGAAAGTCATCTGCAGCCATTTGGAGCTGATTTAGACCTTGAAGAGACTGCAGAAGTGACAGGGACTGGCACACACTGAGGAATCAGTACAAAGTTTACAGTCAAGGTATATTCAAGCATAGTCCATATGTACATGCAAAAAAACCCCATTTGACAATAAAGCCTAATCCTATCAAAGATCCAAAGAACTACTAAAGTTCCATGGCTTTTTGATGAATTGAATGTATCTCTTTAAAAGGAACAGCTTCTAATTAGCACTATTAAAGGGAAGAAAACACTGAGAACACTAAAAAACCTTTACTTAGAATCACAGAATCATAGAATAGTTAGGGTTGGAAAGGACCTTAAGATCATCTAGTTCCAACCCCCCTGCCATGGGCAGGGACACCTCACACTAAACCATCTCACCCAAGGCTTTGTCCAGCCTGGCCTTGAACACTGCCAGGGATGGAGCATTCAGAACCTCACTGGACAACTCATTCCAGTGCCTCACCACCCTAACAGGAAAGATATTCCACCTTATATCCAATCTAAACTTTCCCTGTTTAAGTTTTAACCTGTTACCCCTTGGCCTGTCACTACAGTCCCTAATGAAGAGTCCCTCCCCAACAACACTATAGGCCCCCTTCAGATACTGGAAGGCTGCCATGCAGCCTTCTCTTCTCCAGGCTGAACAGCCCCAACTTTCTCAGCCTGTCTTCATACGGGAGGTGCTCCAGTCCCCTCATCTGCACTTGTTCCAACAGTTCCATGTCCTTTTTATGTTGAGGACACCAGAACTGCACACAATACTCCAGGTGAGGTCTCACAAGAGCAGAGTAGAGGGGCAGGATCACCTCCTTCGACCTGTTGGTCACGCTCCTTTTGATGCAGCCCAGGATACGGTTGGCTTTCTGGGCTGCAAGCGCACACTGAAGCTGCCTCATGTTCATTTTCTCATCGACCAGCACCCTCAAGTCCTTCTCTGCAGGGCCGCTCTGAATCTCTTCTCTGCCCAACCTATAGCTGTGCCTGGGATTGCTCCGACCCAGGTTTAAGACCTTGCACTTGGCATGGTTAAACCTCATAAGGTTGGCATCAGCCCACCTCACAAGCATGTCGAGGTCCCTCTGGATGGCATCCCTTCCCTCCAGCGTATCAACCGGACCACACAGCTTGGTGTCATCGGCAAACTTGCTGAGGGCGCACTCAATCCCACTGTCCACGTCAGCGACGAAGATGTTAAACAAGACCGGTCCCAACACCCATCCCTGAAGGACAACACTCGTTACTGGTCTCCAGCTGGACATCGAGCCATTGACCACAACTCTTTGTGTGCTGCCACCCAGCCAGTTCTCTATCCACTGAGTAGTCCATCCATCAAATTGATGTCTCTCCAATTTAGAGAGAAGGATGTCATGCGGGACAGTGTCGAAAGCTTTGCACAAGTCCAGGTAGATGATATCAACTGCTCTACCCCTGTCCATCAGTTCTGTAGCCCCATCATAGAAGGCCACCAAATTGGTCAGGCAGGATTTCCCCTTAGTGAAGCCATGCTGGCTGTCACCAAGCACCTTGTTGTTTTTCGTGTGCCTCAGCATGCCATCCAGGAGAATGTGCTCCAAGATTTTGCCAGGCACAGAGGTGAGACTGACTGGTCTGTAATTCCCTGGGTCTTCCATTTTCCCCTTCTTGAAAATGGGAGTTATATTCCTTTTTTCCAGTTTTGGGGAACTTCACCTGACTGCCATGATTTCTCAAATATGATGGCCAGTGGCTTAGCAACTTCATTCGCCAGCTCCTTCAGGACCCGCAGATGGATTTCATCAGGTCCCACGGACTTGAGTACGTTCAGGTTTTTAAGATGGTCTCAGACCAGATCCTCTCCTACAGTGGGCCCAAGGTCTTCATTCTCACAGTCCCTGCATCTACCTTCTAAGAACTGGGTGGTGCAGTCAGAGCCTTTGCCAGTGAAGACCGAGGCAAAGAAGTCATTCAGAACCTCAGCCTTCTCCAAATCCTGTGTAGCCAGTTCTCCCGAAAGCTTCCTCAGGGGGCCTACGTTGTCCCTAGTCTGTTTTTCATTTGCTACATACCTGTAGAATCCCTTCCTGTTATCCTTAACATCCCTAGCCAAGTTTAATTCTAACTGGGCCTTAGCTTTCCTAAGCTGGTCCCTATCTTCGAGGACAACATCCCCGTACTCTTCCCAGGCCACCAGTCCTTGATTCCACTTTTGATAAGCCTTTTCTTCATTTGATTTTTTCTCAGCAGCTCCTTATCCATCCAAGGAGGTCTCCTGGCCCTCCTACTGCTCTTCCTTCTAGTTAGGATGCAACACTCCTGAGCTTGTAGCAGGTGATCCTTGAATATCAACCAACAGTCTTGGGCCCCCCTGCCCTCCAGGGCTATATCCCATGGAACCTTACTAAGCAGGTTCCTGAAGAGGCCAAAGTCTGCTCTTTTGAAGTCCAGGGCAGGGAGCTTGCTACACGCTCTTCTCACTGTCCTGGGGATCTCAAATTCGACCATCTTGTGATCACTGCATCCAAGGCTGCCCTGGAGCATCACATTCTCAACGAGCCCTTCCCTGCTGGTGAGCACTAGGTCAAGCATGGGACCTCTCCTTGTCGGCTCCTCTATTACTTGCAGAAGGAAGTTGTCTTCCACACAATCGAGGAAACTCCTGGATTGCTTGTGCCGTGCAGTGCCATCGTTCCAACAGATGTCAGGGTGGTTGAAGTCCCCCATGAGAACAAGGGCCTGTGAGCGTGAGGCTTTTCCTATCTGTCTGTAGAGTGCTTCATCCACAGGTTCTCCTTGATCAGGTGGTCTGTAACAGATCCCCACAGTAATGTCTCCCATCGCTGTTTTCACTTAAACCCTGACTCACAAACTCTCTGTAAACTGCTCACCTGCCCCCAGACAGAGTTCCATACTCTCCAGCCTATCCCTAACATAAAGGGCAACTCCCCCTCCCCGCCTGCCGGGCCTGTCTTTTCTAAAGAGCCTGTAACCTTCCATTCCAACACTCCAGTCATAGGAGCCATCCCACCATGCTTCTGTGATGCCTATTATATCATGCCCCCATAGACATGCACACATCTCTAATTCCTCTTGTTTGTTCCCCATGCTACGGGCGTTTGTATAGAGGCATCTGAGCCAAGCTCCAAATGAAGCTGGCTCGTTGGCTGGAGCGGCTGGAATATATCTACATTGCTCCGAGCATTTATTATAGGTGTTGGCAACTGACTGGGTATGTTGGGATGGAATGATGCCCCCCTCCCCCAGCACATCTTGTTTAAAGCCTCCTTGACCAGTCTGGCAAGCCTCCTACCAAAACTGCTCTTCCCCTTCTTTTAGCATCAGACCAGCTCCACCAGCCCCCAGTAGACCTGGCCTACAAACTTCGGTCCTGTATTCAAGACACCCAAACCCTTGACTATGACACCACCCTTTTAACCATTTGTTAACCTGGCCAATCCTCCTAGCTTTTTTTAGGTCCTCCCCTGTGTCCTGGAGAATTGACGAAAAGACTATCTGAGCTCCAGAGCCCCTAACGACCTCTCCCAGGGCTCTGTAGTCTTTCCTTACGTTCCGCAGTCTACTACTATCCATATCCCTAGCACCCACATGGATCACTAGGAGTGGGTAATAGTCCATGGGACTTACTAGAGCAGGCAGCCTCTCTGTAACATCCATGATCTGTGCCCCTGGTAGGCAACACACCTCCCTTGAGACTGGGTCAGGCCAACAGACTGCTTCAGAAAAAATCATAAGAATCATCTGTCAAATGTCTATTTCTGAAAGCAAACATCTGTTTAACAAAAATAAGAGATAATAGGTTTCATTAATAGGGACATTTTTCAGTTATTAGTAACAATAAAGTACACTGCCAACTAAAAAGATAACTCTTACACTAGGGTTTCCTTGAACTATTGCAATTTTGCTGGGAAAGCAAATTATGTCTAGAAGGACTTCAGCTGTATATCCCTTCACTATAAAAAAAAAAGGAAAATAAAAAAGATATAGATAATGTAGTATTTAACATTTTTATTTTCACAGTTCAATCAATGGTTTCTACTAGAGGAATTATTACACATGTATAGTGCGTATAAATAATCATAGCTGTACACTATACATTTATTTCAGGCTAATTTTCAAATTTGTTATTGAAGTGGTAAAGAGTCTGCTATTTTAGCATGTCTGAATCACATCCCAGTGGAAGTGAGATCACATGTTCAAGAAACTAAATCTTCTCCAGGATTGAGACTCACTTGCAAAAATTAGAGGACATTGCTTTCAAATAAATCAGAAAGACAGCATAAAGGATCTAAAGGATGTTATAAAGCAGTCTTTGACAGCCAGCTGATAAACAGACCTGAAGAAAAGTTAAACTGGGGCAAATATGTCTAACTGGTTCACAAGAATGATGATGCAAAATAGTATATTGAGAAGTCACTAATATTAGAGGGAAACATCATACAGTGACAGAATCCATCAGAAAAACCCTTAGGCTTAAAAAACATTTCCTGAAAAAGGAAATTAATTTTGTATTTTATTGGCACTAAAGCTTAAAATGGCTCAGGAACTATATCTTAACTTACAGACAAAACCAACTGGTAATGGTTATTTGCAATCACTAATGCAGTATATGCTACCTTTGCAGCTTTTTATGAAGAAAAATTCTATACTTAAGTCCTCTAAGAAATGGGAAGACAATTCTAGAAATAGCAAGTTGCTAAAGCAATGTGAAACTTATAATGGAGTAGAACAAAAGAAGCTGTACTTAGTAAGACTAAATATTCTTCTAGCCCAATTTCTTGTCCCTGGCAAAGACTAACAGTGAGTGCCTTAGAAAGAGCAAAGAGTGGTTCCTTCTGTATATATTCTGCCCACATCCAAGAACTATGCATCGCAGATTCCCTGAGCCAAAGATCTGCATTTTTGCTGTTTTTGATTTAATAGTCTTATCTAAATTCTCCTTCTATGCATTGTCCCACCTTTTTTTACACAGTGTAAACCTCTACAAGTTGTATTCTACTCTCTCTTGCACAGAGGAATTTTTCAGCTTTGTTCACCATCAATGGTGAACAACCAGTTCTTTTATCTTGAAATATTCACCTTCGGATTTAATTTCAATTTTCTTAAAAAAAAAAAAAAAAAAAGGAAACAATTGTTTTAGCTCCTTGCCTTTGCCACATATGATTTTATAGAGTACTGTATTCTCCCTTGGCCCACCTTTTTCCAAGCTGCAGAGTCCTCATCTATTTTGTTTCCCCTATAGAAGCTTCTCCATACCTTTGATCATCCTCGTTTCCTTCTCTGCGTTTTCACTACCAATAGTTATCAATTTACCACTTGCTGTTTTCACTGTTGCTCAGCACTGAGCTAACCAAGGAACTTCAAGGTAAAATTCAGCCCAAAGCCTGGCAAAAGTCTAAAATCCTATTTGTTTTCAAAGAGCATTTTAAGCTATTCTAAGTTATTCTAAAGCTTGGTCCTTGAATGGTTTTAATGGTGTTATACTAGGGGAAAAAAAAAAAAATATAATTTGTTGAGAACACCTACTGTTTCAGACTCCTCAGACTTCCAGGAAAAGCATAGAAGATATCTTGAAAAGGTCATTAGATTAATCTTTCTGCCCAAAGACAAAGCAACCTACTTCAAGATACGGGATTTTAGTATGAACAACCTTATCTGCAGCCATCCCATCTGGCCATGCTACTTTTGGATTGCAAAAGAAAGGGTTCATGCAAACCTATTGCTTAGGCTGGAATTTCTCTAACCTGATTTAAATCACATTCTTCGATTATAGAAACCATAATGGAACCAGACTCACTGAGGATAAGCAAAGATGAGTTTACACTGAATGATTATTAGAAACTTGCAGACTGGCAGGCCAAAAAGAAATAAATTTTTTGTTCAAAGAACAAAGAGGCAATAATAAAAGCAATATTTTATCAAGGGCATTTTTTGCATTTACAGTCTCTCCATAATCATTCCAGATAAAGCAGAGGATGCCATCAGGCTGCTTGAAATAAGAAAAGACTGACACTGACTGAATAGACATGAGGATTTAAATGCTATCTGACATTATCAAATCAACCATTTTAAAGCAATGGTGGATTGAAGGTGCTTTAATCCACCTCTTAAATTTCCAAGAAAATAAGATTTATGTAGAACTTGTAATATCAATTTTGTATTTAAAAATGAATTTTTCAAACATATCGACACATTATTAGACAAAAGCTATCTTTTCAATGTCAGCAGGAAGCAGAGGTATCAGTTACTATTTCAAGTGTTTCACCACAAGTTATAATCCCAGTATTTGAAAATGAGAGAAGGCCATTAAAAAGCATGGGTCTGTGAGAAGTTCCAAGAGGAATACTGGCAGCAAAACAACTAATTGAACAGTGCTGCAGAGGAGTCATTTTCCTGTTATTAGATATTCATTGCTATTCCCTGGCCTCGACTGGGTTTCTGAGGTCCATCTGAATTTCTGAGGTCCATCAGGCTAGTGAAATTTCTCTTGGCATAGCTAAACTAAGGCAAAGAGAAACATCTCTTTGTCTTGCTATGCTGAAAGACAGATGCACGTCACCCAGGCATTCCTCTTCTGTCTCACCCTCTAAGACCAGGCATCCACTTGCAAGCTAGTATTTTTGGGTTTGTTGCGGTTACAGGGTGTCCTTACACATTGGACTCAAGGTAGCAAACAAGTTGCACAGAAATGAGTGTTATCTTTATCCTGACTTTGCCATTAATGAACTTCTACTTGGTACAGCTGAGTCTGTGAGTATCCTGGAGAGAAAACTCTCTCCTCAAGAGACCGCAGACTGGCAGGTCTTGTTAAGGCTGTGGGGAAAATGGCTTTCATTTCATTTCTACTTCTTTTTACTGTGCCACTGTAACTACAGGTGTTTCTTAGTTTGTTATTCAAATAGGGGTAAAATAGTAAGATCTATTCATATAATAGAATCACTCTTGTTTTGAGGTTGGGGTCAATGATTTGCTGGTGCAGATAAGTGAAACGTCAATGAAAGCAGATGCACCCATCTCTGTCAGCAAAGAATTTTGCTCACAGTCTTAGCAGAGAAAACTGGATCCAGCAAATAACTGATGAGGAATGAAAAGAATTTTTTTCTATTACCAGAACAACAAAGAAATTAGTATAAGGGAGTTACATTATACTGTACCCTCTGTGTGGCCTGATCCCCTGTTGTGTTGAGGGTTCTCTATTACCATTCACTTCAATAGGAATCTTGTAGGATATTCACAGCTCTCACAGAATTAGAATTGTGCTACTGTGGCTAGTACGCAAACCAGTAATATAAAAAAGTATTAAATATAAATTAAAGTGTAAGGGGTTTATCTTTATTTTGGAAATACAATGTGTGGGAACAATTATTACTAGGGGCATAATTCTTATCAGATACATACCTGTATCCAAATTATTTATTTTTTATTTTTTTTCTGGCCTTGAGCAACTGCAAGAAGAAAAATCTCTACTGACCATTAAATTTTCCCCAAAGAGACCTGGAGGAACAAGTCTGAAATACAATCCTTTCGTCATGAAATTGATGAAGTATTCCAACAGGATTATATGCAGGACAATGAGTACTGCTTCTCTTATAACCGTGGTGCTGGTATTCTCCACATGCATTGTGAGGTTGTAATGTCCAGCCTTTTCAGTCAAGGTTATTGTAACATTTCCAGACAAAAAGAAAACCTGATGAATAATACATTGGAATTAATCTAGATTTCAGAAGGATTTTATATGGTTCATGTGATGCAGAACATAAAGTGTTGACATAATTAAAATCTATTGCACTTGTAAGCTTCTGTGCCTGACATTTCAAGGTCCGAGGATGAGGAATTTCCTTGCTGCTTTTCATATTGAACATATTGCTCTTTATTCCCTGGTATGACCATGTTGGTGGAGACTCACAATGGGCTTATAAGAACAAATCCTGAAATGATGCGGATAGCATTCACTCAGATTTCCATGAGATCAGACTGAATGTGTTACAGTGAATTCAGTCCCGATCCAGCAGAACATCTAAGCATGTTCTTATCCTTAAGGTTTAGGAGCATGGATGGAGGTGACTTTTTCTGGTCTTCTGAGTGCCGTGGACTTGTAACAATTTGAGAAAATCCTGAGGAAAGACTTGTTTGCAGGCCAAGCTCTCTTCCTCCTCTTCTGTAGCTACCTGCTCTACTGATGTAAGTAGCAGTGCTGTACCAAGACAAGAAAATATCACCTAATGGGTCTTTCATCTTAACTACAGTCACCTTCAGTTTTACATCTTTCTGCTGGTCATTTATCTCAACACAAATATGAACTTCACATTATTACAGCTCTGAATATAGAAATATACACATCACCTAGAGCCTGAAATTTTCTAGACCTTCAGCTGCTAGTTAGGTAAGACATTACTTAGATTTACTGTGAAATTACATGGTAATACCAGCCTATTCTGCTGAGAAAGGGAAATGCTGGAACAGCTTTTTCTTTAAGTATTCTTAGCTGTGTTAATGGTTCACCATAAATATATTCAATATTTGATTTTTACTGCATGTTGTCTCTGTATTTGCACTATAAAGCAAATCTCTGAGTAGTGTGTATATTACCTGCGTGTCCATATGTACAAGGAGAATAATCTTGACTTAAAACTCCCCCACTATCTTTACAGGCAAAAGGCAGTTCCTCCCTTTCTGTGGGATCACAAGACAATCCAGTCTGGAAGAAGCAGATTTGGAAAATGCCCCAAAGGCACAGACTGCAAAACTTCTCTGGGCAATCTGTGCCAAGGTGTGACTGTCCTCATGGGGAAAAGGTTTCTTCTATGTCCATTCTGGACTTCTGTCATGACAAAGTAGAAAAGTAGATATACAGGCAAAGAGGAATGAATGGACTGCCCATGGATGCATTCCAACCTGCCCTGCTGCCCCCATTCAGGGAGCCCCCCTCATCCCAAAAAAGTTTAAACAATGCTGTTAGATGTACTCTGCAGGAACAGGTTGCCCAGGGGGTTTGTGGAGTCTCCTACACTGGAGATATTCAAGGCCCGCCTGGACAAGTTCCTGTGTGATGTACTGTAGGTTACCCTGCTCTTGCAGGGGGGTTGGACTAGATGATCTTTTTAGGTCCCTTCCAACCCTTGGGATTCTGTGATTCTGTGATTCTCCTCCGTGCCTCTTCTGATGCTCAACCTGAGCCAATAATTGCTCTGCTACTTTGTCTATGGCAGCAAAATTTACACTGAAAGTACTGCATGGGACTGCAGTGAATGTAAGTGGTAAATTTGTAGTGCACATAAGCTCCACTGAAAAGAGACACCAATGGAAACCTTAAACACACTGTACATTGGCATAGCAATGCCAGTAAATTGCAAAAGAGCAGCAAATACCAGTTACAAGGTCCTTTATAGGTAAGGCCATTTTTTCTGGTTGGTTTTTTGGTTGGTTGGTTGGTTGGTTGGTTGGTTAAGTCACTTAACAACCAAATACTCTCATTTAGTTGTTGAGAGAAAAATAGTAAAGCCTTAGATGGACAGAATAGGTAGAGCAGCAGCTGTATTTCCCTGGTCTTTACTCTCTGTCCTTTGGCTTTCCTAGCTAATATACCAGAATCACCTCCACCATTTTTCCAGTGTTGCAGGCATGACTCCAGCCCAGGTCAGCTACAGCCACTGGTATCAAAGCCCAGGATGACATTTCATCTAGTTCTATGTTTGAATATAAACTACACTATGCATTCACGGACCTCTGTACCACCTCCCATCAGCTGGCCACTGCATTTTGAGCATGCACAACTCTTCAGAAGTGCTCAGCTGTGGCACTAGGAAAAATTCAAGGAGCAGCTCTTCATATAAAGAAAAACAAAACCAAAATACCTACTGGCCTGGCAATACTGTGGTGCTGGAATAAGAGATAAAAGCCAGGTATGGAAAATAAAGATAAAATGACTTATTTAACACACTCACTAATACTTTCCAATCTAATTCTGTATACTTTTTTTTTTTTTTGTAAACTTCTGTTGTTCTAAAGAACAGAAAATACTTGAGGGGTAAATCGTTGCCCATAGCTCCTCCTAAATCATGAAAGTATCTGGCAGTTTTCTAGCAAGAAAAAGGCAAATGCAAGCCAAAAGCAATTTAATTTACTGCCCCAAACATAGCACCAGTGTCCTCTAAATTGATTGGAAAAAACAGAGGTGTTCTCAGAGGAACAAGTTCCACCCTCTTGGGTATGATTTTTCAATGATCAGAATAGGTGGAGAAATAGAAATCAAGATAGAAAATATGCAGGACGACTCTGGTGTAAATTATTGAAAAAGAAAAACAAAACACCCCCCCCCCCAAAAAAAAAAAAAAAAACAACCAAAAAACAAAACACCAACAAACCTCTAGGAATTTGCTTAGCTTTATCTAAAATAAATGTGGAGGCTGTAACTACATTGACTGGGAAAATACCCTGAATAAATCTACTGTTCCTCTCATGCTGGCTTGCTGAGAGTGACAAATTACTTGATATAAACCTTACTCAATTTAATACAGCTTGAAAAACCCAATAAAGTCTTTAAAACAAGGGAGAATCCTTTGCTGCAATTAGAGGGCGAGAATGCCCCTGTTATGGTAACAGATGAGCTGAACAAGTTTAATTCCAATTTATGATTAAGAAAAAGATACGTATGGGTTGCTGCATTTGAAAACTTACAGTCTACTATATATCACAATGGCATATTTATGAGCAACACAATGTGATGTTGCCCAGGGGGGTTGTGGAGTCTCCTACACTGGAGATATTCAAGGCCCGCCTGGACAAGTTCCTGTGTGATGTACTGTAGGTTACCCTGCTCTTGCAGGGGGGTTGGACTAGATGATCTTTTTAGGTCCCTTCCAACCCTTGGGATTCTGTGATTCTGTGATTCTGTGATGCTCTCACTCACATAAAAAACCAATGGCATATATAAGACAATATCAGTCCCAGATGTCAGGGGAATCACATACAACTTCAGCTTCCAGTTTACTGAAATAACTTTAATTCTTAACAAGTGCCACAAAATTTAACTAAATGAACAATAAATACATAATAATATAATAATAACCTAGGAAAAATTATGCATGTTCTCTACCAACACCCTCAGTTATAGTAGAACTTCATGAACTGTACTAAATACCTACTACCATAAATTTCCTTGAAAAACTAAAAAAAAAAGGAGCAGCAAATTCCAGCTCTTTACACAACCCTATCAGTGCATTAGGTTTGCCTACAGTTTAGGCAGGAGTCCTTTGACAGGAGTCCTTTCAAGAGCTAGCCTGCACTGTGTTGATGTATGCAGCATTGTGCTCCCACAAGTTTCACTTGATCTGCTCCTGAGACTTTCCTTAAACATACCTTTCCTTGAGCAACCATCCGCTTCTTCAGGCTGTACATCCTGTGTCCTCCCTCTTGTGAGAAGCAGCAGATAATTTAATTCAATGTTTCTTTGCTGGCTAACACCTGGTGAGAACAGGATTTGCGTAGGATTTTCCTGACTTTCCACTAATATGAGTAATTCTACAAGTTACACTTTGAATTAAAGTCAGAAGTGGTAAAGTTCCCATCCTACAGTCCACCCCAGCAAAGACTTGATTGCTCGGTGTGGTGAGGCTTACAGAAGTTCACCTCTTTAGTGGCCTTGTTACGGGTATGTTCCTGCCCTCTGACAAGTATGTTCCTGCCCTCTGACAAGTACAGCAGTTATGTTTAGCAGCTATAATATGGTTTCAGTTCACATACAGTATCAAAATTCCCTTTTGATAATGCACATCCTCAACATAATAGAATTTACAGTGGCACATTAAATGGCACATAAGCCAAGCACTTCTTAACAAAATGCTTTATTTTTGCTATGATAACCTGGGAAGACACCAGCAGATGTGGGAAATAGAATGAAATAACTGCCAAAACAGCTGGGAACTTCTGAAGCCTTTTACTTTCTCTATGGAAGTAAATTTACTTGGAAAATATGTCAAGGCCACTGCTTTTTAAAAGTCACTTTGCACTTTTGTATCCTTGAAACACTTTAAAAATGTTTACTTGATTAAAAACTGACCACTCAACCTTGTCAAATGCTTTTCCTGCAAGTAAAGACAAAGGAATGCGTTGAGCTAGTAAATTATAATAATCCCATAATCCTAAAAGCATGTTTACAGAGTTTTCATATTACTAATTGACCAGGGAGTTGGCATTTAATTACTTTCTCCAATCTCCATACAATGTTTCTCTTTTGTCTTAGCTTTTTCGAATACACGTTTATTCTTTTTCTCAAATTACCTGGAAGACCCTAAATAAAAAAGAATTGTGTTTGTCCAGTGTGATGAAAGATTCCATTTATCTGTAATCTCTGGAATTTAAATATAGTTTTAATTTATTTTTCATGTCGAGATTCTGTGTGAGTTTGCTCTTTGACAATCATGTTATTTATTTTGCATTTATTTTGTTTTCTCTCAAAGTTACTCAAGATCAATAAATACATCTCTTAAAACCTTGGCAGTTTTCCAGATTATTTCATTAATTCTCATCCTTATGGTCCATAATAGCAGTAAGTTCACCTTTTCCTTCTTCTTCCTTAGACTCTTGCCCAAATTCATATTCAAGCCAAACTCACATTGAAGCTAAGGAGGAGTTGCTGGAATAAGTTTTTAAAGACTAAGTCAAAACCCTTCAAGGTATAAATAAACTGTCTGTACCAATATTGTTTCTTTGTTTATGCATGTATTTTATAATTAATGCTATGAAATATCTTTTATCTTCAAATGTGCAAAAGATGAAAAACAGTTTAAATGCTTGAAAAGAAAAACAAAGTCACAAGACTATGTGGAAAAGTGTTCCCTGCACCATTTAGAAGCACTAAATTCTGAAAAGCTGGAATTTAAAAGGAAGGTAAGCAGTTTTGCTGATGAAAAAGGACAGAATTTTATTTGCAAAATTAATGCTTGGAAAACAAATGAAAACAAAATACCTTTCAGTGCAGAATCATACCAAGGAACCAAATCTATTTTCAAGTGTTTCAAAGTCTGCTTCTTTGGATCCAGTTCCTTACAATCCTGTCTCTCTGTAAGGATTTTTGTGATATTATCAAGTGCTCACCAGGTTTTTGCAAAACATTTATTAAGCAGTACTCAGCCATCAATTAGCTGCAAAGCAGAACTGGAACTGTTCATGCTACAAATAGCATTTGTTGAATATATTCACATAAAAAAAGAAAACATACATACTTTATAAATCCTATTTTGTTTTGTACAATGTTTTTAGTTTTGAAATCAATCTTAGAAATTGTTTTTAAAGACAAGAATTTTAAGCTATAGAGTTTTACTTCAAACCATAAACTCAATTTTTGGTGGTGGTGGAGATTTTGGTTTGTTTCTTTTTTCTGTTTGGTGACAGAGCTGCAAATCCTGTTGTTCACACAGCTCAACTGGTCACATGTTGCCCAAAGCTGTAAGAAATGCTTCAAGTAAACTCAGCAGTGTCTTTGATTCAGAATACCTTTGGTTTGATCTGTAATGCATAGTGCATATGTTCGATTAAAAATCTGCACAGTAGCAGTTAGTCATATTTAGCCACCAGGGAATAAATATTATTCTCTCCAGAGTGCATTTAAATTTGTTTAAGTTAAATTAAAGAGAAAAATACAATTTTCATTCCAAAAGATAACCCTCAATTATTTTCAATAATCCTTAGTCCATTCAGAATTCTGGGGTTCTTGAGAGCTATTATTGTAGTTGTGGGGTGTATAATAAACAGTTAACCCAAAACTCGAAATAGACCTTCTAATTAAAATATATTACTAAATGACTTTTTAAGTATCTTTTCCAGATGACATTGAACAAAATTGGCAATTAAAATATACTATGGAATTTGAGTGAAAAAAAAAACAAACCAACACTTGTGGAACTGCTGTACCTATAGCATAGACGTGGCTGTGTCTCCAGGCATCTGGACCATCTTTATGAGCTAATAATTCATGAATGTGACATACCATTTTCATAAAGAGGGGTGAGTGCTCAAGGGCTACTTTTTTTATGCTTATCTGCAGGGACAAGTTGCTGCTTAGGCAGCCCCTGGCTTCACTGTATCTCTTAACTGCAAGCATGGAAGAGTGAGAGATGATGGCATCATCTTCCAATATTTCCATAGAAGTCTGATTTATTGATCAGTAATGATTTTCTGCTTTGCAGGAATACAGACCTGACAGCAGTAACAGCTGTTGTTGTACCAGATCACCAGAGATTTACAGAGTTGCTTATTTCCAAGGAATATTGCTGCAGCATGGAGGTCACACTCCTGACATGCAATGTTATATGACTTTCATTGCTGTAAAACTTAAAATCTAAACAAATAAATGTGTCCAATGCAATATAGTTCTCTTTTATGTTCTGGACAAGCTGCAGTTTCCATGGTTACCAAAGGCCAACCTAGCAGAGAAACTACCCACATTTTCTTTCCATAGATACTGTTTTAGGACTATCCTTTTGAAAAGTTAGTACACAATCAATCTGTTGCAACACACATGCATGCCTTTTCATTTTGCTCTTTAGTTAGCAATATATGCAAAAGCAATTAACCAATTTTAAACAAATAACACAGGGTAACTTTGAATAATCCTCCTTCAAAAACAGCACGTCCAGTAATATCTGTAATCTTGATTCACACACTTGGTGTGTAATTCCTTCTTGAATTGAAAAAAAAACAGTCATTATGATATGTTTCATACTATTTCAAAATTATTTAAAACCAATTCAAAATTATCCTTTTAGAAATATTTCTGTTCATGAGGGCTGATCTTTAGATTTTATTTCCATTGCTTATGGCTAGCAAATGCAATTGCCTGTAATATGTATGCCCCCCAAAAGTCCAATAGTAGTCAGCATTCTTCCTGAACAATGAGAAAACTCCAGAACTCTAACATAAATTCCTTAAATGCAATGCAACTCTTTCCTCCCAGTTCTGATTTGCAAGTTTGTACCTAGGTCTTCTGCTGTGATAATTTGTCTTCTAAGTGCCTAAGTTATTTTAAATAACATGACTGTAACACAGGCTGACACTGGGCTGAAGATTTCAGCTTTGTTCTACTTCGCTCTTTTTTGTTACAGGAGAAATGAAATGAATAAATAGTGTAATTTATTTCTGTGGAAAGGTCCCAGTCAAGAAAATGTACTTCCTGTTAGCTACATAAACTAGACATACGGATTCAGTGAAAATGAATTTTGTTTGAATCTTAATCAATTCAATGTATGCTTATCAAAGGTATTTTTCACAGTGATTTGACCTCCAAAGATGGCATTTAATCAAATTCAAGAGGTTGCCCCAACCTATTATTGGTTGTTACCTAATCCAGTTCTTCTAAACTAGGTTAGAATCATAGAATGCCTCAGGTTGGAAGGAACCTCTACAGAACATCTGGTCCAACCTTTTATGCGAATGGGAGCCTAGATGAGATTATCCAGCACCCTATCCGAATGCATCTTGAAAACCATCAATGATAAGGACTCTACCATGTCTCTGGGGAGGTTGTTCCAGTGAATGAATATTTTCACTGTAAAAAATTCTGTTCTTATATCAAGAAGAAACCTCCCCTGTTACAACTTGTACCCATTGCTTCTTGTCTTCTCCATGTGGCTTTTCTTGAAGAGAGAGACTCCATCTTCTTTATAGCCATGTAAGCTTTCCCTCATAAAGGGAGAAAAGATCTCTTAGGGCTGTTTCTCCAGCCCCTTGATCATCTTTTGTGGCTGTCTTTTGTACCCTCTCCAGTATGTCCCCTTGTTTTTTGAATTGTGGGGACCAGAACTGGACACAGTACTCCAGGCGCAGCCTGACAAGTGCTGAGGAGAGCGGCATGATCATGTCTCTATCTTGGCTAGTAATGCACCCTGCAGGTGCAGTCCAGGATCTGACCTGCTTTTGTTGGTGCAGTGGTGCGCTGCTGACTCATGCTCAGCTTTTTGTTGGAACAAGGTGAGAAAGAGGCATGGCTGTTCAGTGGGAAAAATAATCTGAATAGCTACTCTAATAGTGGCTGCAGTTTTCTAAAGTGTACCTCTTAACTGCTTTTCCAAGGTTTCCTTTCAGTAGCCACACATCCTTGGAAGATCTGGCTGGCATTTTCTGTTCTCGCCCAACACACCAGGGTCTTCCCAAGACTACCAGATTTATTTTCCAAGTATTCTTTCTTCTGATAAAGATCAAGAGATACACAAGTATCTTACAGTGATTGTGTGTGGTTTTACACCACTGAGCCATGACCTAACATAGCACTGCAGAGCCTTCATCAGTAATCACCTGGCCAGAATGAGCACAGGGAGGGAGGTCTTTCGGCAGCTCCTATTGGAACAGTCCTTCCTCGCAGCTGTTTCTGAACTCCTTTTCATTTTGTTTATTTCATTCCTTTAAAGAGATCATCTGAAATAAAGCTAGGTTTTCAGGAACTGTTCTGGTAGAACTGTATAACATGAGACCATCACCAGCTTCATGCAGGCTTAATGCAGCCGCACAGGCAGTCTTCATCCATTTTCTTGGTGTATTGTGTTACAAATTAACATATCATTTGATGCCCATTATTTCCTCTGCTTTTTATGTCTCTCTATACTGATTACTGCAGATGATTTTTGAGGAGATCTGTTAGCTTGTCCTTCTGTAATAAGAATTCTGAATTCTCATTTACTGAACACATCAATTCTTCTGTATTCTCATGTCATTTTTGCTTTCTTTGCTAATATTAAGGAAAGCATTTTCTCATCTAATTAATGTGATTTCTATTCCATGAATAATCATCCCTGGTATGTCAGCAGTTGATGCAAGCTACAATCACACTAAATATACATTATAGTTAATATACTAAGTGACTTTGTACTATTTCTAACACTTATTAAACTGCTTGCTGCTGTTTCTAAACTGAGTGTGTTGGTGTACAGAATGTGTTCAGTGTTCCTAAGTCTTGAATTTTGTCCTAAATGGATCTTTGTTTCTGAGAATTATTAGCTTTGTATGTCTTATCTTCATTATAATCATCACTTTTAGCTAAACTGAGACCACCTTCACTCAAATGCTCTGATAGCTACTTCCAAAATGTGACTCAGATGGACAAACAGGGCACAGAAGAATGAAGTCTGATTTTAAAGAAAAACTATTCACTGAGTATTTTGTCAAAGGAATCTTAATGTCACTGTTTAATTCAACACAACATTGATTTCCAAATTACAATGAACACCTAATAATACAGTTAAAAATAAAAGCAACCAATATGCTCACAGATTTAAATGTCAAGATTTCTTTTATCTCATTTTGAATACTCAGATATGTTAAACTGCCCTGACTGTTTTTCAGCCACTTTGAAATATCACCATTGCATTCTTCATGCCAGCAAAGCAGCTGAATAAATGGCCAGGTAACCTCTCCAACAAAAATGTATTTTCAGCTTGTCTGGCAGTGTAACACATACTGCTTAATATTTTCATCAGGATGTTCACATATTTTTCTTTCTTCTGAAAGCAGACAAAACACAGTACATATCCAGCATTGAGATCTGCATAATAATTGCTTTATGATCATGAAAGAAAGCTAGTATACTTATTTTTTCCTAGAGTTCTTAATCTGCAAATCAAGACTAATTTCAAGGGACAATGAAATACTACTTACTAAAAGGACCCTGTATGGGTGTCTTCCGTTGTCATTCAAGGCACCTCCAAAATAGTATGAGGGTTCAGGAATACCGTGTCACGTTTTTTGGACATGACCCCCTCCGCTCCCCCCAGAAAATATATTTTGCCCTAAAGGACCCTTGTCTACATATTTTGTCTTTAAGCAGGGTCAACTGCAAGGGGGATCCTTGGGATACAGCACCCTTCAGAGATGGCTAGGGCCAGCATTCTCTCCATCAGTTTTGTGAAATACAAGCTAGTTCAGCTCAGGACTGCACTAGGGAAATGGCCACATGGATCCAAAACATCTACAAGGCTTGAAATTAATTACACATATCACTTTGCAAGCATAATTATTTGAGGACATAAATGTTAGAATTTAGACATGGTACAACTTCTGATCTGTGATGTACAGTTCAAAAGATAAATTGTGTCTTCATATTATACAGGGCAGTATCCATTTTTTCCTTCAGCTGATTGATACTAGAATTGCTCTGTGGGAGTACAATTAAAGGCCAGGCTATGTTCCCTCTGTTAAATTAGCTTATAACCCCATTTATTTATAGCCTCATGTATTTAGACCTGTGTGAGGCAGAATGATTCTTTGTTGACAGAAACAGCACTGCAGAGAGACACTAGGATCTTCTTTTCAGCAAAGGAAAACAAACCTTTTCATTAACTGAACTATACTCACAGCCTTCCATTAGAAACCTAATACAATTAAAGAGCCAAGATCAGAAAGCTTCTCCAAGATTTCTCAAAATGCCCCATAATATCTGGGATGGAATAAACTCTGTGAATCCCACTTGAATTAAAAAGCTGGTCACAATTTCCGAGTATTTTTAACTCCAGATTATTTTTGTGTGTGTGTGATATTTACTAGATGCCATGATGAATTACAAAAAAATCTTGGTTTTTTTTTTCTGCTGAGGTTTAAAGGAAACATAGAGAAGAGAAAGGTAAGGGGATCGTATCGATGTGTACTGATACTCATTGGGAGGGAATTAAGATGAGGGAGCCAGAATCTGCTCAGTAGTGCCCAGTGACAGGACAAGAGGCAGCAGACACAGATTAGAACATATTAAATTCCATCTGAATACAAGATGAATACCAGAAAATACTTTTTTTTTTTTTTTTTTTTTGTACTATGAGGGTGATTGAACACTGGAATGGGTTGCCTGGAGAGGTTGTCCTGTCTTCATCTGTTGAGATAATCAAAACCCAACTGGATACAGTCCTAGGTAACCTAACCTAGCTGATTCTGCTTGACCAGGGGGAGATGGACTAGACAATCTCAAGTGGTCGCTTCCAACCTCTACTACTGCTTCTTAATTCTCTGAAACCAGGTTTTGGAGAAAGCATCTTTTATGCAACCTCTCCTTATTTTGTTCTAAACATCATGCTGAGTTTGAAGTAAATCCCAAAACTCTAGAAGGAAAGAGTGAGGAATTTAAGTCATATGAGGAGTTGCTTTATCAGCCTTTTAAATCTTTATTTTTGTCAGCTTGTGATAACATTTTTAAATCTAAAAGATTCTGTAGTCTAGTGAACATTTTAATTAGCCCAATAGCAATTTTAGTATCTGCATCAGATTGTCGAGGATGTTTGTGCTTTAATGCTTGATTCACAGCTTTTAATGATGAGTTTGTTTGATCTGCAGACTCACATTTCATTATACTTATAATGAAACTTTGAATTAGATTTTTTTAGACGGATTCTACCGCATTACATGAAGCTGGATTCCACAACTTTTACTCATTTTATGACTAAGAGCTCCATATTCAATGAGAATCTTTTTTTTAACACCTAGTCATTAACTTACAGTGTATTTCCCTTTTCTCTGAAGTAAGGACATTTTTAAAAACATTTTTGTCTAACTATACAGAGTCAAAAATTTCTTTATCCTTAAGCCTTAAAAGGAAAGTTGCCCATATAACTGTCATTTCCCAGCGGTCCCATTTACTTGTCCAGCTGATGCTGATGGATGTGCTATTCCAGGTCAGGCTGTTGTCTCTGTTGCAATGATCTCTCTCTCTCTTATTACCGGCACCAGTAAAGTGCTTCTTCCACACTATAACTTATTATACTGCAAATACAATTACTAATGTGATTTTAAAGTTTCAATATTTTTACTTACATCTCCACACTGCATTATCTTTGCCACTCTTTACAACTGACATTTTTTTCATCCTAAGATAACAGATGTTCATAGAGAAATGTATTCCTTTACTTGATATTTAAGCATCGTTTTTACCATCACAGCTGAAAGTAATAGGATAAGCATGTACCAGAGCTGGCTTTAGCCTGGCTGAAGTGTGATTTATCAGGTTTACATAAAATAACTATTTTGTAAAGACCAGTGATCTGAAGCTGCTTTTAGCCTTGAAGCAGTCCCTCAAGGATATGATTTTGAGTTGCTGCTCCTTGGGGTCATACATAAGTGATGATTTAATCTTTTTAACTCAGTCTCCAAATGTTACCTATCCATACAAGAAACTGTTATTTATGGGTTCAGGAATACTTTTAAAATACCTTTATTTTCTTCCTTTTCATATTGTTTTCAGAACTTGCCAGATTAGCTTAAAATGAATCTAGTAGCTATAATGTCACAAACATAGAGACACTTGGTTTACCTCCTGAAGAGCAATGTTTGGGTTCAGTGGCAGATAGCACTTGTTTTGAAGGTCTTTTCCCAGAGGCTGCTTTGTATTCCGAGTGCTCTGAAGATGTGTCTAAATGAGATCTATCTTTGACACCTGAACTTGGGCCTTATGCTCCATTATGGCAGGAGTACTCCGCAGCTCTGTTTTGCTACTGCTCCTCTTTCCCTCAGCAGCACATTACTCATCACACGGTGCGAGAGAATCTCCTCCACAGAAGGAGACTGGGCAGCACATCCCACTGTGGAGCACACAGGAAGATGAGTCCCCAGCAGTGACGCTTTGCCAGTAAAGAGTACTCTGCCCTCATTAGTACAGAGGCTTTCAAGTGTTTCCAAATGCTTCTGTGTTTTGAGAAATAGCAATAATCTGAGACTTAATGTTATTTTCCAGATTCGAATGTTACTTGCTAATACTGCATGAGAAAAAGTTGCTCAGCGCTTCTTTTAATAAATTGGGTAGATGGAATTCTCAAAGTACTCCTCTAATGGGAGATGGTACGGGTTTGTTTAAAAGCTGACTACTACAGTTAATAAAAAAACTGCTGATGAACTTGGCATGATTTGGATTAAGTCCTGAATGACTTATTTCCCAGGAATGCCTACAAGTAAACCTGCAGTTTGCCTGTAGTTGATTTAGTGATAACAATAGAATTAATAATATCCCAATATCAGTTGCAATTCTACATTTTATTATTTAGAAACATTTTGCATATATTCATATTTCGTATTTAGAAAAAAGAATCAGCATCAGAAATTTATTGTGGAACAGGAGAGTTGAACTGTTAGCATTGGAGTATCACCCCTCTCTCTGAATGGGCTTCGCCTATGATTAGAAGTAAAACCTAGATGCCGTTCTGTGGCGCTTGCCCTATTCATGCACAGAACCTGCAATGATTCACCTAGGGATATGTCTGAGTATACAGAGACTTAGACTCAGCTGAACTGTGTATTCCCTTCATGAGAATTATTGCATTATCAAGCAGAGCAGAAAAATGAGAAACAGGAGTTACAGTTTCCTACAAAAGAAGTGCCAGATATAATGGTTTTCTCTTTATCACATTCACTTTCTTAGGCAGCCTTCCAGCTATTGTCTTTGAATGAACAAAGCTCTGGAAAGATTTCAGAACCTGAAAATGTCTTTTTTCAAGCAAGTTCATTCATCTAGACTCTTTCAGAACATTATCTACTGCAATAACAATAATACACTTTCAGGTGTTCTTATCAGCATCCCATTAGGCTATAGATAATAACTAGGTGTTTGGTAAGGGATCTAACTGATCCCAGATTTATAAGGCTACTAGTCTTTTAACCATAATGGAAGACATGTATAGTTCTTCAGTGAAAATGTAACTTCCAACAGACTTTCTTCTTCTTATTGACAGTTTTGATGTGCTTGGTTTGGGGGAATATTATTGCATCCGCACACACTACTTTACTTTTTCTCTACCGAAGTATTTTTAGGGGATAAGATTCTCATTAATAGCCCTATGCAGGCACTTATTACTATTTATTAGCTATATTAATGAATAAATCATCTATGCTTTAGTGCTTTAGTTTATCTATTTATAGGGGAGGAAACAAAGGCTCCAGTAAAGACTGTAAAACATCCTGTTGCAGCAAAGCACACAGGGCACAAATCAGGATGGTTTTTAAATTGGTTAGACTGCAGATGACTAGCAAAATATTCCAAGACAGCATCTAAAAATCTTGGCTTCCTCACTCTGTTTTTCTCTGAGTCATCTGAATCTGCCCTTTGTCCATACAAAACAGTTCTGAATGCAGCAACATGGCAAATGAGTTGAAACCACCCCAGACCTTCAGCAGCCAGAGCATCAATATGAATAACAAGAGGAACACATGGTCCTCCACACCAGGTGCAAAGATTTCCTGGTGAAGGAATTTCTTTATTCCTCCTCACCAATTTTGGAGCTAGGCAGCCCAAGAGGGAGAGGCTTACGGAGAAAAAAGTCTCCTTCTATTTTTGTATCTTCCTGAGAGGATTGTCTGTCAGATGATTAACTAGATTTAGTCAAAACTCATAAAAGTGCCTATATTCATAGCTGTTTATGAACACTTCACTGTGGTGTGCATAGCAGAATATGCATAGCGAACATCAAGAATGATTGAAAACAAAGTGTCAACATAAAATCAAACGTTAAATAATCTGTTTCAAAGAGACAATGTAGTATATTTTCAAATTACAGCAATTACTTAGGGACCGTTTGGAGTAACAAGAAAATAGTTCTTGTCCCAAAGCAAGAGAGATGTTAGTCGTTGCTTATTCTTGACCTAATGGTTACTTAAAATGCTTGTCCTGAGGAAATACCTCTTGGTGATTTGGATTTAAAACAGAAGAACACGGAGAAGAGAGATGCTTATGATTAATAACAATTTGCTTATCAAGCAGATTTTCAAAACCAGTCAGGCACAACCTGTCACTTTGTGAATGCTTTTTATGTCTGTATTGGTTTGTGCGGCAAGGTTTTGGTAGCGAAGGCGGTTTACGGGGTGGCTTCTGTGAGAAGCTGCTAGAAGCTTCCCCATGGCAGATGGAGCCAATGCCTGCTGGTTCCAAGACAGACCCCTCCAAGGGGAGGGGAGTGATAGAACAGTTTTGGGGGGCACCTGGCATCCAGCCAAGGTCAACCCACTGTAATGTGATTGCTCGGTATAGCAATTTTAATGTCAGGCAGACATTTTACGGTTAGCATTTCCAAACATCATTGCCTGAATTTGGGGCCCTTGTTAATTTAATTAAGAGATGCATTGTTTACTTGCATATTTGTATTTGAAAGCATTGCATTTAATTAGTCAAGGCAAAACAAAAAAATTAAAATAATCTTTTTAGATCACATAGGTAAAAATAAAATTAATATTTAAAGACTTAGAGTGGCTACTTCCTTTATTCTATCCTTGAACCCAACTTTCATTTTGTTGGGTCTTTCTAAGAAGAAAGTTTTCCCTTTCCACAGAGCAATTCTTATGGTCTTGTCAATGTCATTTAAATGGACAAGTGCATGGATTAAAGCAGAATAAAAAACTATGTTTTATATTTGAACATTGTGTTCTCCAGTTGTTTTTCGCTGGGTGAGAGGGTGGTTTCATGGAAATGACCTGAACTTCCATCAGCTGGTTTGCCAGGTTCACAGGGTTCTCAGAAACAGCAGAGTAATCTCAGAGCAGAGATCTGTTGCCTGCAGGGACACAGCCCAGGGGCTGACTTTCCTGTGATGGTGGGTTGTGGCACTGCTGCCCAAATCTGGCTGCGAGGCATGTCTCTGGATAAGACTGGAGGTTTACTGGGTTTAGGAGACTTCTGGATGCTACCCCCCATGATGGACTACCCCCCTTGCAGTACAAAGTGTAAGCGTGACAGCATAAAGAGACCCAGAACAAGGAGTAGCAGGCTTCCTGTGGCTGCTTCTGATCTTGGTTGGTTGGTTTTGTGATTTTTTGATAGCTTCTTCTTTTACATCTTTTCCTTGTGCAAGGATAATGCGGACAAAGGGAAGAGTCCTGTGTCTGTATGTGCTGCTGTACGTGCTGCTGTATAATGAAGAGGGTGTTTTCTAAGTTGGTGGGTGAGTTTTCTAAGTTTTTATCTTTCTGGTTTCTCATGGCTATAATCATAGAACCATAGAATCATAGAATAGTTGGGGTTGGAAAGGACCTCAAGATCATCTAGTTCCAACCCCCCTGCCATGGGCAGGGACACCCTCACACTAACCCATGACTTCCAAGGCTTCGTCCAACCTGGTCTTGAACACTGCCAGGGATGGAGCATTCACAACCTCCCTGGGCAACCAATTCCAGTGCCTCACCACCTTAACAGGAAAGAAATTCGTACTTATATCCAACGTAAACTTCCCCTGTTTAAGTTTTAACCCATTACCCCTTGTCCTGTCACTACAGTCCCTAATAAATACTCCCTCCCCAGCATCCCTATAGCCCCCCTTCAGATACTGGAAGGCTGCCATGAGGTCTCCATGCAGCCTTCTCTTCTCCAGGCTGAACAGCCCCAACTATCTCAGCCTGTCTTCATATGGCAGGTGCTCCAGTCCCCTGATCATCCTCGTGGCCCTCCACTTGTTCCAGCAGTTCCATGTCCTTTTTATGTTGAGGACACCAGAACTGCACACAGTACTCCAGGTGAGGTCTCACGGGAGCAGAGCAGAGGGGCAGGATCACCTCCTTCGACCTGCTGATCATGCTCCTTTTGATGCAGCCCAGGATACGGTTGGCTTTCTGGGCTGCGAGCACACAGTGAAGCTGCCTCATGTTCATTTTCTCATTGACCAGCACCCCTAAGTCCTTCTCCACAGGGCTGCTCTGAATCTCTCTTTGTCCAGTCTGTAGCTGCGCCTGGGATTGCTCCAACTCAGGTGCAGGACCTTGCATTTGGCATGATTGAACTTCATAAGGCTGGTATCAGCCCACCTCACAAGCGAGGTCCCTCTGGATGGCATCCCTTCCCTCCAGCGTATCAACTGGACCACAGAGCTTGGTGTCATCGGCAAACTTGCTGAGGGCGCACTCAATCCCACTGTCCATGTCAGTGATAAAGATGATAAACAAGACCGGTCCCAACACAGATCCCTGAAGGACACCACTCATTACTGGTCTTCAGCCAGATATTGAGCCATTGACCACAACTCTTTGTGTGCGGCCATCCAGCCAGTTCCTTATCCACCGAGTGGTCTATCCATCAAATTGATGTCTCTCCAATTTAGAGACAAGGATGTTGTCTGGGACAGTGTCAAACACTTTGCACAAGTCCAGGTAGATGACATCAACTGCTCTACGCTTGTCCATCACTTCTGTACCCGCATCTTAAAAGGCCGCATCTTAGAAGGACACTGGAATCAGTTGCCCAGGGAGGTTGTGAGTGCTCCATCCTTGGCAGTGTTCAAGGCCAGGTTGCATGAAGCCTTGGGTGGGATGGTTTAGTGTGAGGTGTCCCTGCGTATGGCAGGGGGGTTGGGACTAGATGATCTTGAGGTCCTTTCTAACCCTAACTATTCTATGGTTCTATGATTCTATGTCTCTCCAATTTAGAGACAAGGATGTCGTGTGGGCCAGTGTCAAATGCTTTGCACAAGTCCAGGTAGATGACATCAACTACTCTACCCTTGTCCATCAGTTCTGTAGCCACATCTTAGAAGGCCACCAAATTGATCAGGCAGTGATCGATTGCTGGCTGTCACCAAAACCCTTGTTTTTCATGTGCCTCAGCACATCTGATATCATCTGAGTATAACTTGTAACAAGATCTTTTTATTTTCATGTTGTTCTGCTTCTGAAAAAGATCATTTAACTTTCTCTACATCATACCTGATTTTGGAACCCTGGGCTGACAGCTGCCTTCAAATATGCTTACACTGCCACTGAGTGACATAATCAAGCATTTCATAATTATTTTCTCTTAACATTCTTAGAGGCTTCACCACCCTTTTCTCATCCATTTGGTTGAAGATTCTGAGGGCAAGGAAGACTCAAGTGGCATAAAATATTTCCAGTAATTCTAACCAAAAAGAACAACACTTCAGTTATTCTCGTCTGAATGGCAAAAGTATAATTTTCTTCACATTTAGACTTCATATGAAGCAAAACAATGTACCTGAACAACAGGAGATGAGGCATCACTATGAACTCAGGAAATAATTTCATCACAAGAAGCACTAATAAAAGAATGTCACTCCTCTACGCATTAACATTTACACAGGCAACTTAAACACTCATCTTTACCAAGGTAGGTCAGGAATAAGAAGACCATATGGCTATGTTCTTAATAACAAACACTTACTAATCTTTTTCTAACAAATATTTTAGAATGCACTGTAAAAGTGCTTTGGGCATGTTAAATTGGCCATGAAAATAAAGCGACTGTGACCACAACAGAAGAAAATGCTATGCAGGAATCCATCTGACAGAATTTTTTTCTCCCTTTGTTATTTTACGTGAAAAAATTAGATCCGTTATTGGGGGGTCCATTAAATGTTGTTCATTTGTCTTCAGTGGTTGGTAGTTATATGGGCTTATCTATTAATTCCTAACAGGTGGAGGCTGCCTGTATTAAACAGGACTGCTAGTCAGCAGGATGCTGGGCTGCAGTTTTAGGAAAAGCAACAACTCAGTGTGTTACCTTGGCAAGTTACTTGATTACCACCCACTCAGCATCAATCAGTCCTGCTGGAAAACCGAATGAATAACAGAATCTCACTGAAAATCACATTCTGTAAGCATTGAATCTCTGTGGATAACATTACAGCATTTTTTAGAAGGTAGACAAAAGATAAAATTTGAATTTTGCTGATAGTCCCTGTTCTTACACTCAGTATAAAAAGTATATATTTTATATATATATATGTATGTATTTATATTTATATATAACTGATGGACGGGGTAGAGCAGTTGATGTCATCTACCTGGACTTGTGCAAAGCATTCAACACTGTCCCACACAACATCCTTGTCTCTAAATTGGAGAGACAACAGTTTGATGGGTGGACCACTCGGTGGATAAAGAACTGGCTGGATGGTCGCACACAAAGAGTAGTGGTCAATGGCTCGATGTCCAGCTGGAGACCAGTAACAAGTGGTGTCCCTCAGGGATCGGTGTTGGGACCGGTCTTGTTTAACATCTTCATCGCTGACATGGACAGTGGGATTGAGTGCGCCCTCAGCAAGTTTGCCGATGACACCAAGCTGTGTGGTCCGGTTGATATGCTGGAGGGAAGGGATGACATCCAGAGGGACCTTGACATGCTCGTGAGGTGGGCTGATGACAACCTCATGAAGTTTAACCATGCCAAATGCAAGGTCCTACACGTGGGTCAGAGCAATCCCAGGCACAGCTATAGGTTGGGCAGAGAAGAGATTCAGAGCAGCCCTGCAGAGAAGGACTTGGGGGTGCTGGTCGATGAGAAAATGAACATGAGGCAGCTTCAGTGTGCGCTCGCAGCCCAGAAAGCCAACCGTATCCTGGGCTGCATCAAAAGGAGCGTGACCAGCAGGTCGAAGGAGGTGGTCCTGCCCCTCTACTCTGCTCTTGTGAGACCTCACCTGGAGTATTGTGTGCAGTTCTGGAGTCCTCAACATAAAAAGGACATGGAACTGCTGGAACAAGTGCAGAGGAGGGCCACAAGGATGATCAGGGGACTGGAGCACCTCCCGTATGAAGACAGGCTGAGATAGTTGGGGCTGTTCAGCCTGGAGAAGAGAAGGCTGCATGGAGACCTCATGGCAGCCTTCCAGTACCTGAAGGGAGCCTATAGGGATGCTGGGGAGGGAGTATTTATTAGAGACTGTAGTGACAGGACAAGGGGTAATGGGTTAAAACTTAAACAGGGGAAGTTTACATTGGATATAAGTACGAATTTCTTTACTGTAAGAGTGGTAAGGCACTGGAATGGGTTGCCCAAGGAAATTGTGAATGCTCCATCCCTGGCAGTGTTCAAGACCAGGTTGGACAAAGCCTTGGAAGTCATGGTTTAGTGTGAGGTGTCCCTGCCCATAGCAGGGGGGTTGGAACTAAATGATCTTGAGGTCCTTTCCAACCCTAACTATTCTATGATTCTATGTATGTAACAGCTCCTCTAAGAACAAGGGAATCTAGCTGTGAGATACAGGGTATGTCTATGCAAGCACCTCATTCTACATAAAGGAAGTGGATTAGGAGACCAAAAGAGGTGGTGCTGAGTCCCCTAATCCTGCACAACTTGTCACTTAGGGATGTTGACTGGCTAGATATAGTCTGGTCTCCTGCAGTGAACATTGTCATGAAGCACAGAACCAGAGTTCCAGTTCATAGAACCATAGTTCATACCAGTGCATCAGCCGGTTGTGCAAGTGTGTTTCCTCCTTAGCCCCCTGCAAAACTACAAAGCGGTTCTGGGTGGGGACAGCAGATTTAGGAGGAAGCCCATTCCTTTTAATTGTCCTCTTTCTCCTTTTTTGACTGTGTTTTTGGGTGTTTGTTTCGTTTTTGGTTTTTTGTTGTTTTTGGTTTTTTTTTTTCCTGTTACTAGTTCCCAGCTTCCTGTGTTAATGCCCCGCTTTCCTGCATGAGCTACGATGGACGCTTGAGGCCCCTGCACAGTTCGGGCCTGGAGCAGGCAGCGCTGCTTCCTCTCCGCTTCCCTGACTCCTTGCAGCCCATTGACAGCGTCCCGCAGCTCAGCCCCTGCTGCAGGAGGGCCTCCACCAGGGAGCACCGGGCGCAGCCCTGCCCGTTGCGCACCCTCCCCTCACGAGCCCAGCGCAGGCACTCTCTGCCCCCGAGCTCCGCGCTGCAGCCTCCCCTCTCATCGGCTCTGCCTGGTGCCGACGCTGCCACCGCCGGGGCAGCCAGCGCAGAGCTCCCAGACCGGGCCCTGCTCATGAGGCGAGCGCTCACCGCCCCGCTCAAACTGGCGCGCCGCACCCCTGCTCCCTCGCGCTCCCTGGGGCAGGTTTTTACCCAGTCAGGGCTGGTGCCGCTGCTCCCGGCTCCGCCCCCTGTGAGTCCCTGCTCGCGTCCGCGGAGCTGCCGGCTCCTGGGCAGGTCCTGTGGAGGAGCGGAGGCTCCCTCGGCAGCTCTGAGTTGAGGCTCCTGGACGCTGATCTCCCCCCCCGCTCCATTGCCGAAGGCGTCCTCACTCAAGCTACTCACCTCAGCAATTGACCAAATGGAGCACGCAGCTTAAAGCTGTCTGAAGGGCCAGTCTTTGATTCCTATGTCTATGTGTGTTTGTGGTTGCAGTTCGTGTAATGAACCCAGGACCTTCCCACTGAGTTTGCTACAAAAGAAATCCAGTGCCTACCCTCTAGAACTGTTTTGTGTGTTCTGAGACAAGGGATGAGGACACTCAGGGCTTCCCTTCAGGCTCATACTGTTGTTCCACCTCAAAGCCCTAATGTAGATGAAGCCACAGGCTCTGAATGAGAGGAAGGCCACTGGAAGTATCTGTCTTATGTTTGAAAAGAACAGAGAGACACTTTATTGGGTTATCAATCAGTGTGACATACTAGATTTCACATAACTGTAGATCTTCAAAGTCTGAAAGACACCATAGTCCAGACACATACTAGCACTAATGACAGTGGAGCTGAAAAGAAAAAATTAATCTGATCACAAAGAAAAATTCCACAGACTGTAATATTTTTGCTAAAATGCTTTCCAGTTTCTTTCATACAGCTAGCTAGAGATGAGGAATATTATGAGGCAGGGAGAGGAAGCTGGTAAGAAAAAATATTTCAGTTAACTCTTACAGCCATATTTATTTCATGTGATCCTAGGAAAGCAAATCCATGAACCCTACCACCCCTTCCTTCCTTCTACCACTTCACAGCAAACACGTAAAAGAACCTAGAGCTTCATTCTGCTGAGAGAGACACAGAGACCTTGAATTACCAATATATCTATTCCTCACCGTGGCTTAAACATGACAGATAATATAAGCCTCTTCGTTTTGAACTGAGACTTACAGGTTTGTTAAAAGGAATCAATTATTTTCTGATATGAGATCCTAATTTTAGGAGTTATTCATTAAGGTTTCATAGAATCATAGAATGGTTTGGGTTGGAAAGCACCTTAAAATCACCTAATTCCAACCCCCCTGCTATGGGCAGGGACACTTCACACCAGACCATGTCACCCAAGGCCCAGCCTAGCCTTAAACATTGTTTAAAGTCTCCACACAAGGCTGCCAGGACAGTTGCTAAAAAACTGCAGTATTATACAACTTTAATGAAAATAGAGTTCTTAAAGAAAATGAGAGTGGAACAGCAGTTTCAGGGGCAGTTTACAAAGCAGGACTGAATACTCTTTTTTTCTTTTTTTTCCTCAAGTCTACTATGCCTAAGGAAAATCACATATACCTGCACTGTAAATTACTATTTAGTGAGGTCAGATGCTCTAAGATTTTCCATCTAACGTTGGTTCACATTAATTTTTCAGAGCAAAATAGCAGAAATAATTAAATACTTATTCTCTTGCTTGTTTTGTTTCTTTTCATGGTTATTCAGAGCACAATCATTAGCTGCAATTCTTAAAGAGTAAAAAGTTAGTAAAATTGGAAGCTTTTTGCAGCCCTAAAAAAAATTTGAAATAATAATATGAGAATATTGGAAGACACTTTCATGATACTGGACAATAAAGGCAATTACATTTATTTCAATTCCTCTCTAGAATTTTAGATCATGAAATGAAGAGTAAGACCCATAGCTATATTGGTTCCAAACTCCAAGTTCCTGTGCAGGTATAGGAAAGAGAAGAAGACTAGTGAATTTAGTGGTGTTCACAGGACTACTTGTAGGTGCCATAACTTAGATTTTCAACCACAATAAATCATCAGATCTTACTGATTCCATTACAGCATTAGAGACAATCTACAGTTTGTCATTCTGAGTGTTTAAATCTCATATTTTTTATGGACCATTCCCTTGCTTTTAAAAATAGAGGTTTTAGTTACCATTAATTAGTGTTTGGTTGGCAAGGGAAGATAAGTAGCATCTGTGGTGATTTTGTCTTCAATAGTTCTCCCCACTAGACTCCTCTTAGTGTATATACTCAATGAGATATTCCAAGAGAGCTCATTTTAAAAATCATTTTAAATCTCCAGTTTGCTGCCAGTGGTTATATACGGAACAAAAGTAAAAAATATCACCTGTATTAAAAGCGACAGGACTTTTGCAGCTATATCCCCAGTAATAATTCCAGAATGTAGAATCATGAAAAAGTATCTCATTTTCAAAAATGCCTCCAACTAGTTTCAAGGAAATGTCTTACAACTGTTAGTACAAAATCCAGCTTTGAGCTTTTCAGATCTCGATTGTAAAAAGAATTTTTTTTTTATGATTTGTAATAAAACAAATGTCGACAATTTTTAGATAAACCAGCAAGTGAAAATGTTACAAACTGATATGTTGTAAGTTTTTTATAAACTCAAAACAAATAAAAGAAGGAACATGTGATGATATTCATCTTAAGTACATATAGAAAGCTGTTTCTGAAAAATTTTAGCCTCTTTGTACTAGAAAATACAGAAGGTATAAATGAGTAGTTCTTCATTGTATACAAAATGAGGTAGCTGCAGAAAATTCAGATTACATGACTGACACTTTTTACACCCTGGATAAAAATTTCAAAAATATATTAATGACTTACATGAAAGTCACTGGTAATTAACCTTCTTCATTGCTTGCATGCTTTTGAAAATACATCAGGATTCAGGCTAGAATTTTTATGAGCTTGGAACCCACTCCTGGAGCTAGATTTGCAGAAGAGGTTAGCATTCACCTCCCACTGAAAAGCTAGAATAAACAGTCGTATTTCAAGAGTTCAAGAGGACAGCAAGTCAAGATCTGTCAGAGCTTTCAAAGGTTATTTGAAATAGCAGCAAACATTTCTCAACCGTTTTAATTAAAATAAAGCAAGGAAAAAAGAAATTTGTTGAGAAGGTCAAGATTAAAGATAATCTTGGAAGGTCTTCAAAAGTAAATGAGCACTTGCTTCATTTGTCAATACAGATAATGATGTTGAATTTTGGGGCACAAGCCGAACAGATAATGGGAATGCAAATTATCTCAAGTTAAGTGGAATGAAAACCCCAAGACATTAGAGAATTTTGACCAAAGATAGCTGTATTCCAAAGCTTTGGAAGAGCTGCCATATCAACATGCAGATTCTGCAGCAATGTTTTTCTAACAATGCATTTTTTACTTTGTTTAGCAAATGTTTACTATATAAAAAAAAAAAATCAACAAAAAGAAAACCCCTGGTGTTGGTAGTTTGTTTCCCGTAATTTGTTTTGTGGCACTTAAAGACTGACCTTTTTATTTTTAGTGCCGATCTTAACTTTTTTATAAGGAATCATTCTGTGGATGACTGGCACAGCGAGTGTGGGGGCACATGAGGCAGCTGTTCTGCAACTCCTTCTGAAATCAGTATCTCATGCACGGCTACCCAAACTTAACGGGAACTGGATAGTGCTATCCATTGTTCCACACCTATTGTATGGAAAAAAATGTCACAGATGTCTAGAGAGTACTAAAAGTAATACCCATACTTAAGAAGAATAAAAGTGATCTGGGTTACTGCAGGACAAACTGAAGGAACTAGAGGACATGAAGGAGAGAGTTTAAAAGGAGTCTGGAGTAGGTAAGTGTTGAAAGGGAGTATGAAAGCAGATTTCTTGCAGATTTTTCTGTGGATTAGATCTCAGCCTTAACATTTTTAATGTTTCCATGAATGAAACTGGCACATCTTGTGCTGACAAATATGCTGGTGACAAAACATGAAGAGGCAAAGTTGATACGAAGGGGGATCTTCACCACTTACAGCAAGAGCTTGAAGACCCTAAAGGCAGGGATCACAGGCAATGGAGAGGTGCCATGTACTCAGATGTGTGTCGATCCCGTTTAACTAAGACACCTCACAGAAGTCTTTTGCCCAGAAGTCAATAAAAAGAGACAGAAAGAGGCAATTCTGTTCTGAATCCTCATTGGAAGTGGTCTACACAAGGAACACACAGACCTAAGAAAATTAGTTGGCTGGAATGAATCCATGATTTGGAGACAGATGAGAGGGACTTGTGCTGCAAGTTAGAATGTAATGAATGGAAATGATCATAAGGGGAGGTAACAGCGGCTGTAAGTCTGAAACAGCAAAATACAATACTAATCAGTATTAGCTGTACAGGTAGTAAAGCATCAGTCATGTTGCAGAAGGTGCTCATGACACCTTATCTTCAGTATGGCACATAACGCTTGTTTCCAATGTTCAAGAAGAGTAGCTTCTGATTTGGAAAAGGTACGGAATAACACCACTGGGATCAGAGAGAGTGTGAAAGGCTTTGCTTGTTTGGCTTGGCAAAATGCAGGCTGAGAAAACATGTGGCTCCTTATAAATATATGCTAAGAGCAAATAAAACTGTTTATGCTAAAGAACAATATTTGCACAAGTACAACTGCTGGTAATAAGCAGGACATGAGTATCTTTTAACACTGAAGTTGGTGAAACAAATCAATCCACAGACCCGCCTGGAACAACTTTCCAGAAAGAGTAACAGGGACAAAACATTTTCACACTTTTAGAGTTGAATTAAGTAAGTTTATGAAGAGGATTTGTGTGTCCTGTTTGCCTGCAAGGGCAGAGAACTGTCTGTAATGACTAGGGAGATCTTATCTTCAGTGCTAAGCTCTTCTGACTGCCTGTCAGTGAATATGGGAATGAGAGTTGCTGGTTGCTGAAATATCTAGAAAATCCATTCTACCTGGGCTGCTAAACTGATTCAAAAAAGCAGTCTGCAATTTAAAAATAAAAGTGTGCATGTATTTGGATGTAGAATAAAGATCAGACAAAAGTTACCATAAAATGTATAAAGTCTCCTGTATATGAAGCTCATGATTTCTGGATTTGCTATTCTGAGGGCTGTCTCTCATTCATACTCGGAACAGATGCAGTTTATCATGCCATTGTGGTAATCTCACTCTCAGATGGCCAACCCGTGATCTGCTTTAGCAGAAGTGCATACCAGCAGGAATATTCAGATCCTTTGGTGTCTGTGAAATGAATCATATAACCTGGGGACTACGAACAATCTCCATCATTATGAACAGCCCCTCTCTACTTCCCTATATCTTTTGCCCCAGAATGAAGCCATGTGTTCACATCATGTTTTCTTCACGCTATCATGTGAAGAAAAGAGATTCCTTTGAATTATTAGGAAGAAAAGGTATTTTCCATGTTCAGAGTCAAGATTGGTATTGTGGTCTCTATCTAATGGCACTTTTATGTTATTTTCTTTTGTTCAAAAGTCAGGACAAGGTAGGGAAGATGGATGTTAAGGGAGTTGGAAACCTGAAGATACATTGTAGAGAATAAGTTTAAGTTAGAAGTAGAAAATGAACAGGTAAATGAGAGATTCAGACAGGAAGATTCAGGATACTTTAAAAAATAGGAAAAACTAATGGCTAGTTAGGAATCTACGGAAGACACCATCATTAAGGATGTGAACCATAGCCTTAATCACACTGATACCAGTGTGCTTTAATCCTTTTGGCAGTCGTCTGCCTTTTAGACTATAAACTCTTCAGGCAGGACTATCTTTCTACTGCCACAGTCAGACTTTTTTTATCAGAGTAATTGAATGTTTACAAAATAGGGAAAGAAAAAAAAAAGGAGTAGAAAATATCATATTTGCCAAATAAATAGCACAGAGAACAGTTTTTTATTATGACTTTATGATTGGTGTAATCTTTTATTACTGTTAAGGGAAACACCTTATTTAGATTGTCTACTAGGGGTCTGACAACAAATTTTGTTTTTGGCATTAATTTCATCTTATAACCAGTTAATATCAGAGAATGGAAAGCTTTTGTTGCATGACTGAATGTTTTTTAACAAGCAAAAAAAAAAAAACCTCTTGAAATTAATTTGTAAAAAGGGAAAAAATATTTGTAATTTATAAATTGGATAACTTTATAGCAATGTTTCAGCACTGCAGACTTTGCATCTATATTCTGATGCTACTTCATGTTAATAGTCAAAAAGAAAATTCCCATACTTATCTGGCCTTAGGAGAAAACTCTGTGTTATGCAAGTTGATGTTGTTCTGAATGAAATCCTGCCTAGGTCTAAGTGCTAACTTAAGCTCCTTTTTTCAGCAGAGATAATAACATGCTAATAGAAACTTCTGACAAGTGACTTGTATGATTTAGCGATTAGCAACTGTCACTGTGATAGAATTGAAACATCAACAAGAATAAAATGTGAAAAAATATTTTCTTAACCGGAACAGTTGTTTTACTGGCATGTTGTGCTCCTGAAACAGAACCTTTGCACAGGTAATTTTATGAAGATATTTTGAAACATCCGAATAAATTCATTTTACCTTTTCTCATCAGTAGCTTCAGACAGTCCAGGAATATCAGTAAATTTCTCCGAATTCTGCATTATTTAAGAAAGATAATAGAGGAGACCATAAATATAACTTTGCAACATAAGAAACATTATTTAGTCTCAAAATGCAGCTGAAGAATTACCTCCTGCCTAAGACTATCTTTATCTTGCTTGGCATGGAAATTCAGTGTCTTTCTCCCTTTTCGGGTATGCTATCTTAAATTAACCAGTACAAATGAAATTAGGCATGAGCACTGCACAAGAACACAATTCAAATAATGCATCTCCCTTACAAGTCCTGTGTGGATTCCCAAATGTATTTTGTTTGCACTGAAAGAAACACGACACATCACCAGGGACGTGACAAGAAGGCAAGAGTCATAGCAGAGAAAGGTTCTGCTTCATCCAGTCACCGCCTGCTGCTGGAGAAGAAAGCTGCTGCCTCCCACAGCTGTATGCTGTGCTGGAACTGGGTTGCTAAGATGCACAACAATGGTGCAAGGGGCAGACAGCAGTACCGCTATACCAAAGTGGACCAAGCCCAGGTCAACTCACCATGACATAACAGAAGTATTTCATCTCTTCCTTCAGGAAGTCCAGATAAATATATATGTCTTTTCTCAAGTAACAATACAAAATTTGGTTTCTATTGTTTAGGACAACAGATGGGTCAGGGCAGTGCGTTCTTTCTCCCTATCGGTACCTGTACAATGACAGAGCAGTTAAACACCTCCCTTCAAAAAGATTCTGCCTTCCAATCAAGAACAGAAAAAAAAAGGTCCTGTTAAGCCTCATTGTCCACAGCTTTTGTCCTGAACCATCCAATTTACATGTGCTTTTGCAAAAATCTGACACCATTTATATGTCTTACACCATCCTTAAAATATTTCATCAGCTGATGTATTTATGTCACTCCTGTATTAGAAAAGCTTTAGAGATACAGTATTGTCAAATGTGAAAACCTGTCTGATTTGTTTTGAAAGATATTTCATTCTAAATTACTCTTATTACCTGACATCAAGCATTTAAAATCTAGAGCATAAATGCACTGTATAGTTCATTGTTGTTATAATCCCAACAGGAACAGCATGCTTTAACCTGTATAACATATGTCTTTATAATATGCTTTGAATCTGAGCTCCAAATATATATTATGGAAACTTGCAGACATTTCAGGTAAGCCTCTGATAACCTTGATTTCTTTTTGTATACCTTCACAGACATTCATGATAAAAGCCTTAGAATAAAAAGCAACCATCTGACTGTTCAAATATGTTTAAAGTTAAAGCATTCAAAATCAAGTTTACCAGCCTAATTGGTTAATTGCTAAAACAAAAGAAATCCCAGTGACAGGCCAAACTCCCTTGCTCTATCTGTCTAGCAGTTAGATATTTAAGGTTGTTAGCTAAACTCTGTCAAGGGCATCAAGTGCAGGAGGCTGGCACCCTTGCAGAACAGGTAATACCACTCATCCATTGCGGGTGGCAATGACTTGGGAGGCGATACATCACCTCAAAAGGTTGTAGCTTCTCTTCCCTGGTTATTGAAGGAGCCTGACTGAGTAGGGTAGACCACATGTCTATGTGTTAGGGAGGTAGGTGGAAAAAATACCATCCTTACTGATCCAGTGTCAGAGGCAAAACAGCCTTGTGTTGATCTTTTAAACTGATTGCAGCAACGTCTTACTTTCCGCTACACTACCCACCATACTTGGAGGGAGCTCCATAAAAAAAGCCACAAAACCACCTCCTTATTCTCCATCAAATCATCACTTTACTGTGATGTTTATATACTAAAAGTGACTTTTATATATATATGATATATATATTTATTGTATATATGATATGATTTATATACTTATATACAACTATAAACCTGTAAAGTGGCATTACATCAAGTTTAAGTAATACAAGCTCCAATGAGCCTCTCCAAACAAAACTTGTAAAAAGGGAAGATGGTGACAAGACATATATCTGCAGAGAAATTACTGCTGCTGATTGGAGTACTTATAAAGAAAACTTTCAAATAAATGGATGCCAGAGTAAACAAATTAAGACTCTTTTCCTTTTATTATCAAAGCAGAGACATTAAAAAGGGACTTCTGTGTCCTAAGTCATGAGAAAGATTTTCCTGGTTTCCTAGTTTAGTGCTGCCAGAGTTATTTTCAAAAGCAGAGATAAATAATGTGACATAAATTGACATAATATTAAAATTGGTGGATGAGAAGTAGGCCAATAACTATAGCACTACTGAGATTTTAAAACAACTGCTTATAACAGATTGTGAACAAATAAAAGAAGAAAATGTAACAGGCTTACGACGTTGGCTTTTTAAATTTAAAAGTTGTAAAAATGTTGATATAATTATATATTGCACACACTCTGTAATAATTTTAATATCAGTAATTGCTCCCAGTGCTTGAAAATGCATGAGGTGAACCAGTAAGGCAGGTATGCTAAAAAAATTTCTTTAGTACTAGAGTATAAAAAGGTAATTGGAAAGGTAACAAGAAAGCAAAATCTGTTATGTACAATGGTATATTTGGAATTGAAATTGCTTAGAATTAGTTAAGCTATAGACTACTAAAAACCAGAAAATATATTTGCTAATGAGTATGAATTTTTTTCTGGCTCATGGATAACCAAGTGGGAAATGTCAGTAATGTCTTGCATTAAAGTTGTATTACCCATCCATGTGCTTTTTCTAGTAGAAGACTAGCAAATTTATACTAAAGATGCATCTAGAGGATTTGTAGAAAGGAACAAGGAGGAAAAAAAAACCTGCGATGCAAATAAAAGTTTTTGTAGAAAAAAAGAGAATCTGTTAATTATAAAATGCCTCATCTATCCAGATGGACATAGGTCATTTTGATGACTAAGTTGCTTCAAAGGAGAAAACTCTTAACTCCCAGATGACAACTACAAAAGGGAAGGGTTTAGAGGGACTTCTCTGTCTCAGCAATAGCCATCAGCTCAGAAAGGGCTGAGAAGCCTTTAGCCCACAAGCTGATGTAGGTGGGACAGAACACGTGATATTCATGTTGCCTGACTTTAGATGGCTGCAACATACACACCTCTGAGCTGCTCACTGTCAGATCATTTGAAGTCATGAGGGAAGGGTAAAGGCTTTTACATTGCTCCAAATCAGACAGATCCATGTCTCTTCTCTGACAACGAAGAAAGCCTGCTGCGTTTAGCTCAGCTGTAGCCATCTGCATTTTATCACATGAATCCCTCCTCCTTTGCATTACTTTTACTTTGTTTAAAATGCATTTAACACTCTTGAGTCACATAGTTTTGGCAAGTGAATGTTTAGTCTGTTGGGGTTTTTTCCAGCATAGTGTTCCATAGCTCCTAGTAGGAAACCTGTGCAGGTGTTGATATTAAGAGCAAACAGCTGATATGTCACTGATCCAGCCTCCAGGAGTAGGCAGCAGCCTGACCACAGCTCTTGAAAACCAGACTAGTTATTGAAGTATGTGTGCTGCAATGGACATAACTCTGCAGACCTTTCCCCCACCCCCTAAATTTGTCTATGCAGTCTATGAAAGAATAAATAGCAGAAACAAAACACAAAGAAACATCTTCTAGGAGAAGCATCTTCTTTGGCAGATAGACTTCAATACATAAAAAATTGTCCTGTGCCACACAGGAAACAGCAATTCCAGCAGAATTCCTCTGCTCGTGATGTAGTGTAACTGGCATTCACAGCTGCAGCATCGTTTCCACAGACTATTTGGAATAATAAATATACTGCCCATGGCTCCTCATGTTTAACTGCTGACTGTACTATTTATCTCCTATAAATACAGGATGGCAAGCACATGCTGAAGCAGGTCAACATGTGGACACACTCCTATGGTGTGTCTATGTTTATCAGTGTTTTAAACTGGAGAAAAGTCCTGATTAACTGTTTTAAATTCCAGTCAGTGTAACAGAACTGAGTAATAGGGCAGAGGACCCCAAAGCCCAGGTCACTTTCCTCCACTCAAGAAAAAGTACATTGGCACAGGTGCGTCTGGGCGTCAGTAAGCCCAGAAGGAAACAAAGCACAGAGGCAGCAGGAAAATATCTCCCTTTGAAGAGGCAGGAATAGTGCTGGGATTGCTTGGCTTTTTTCTTTTTTTTTTTCTTTCCCTTTAAATCCTTTAACAACAGTATGACAAATATATTGTGATGAGCAATCCAAGTTAAATATAATCAGCCCAATGTCCCAGGTGGTTCTTCTGGTTCAATCAAGTTCTGTGGTTCATTTTAGCTCCTCTTTAGTTCTTTTTGATACTTATATACTGATACTTTTTCCTTTCATTTTCTATAGGGGAAAAAAAAAAATCTTTCAGCTTCATTTTTGGACTTCATTGTGAGAACCCAAGAGATGTGGAACACTTTGTGACATGGGAATAGAATAAGATGTTGTTCATTCACTTCAAAATCAGAGTCTTGGGAAACATCATTGATACAGAAAAAGTGCAGTGTGCAATTTTAGATGGGAACAACGGATGACAATGCTGGGTCTTCTTTCTTCTTTCCAGAGGACAAGGTTTAGATAGAGGCATTTCTACCTTCAGATGAGTTCATGATAAGAAATTTCATTTATAGCAGAATGATTGTCACTGAAGGGTAGATAACCAAGCTACCATTAATTTTTGGCATTTAAAAATATATGCAGTTTTTAAGTTCATTTCTGATACTTGTAAGTTTTTCTCTAGTTACCAATTTGTCTTCTTGCAATGAAAAATAATTTTCAGGTTTTCAGCTATTCTTAATTTCTACACAAAAGAAGGGTTTGATAACTGAGGATTTGTGGTGGTTGTTGTTGCCAGTTAACAGCCTAAAAAACTGATTTAGAGACCCATCCTGCAACTGATGATGTGTGAACAGGCTGTTGCATCCTTGCAGAGCTCTATGGATGTCTACACAACTTCTTGATGCTTTATTGTAGAAACAACTTCATGCTAGATCAAGACCCTGAAAGGAGCCCAACCCATATTATTTTAATAGTATGGACTATTTTTAAAATATATTTTATTCAGGTATTGAAAACCTGAAAAAGGCTGAGGCTGGTCAGTTGCTGTATTTCATTTGCCATTTTGAAAGGACAGTCAGTTTTGACAATCAGTTTTCCTTTTATTTTTTTTTTAACTTTAAACTTTAGAAGGAAAAAAAAAAAAGTACAAATTACTCCTCGAACATGAAAAAGACTAAATTGGGAATATGGAATGCTGGATGTTTAAATATTCACAGGAATCTTCCAAATATGGAGAAGCTACTACTAAGGTACTACAGTTTTGCAAGAGGTAAGATTAACAGCTCTTTGAAAGTTATCAAAACTCCCTGGGTTTTGCAGTGGTGGAAAAAATTACAGAATATGAAAAAAGGAACAGATTTTATGGTTTTACTGCAGTAAATTAGTCATTACAGAGTGTGAAGTCAACAGCAAATTATTTTTTGTTAGCAAAACAGATTCAGCTTCCTTTGACTTATGTGTATGCCACAGATATGAAGAATTTTCTTGATTCATGTAAGAAGTTTTCAGAATTTACTGTTTTCTTTTGTTTAATTAAGGCAGCAAGCTTGGGATCATGTCTGGTGCAAAAGTTAGGACACAAACTTAAAGATTTTTTTAGCAAAGGAAGAAAAATAAAATTCCATTTTTAAAGGTAAAAGCAGAAAAGGGAGATGATGCTGGTACTTGAGTTTAGTACGTCTTTTATAATTAGTCCTATCATTTTTACAAATATTTTGATATTTCTCACAATGTTTTCCTTGTCCAGCTGGCAGTCTTCTGTTTATTACAAAGCACCTCACAAACTTAAAAAAAAAGAAAGGAATTTCTCTTATTAAATGGAAGTGTCATCTGGTAACTGTAATTCTAAAGTCATATCTATCTATGTTCTATGACAGTATGAGCTGTCAATATTCTATGGAGACTATTTTTCCATATTTTGAATTCTAGAACATATTTCCAGTATCTACAGTCTTACAGAAGGTAGAAGTTTGCTAAAGTGGAACAAAAATATGATTTTTACTTACTTTGGGTTTTGCTTTTCATACCTGACCAAAGCCTTAGATCCTGGGTACTAACTTGGCTCCATATTCAATGTTATCAAAGCTTAACATAATTAATGAGTTTGGAAAGGTCTGCTAAGATGCTTGGGTGGTTCTCTGTGACTTGAAATTTGGTGGTAAAGATGATGATCCTTCTGGAAAGATGTGTTTCCAAAAACAGTATCAGTATCAGTTTGAAGCAGGACTCGAGGTACCACTGTAGAACTGCATGATTGGTGTTGGGCTGTCAGTCAAAACAATGATCAAAATTGTCTAGTTTGCTGTTTAAGTCTGTGGGGCAAAATCCAAACATTATTAATAATTGCAATAGTCCAAGTTGTATACTATGTGCTTGGCTCACTAAATCAGATAATTTAAAATATTTGAAAATTCTATAGAAAAATTATATTATCATTTATACAACTTAATATTACACAAGTTGTTCTGCTTTCAGTATGTTGTAATACCAATACCAGAACATTAAAATTTGAATTACAAGCTTTGCCATGTTCTGCTTTGGTTTGCAATTGTACTGAATTTGCATTATTTTCACAGCCTGCTATAAGGAAGTCAGGTTACATATACCATATGATATCAAGTAATGTAAGCCACTACTTTCTGCAAAAAGACTGATCACTCTCTCCTTGAGCACAAGGACATACGGTGTTCTATTTATCCTGTCTTTATCCATGCTCTGTTTCTTAAGAAACAGCAAAAGTTATTTATTCTTCTAACCCCTGTGTAAGCAGTATGACTGAAGTATGGCTTCCACTCAGCAAAACCATTAAGGATGAGAGATGGCAGGACAGGTTAAGGGAAATACTCTGCTCTCTTGTGTTTGAATTCTTCTGATGATTTAGTAGGCAAAAATGCCACATCAGTTTGTGTGGACTTGAGGCAGTACAGCTGGTATCAGTAGAGCAGAAGAGCAAGCAGAACAGGAGATAAATATACATAAAACCCCCTATGTTTTCTCTGCAGAAGCAAAGCCAGAAATCCTTTGGAGATGTGAAGGTGTATGGTATTTCGACTGCGAGAGATTAGTATCTCATGCTAACCCTGCAGTAACTGTATGTTCCATCTTAACAAGCTTCTTGGACTCCCTCTAGGTCAGTAAGAAGGGACAGGCACCACATGGGGCAATCCTTTCATTCCAGACATGACAGCCACCTAAAATAGGTGGAATGGATTCCCACTGCAGCCTTTCTATTCCACAGAAAGAGGCTAAACAACTATTTTAGGGTAGAACTGAATGTTTAAAGAACTGGCCTCAGAACTCTATGTTCCTAAGAATGGCTGCATCTTGGAATCTAAGTCTCCAGCTATGATTAATGTAAACCTCACACATGAGATGATAAAGAACCAGTTAAAAACTGCAGTGAGAATAATTTTGCTATTTTGAAAGCTTTGAAACAGTTTCACTTCATCTTTGAAGTCTAAGGAAGCAAGACTGTATGAACTCTTACTTTTTAATTTGATTTTCCTTTTGTTAAATGAGTCATCTTTTCATAAGCCTTTACCATCACTCTGACAAAAATAAAGCATCTGGCAGAAACGTATAAGGTCAAAGATGGGCTTTGATGATGTTTGAAATTTGATGGAATAAGCGGTTTTTAGAATGTACAGTTTTCAATTGGATTGTTAGGTTATTATAGAATACTTCATATTCCAGGAAAAATAACACTTGATAATTACTTACTTTATTATATCTAGCCACAGTACATTTCATACAGATCTCAGCAATTTCCAAAGTACATGGGTAACTTACAGGACTAAATCCCATGGAAAGTTAACATCTATTATGCTACTAAATCGCAGACAGGTGTTTGAATTTCTGTTTATTCCAGTTGAAACTGCAGAACCCCACTGGTTTTAGGTGACCACAGATTTCACACCTATTGATATATTCAGTGGTAGGATGTTTTGGGAATTTACCTGTGTGTAAAATACACATTCTAAATGCAAATGTCTTTTCTTCTGGGGGCCAGCTGAGACCTACACTCCACGTTAAAATTCCCCAAATAGGATAACTTTGGTTAAAATGTGACTTTCACTCAGAAATAATTTAACATGGATTAGTTAGGATCTACAATTCATGCAAAGAGCATAGAAAAAATGCACTGGGTCAAATCAAAAGGAGTGTGTTTTCTTGACTGAATAACACTCTAGTGTTGAGGTTAATGAAAGAAACATCTACGCAAAAGTTCTCATTGGTTTTAAAACATCCAAGCTGGGCTTGAAAATTCAAAGAACAATTCAAAGAACAACAACAAAAAAGTGAGAGAGAGCAACATAAATTCAAATTCAGCTGAAGAGGCAATGGGTACAAACTGAAACACAGGAGACTGTCTTAACGTCAGTAAACAGGAAGGAGGAAGTTCTTTACTGTAAGGGTGGTGAGGCACTGGAATGGGTTGCCCAAGGAAGTTGTGAATGCTCCATCCCTGGTGGTGTTCAAGGCCAGGCTGGACAGAGCCTTGGGTGAGATGGTTTAGTGTGACGTGTCCCTGTCCATGGCAGGGGGGTTGGAACTAGATGATCTTAAGGTCATTTCCAACCCTAACTATTCTGTAATTCTATGATTCTACGAAACACTTTTTTAATGTGAGGGTGACCAAGCAGTGGTATATGTTACCCAGACAGATTGTGGAGTCTTCATCTTTGAAGAAGTTCAAAAGCCATCCTGACATGGTCATGGGTTCTAGGTGGCCTTGCTTGAACAGTGGGGGTTAGTCCAACCTCAACCACACTGTGATTCTATGAAATTGGGAGCATGAAGTTCTCTAAAAGATTAACCACCCTATACAATCAGAAATTCTTTAAATGACAGAGTAATACCAGGAGTTCATCCCTGCAGTAATCATGCTTTCTCTTCTTTTTTTTTTTTTTTCTTTCGTATGTTCACTCTTTTTCTTCTTGAATGGTTCATCAGCACCTAATTTCTGCTACAAAATAGGTAGGCTTAGTCACAAAACAATGCACAGAGTATTGTACAGGTCAGAAAGAAGCAGGGTTCAAATAATTGTGTGGACAGCCTAATCCTATTCTGGAACTCTAAAAATTGCTTTAAAAATAGCTGCTTCTACCTGAGTCCTCTAGTATGCTGAAAGTATGAGTCCAGTTCTTGAGCTTGGATTATTTGGAAATACTGGACAATAGTTTACAGCCAGAGTATTGACATCTCACACACTGAAATGTGAATACAGAAAAGAAGCTAGTACTTATGATCTGAAGAGGAGCATCCACTGCAATTGCTTTATTCACACAAGAACCAGGCCCAGAAGCCATATTTAGATTAAAAAAAAACCAAAAAACCAAAAAAAAGTAAGTATCTTACCATCTCCCACTTGCTTTTCCCAATCTTTTGCGCAAACTCCCAATTTAGCCTATGGCTAGACATGTATGCAGGAATGATACCAGCAGCTTATGCTTACTCAACAGTAATACTTGTGCCCACAGCCACACTTAACTGCTTCTGTCTCAGTGTTGTGCAGGAGCAAATGTTAGTACAACCACATGCAAAACTTCATCACACTGAAAATAAACCTACCAAGAGTATTGAAAATGGTTCTGTTGCCTAGAGGAGCACAACTTCAACCAAACTCAACTTCCAAAGATATCCCAAAGATAACCTATTATTTGTCCACAGTCACATACATTAGGTGATCTACAAATATACAGCATAGAAGCAAAGGCCGTTTTCTGTCAGAAATGTGTTGGTAATTCAATAACTCAACCATAAAGGGGAACGAAAATAATTGCATTGGAACTATGCTCAAGATAGCTTTTTCAGAGTAAAAATACTATCTTTACAACAGTTTTGTTACATGGTAATATCACGATTATCCTTTTCCAGTTTTAAGTCACCTGGACCATTGTACCCAAAGCCTCCAAGCAACAGATCTATTAAAATGAATCAGTTTCTTTTTGATGTGTAGATTGTGCACAAGTATATGCATAATTATATCTTCTAATATAAAAATTCCTCTTGAAGTTGGGTTCAAAATGGACCCAAAGCTCCACAACAAACTTCATTTCTCTTCAGAGAGTATTTTCAGACAAAGGCCTTTATTTTTCCGTTGAAATTATACAGACTATAATGAAGCCATTATGCATGATTGCAGTACCCTGCACCAAGAGAATTAAGTCTCCAGGAAAAAGGAAGAGCCACAACACAGTCCTGATAGTCATGAATACTGCTGGAAAAGCTTTTTAATAAATTTTGTGGCCAGATAGATAATCAGGAGATGATTAAGTAAAATATTGTTAAGGCATAAAAATTTATTGGATTATTTTTAAGTTGATTATGGATAAAGAGTTCTGCAGGATTTTCTTGTTAGCTGGAAATATTTGGGGCCCAAAGAACCTGACTAGCATATGTAGATAAGATCAGGAAAAAAGAAGCAGGACTTTATCTTCATTCTGTTCCTTGTACAGACTTGGGAAATGGTCCATTGAGGAAAAGAGAATTGCTTACAAATAATTTTGAAGAGATCTGGAAGATTGCCCTATTTGACCTTTTGACAGCAGAACCATGGTTCTAGTGCTCATCAACAAAGGCAGAAATATTCTCCAGACTCCCAGTACACCTCTGTTCACATGAAACTCAGAAACTACAACAGCCTCTATTTTTCTGTTTCTTTTCCATGGTCAAATCAGCCCTTTTCACTCAAATATTAATTAATTTTAAGATTATACAGAATCACTTCTGAAGAAGACAAGCATTTATTTTTGGTTACCAATTTTTCTGTTCTGGACTCTGTCCATGTGAAAACTTCTTATACATGGAAAAACAGGCTGTTTTCCTTGTGGAATGTTGATAATTTAATGGCAGTGAAACTATTTTTAAACAATGTCTTCTATCTTGATTTTTTTTTATCTGCTAGACTCATTTAATCCTTTCTTACAACTGAAAATAAACTAAGCAGTTTGTAATTTCCTGCTACATATCCTTATGACAATTAATAAATAGCTTGAGTTGGCCTTCTGAAGTTTAGAAATCCCTTTATCCAAACTGGACTTCAAAATGTCCATTTAACTTCACTCTGTTTGACCCTTACAAGAGATATATTTATTGTTTCTTCTTAAAACTGAGATACAGCATAACCTAGATTTCATAGGAAGTCTTTCAATTTTTCCAAAGATGTAGAGAAAAAAATTCTTAGCAATAAGGTTAAATCTGAATTATCCAAGAAACTTCTGCATAATAACCTATTAAACCCTACTCAGTTGCATGTTAATAAAACACTTACTTGCAAATACCTTTCGTGAAAAATATACAGTAAGTATTTTATATATGTGTGTGTGTGTGTGTGTATACACGAAGGCCATGAGTATTTGAAGGTTTTTTGCTGAACTTCCCTGAGTTCTAAATGGGAAGCAGAGTGCTTTGTAAGCATGTGTTTTGAAGTGTGAGGCAGTCTCTACTTCCTGTTAACGGGCATTCAGATTTGATTAGTTTGAAAAACTTAGCAACATAACAGTATTCTGAATGCTTAATGTAGGAATGCAAAGGTTGGGAAGACATTACAAAGTTAATTTATACTTTTCTATACTACATTGTTAAGAACATGAATTCCTGAAAGAATAATATGAACATTATTTATGTATTTTTTTTCTTAACCTAAAGGTGGTCTTCCATATCAAACTAGTTGGAAGGTTGTAGACCTGGACATCACAGTGTTTTCTAATGCTGTGGGTTCAATAAATAGAGTAATGTTTACTGGGCCATTAGTATCATCGCTTTTGGAAACATACATTTTCTGTGACAGATGTTCCTAGATCATGTATCTTAGATCAAGGTGATCCCACCTGTCAAAATTTTGTTC